>NC_045688.1:6927404-7242404 GCF_003331165.1 Xiphophorus hellerii | reverse complement strand
ACCAGAGAAGGGGCGATGGGACCCAGTCCTTCCTTGGCGGTGTGAAGTCCGAGCTTCCCCGTGGTTCTGAAGTGCGGTCCGTAGATGAGTCTGCTTCTGCAAGTTGTTTCTCCTTCTGCGCCGCCGGACTGGGAACGGCTGGTTCCTCTTTTCAGCCCCTTTTTATGCATCTCTCCACCATATGTGTGTATGGGGGAGGTTTGGTCTACGTGACTTGCTTCACATCTGCTGTTGATTATGAAAAAAATCCCCACATTTCTCAACCTGTTCTTGCTGACCGTAGTGGAAAGTCCTGTACTTCCTCATTGCCCGTTGCTTCAGCCAAACCCACCTCACCATCCCTCCTGTGCGCTCTGGCCATCTGTTCAGAACTGTTTGCGACATTTCCTGTTGCAGGACTGTGCTGTATTCCTCTCTTTCTCTATAACTCACTATTATTTATTACAACTCATTAAACACATTCAATCTGTTGTTAAACCTATTTGAATTAATTTCAAATGATTACAACTTCACATTATCACAAGTTTGATCCTCAGTTAATAATCAATCACATTTCTCACTTATTATAATTCATCAACCATGTCTTTCCCTAGTTAAATCATTACAGAAATCTTTACTGATCACATTTCAGAAAATGCTTTTCAGAAGGTTATTATGTGATTACTTGTATTCATTTTACTATTCATTCATATTCAATTTAATTAGCTTTTAATCAAACTACAAGATTACTTATTTTCTCTCAGGCCTCTATGCACCTTTTCTGCATGCACCCGGAAGGATCTCACACCCTATGCCAGTTTTCTTGACAACTATTAACTGCCCATTTGTTTTGTGCAAACACTTTCCACTTGATCCCAGTTTGATAACCTACCAGTCCTGGAGCTCTTCCATATGAAGGAACCTGTTGCGGTATTCTCTGGGAAGCTCGAACTGGGACGGCAGTGGGAACATGGACTCATAGAAATCTCTGAGCACGGCTTTCACAGTGGGAGCGTCCTTGTGGCTGTGGTCGATGTTATCATTCAGACAGATGAACTTCCTGTTGGTGACAAATGGAGGCCATATTATCCGGCTTGCCACACGTTCCAGACTTTTCTAAACTCAAATCTTTAGATTTGTTTCTTGCATTTTTTGCAACATATTCTGAGCATCTGAGTATATGAAAATTCTCAACAATGATTTAACCTACAAGTCCCAAATAAGATATGGACTTTCCTTGACTAAATACAGATTCTTTAAAGCTCATTTTATTTGTTAAGAGTCCCATAAATAGCTATTTTAAAACTTTTCATTATTAAACTAAGGCTACAGTTCAACCCAAATAGGTCATATAAGGACATTTATTGATTTAGTAACTTCAAAATAAAATACTGGTGGGCAAAATTTTGCAATCAAGGAATAATTTGGCAAATTAAATAAGGAGAAATGTCTGGAAAAAGTATTTTTTCATAAATAATTTTCTTTTTATCACTTTTCTCCAGAAGTTTTTCCATATTCAGATAAGTAGTCACAAACTTCTTATAAGATGGGAATTTCATGTCAGTCTGACTAACACAGATAATTTATGATAATTTTGAAGGAACAGTATATATGAGATGAAAATGTCAATTTGTAGCATTTTTATTGTATAATTAAAACTTACTGAAGAGGATTTTAAATTTTTTTTAGCATGTGAAGCACATATACAGGAATTTAGCTTTTTTTGTGTAGCAGGTCGAGAAATTGTAAAAAAAAACAAAAAAACATTTGCTGCTTAATATAAGCATTTGAGAACCTTGTTGATCCAATGCAACAAGTTACAAAAGTCGTACTACATTTCAGCTACAAGCAAAACAGCTGTATTTTTACTCAGATTACACTAAATATGGATGGCCTACATTTATATTTGTAAAATATTTTGAAAATCAAATCAGATTTTCCTCCTGCGTCCTTCCTACTTATACTAAACCTGAGTTTCTGCAGGTTTCACCAACTCAAAATTAAGACTTATTTAGACCTTTTTAAGACCAGTATGAATGAAATTTAACACTTGTACCACAACTGTGAGATTTCTAGGATCTGCTTCTGGCTCTTGGCAGCAGATTTGTTCTTCTCACACTGCATAGTTCAGCCAACTATGTTCAGCCGACAAATTTGTACTTACCCCTGATGGAAGCAAAAAAAGCTAGCTAGCTAACTAGCGAGCTAATATATCTCGGAGCTAGCAGCTAGTTAGCGGTAGCCTCACGCGCCTCGACTCAGAACGCAATGAAGATGTCTGCGTATGACTTAAACTTTTGCTAGACAGAAAAGTCCCATAAGAGAAAAAATCTACATAAAACACACAGCATTAAACAGTCCTGCCTGTAAATAATATTTTTAAGGACAATTTAGATATTTTATGATGAATTTAAGACTTTTTAAGGCTTTAATTTTAGACACTTTAAGGATGTGCGGACATCCTGTTGATGTTGCATTAAACATACATAAAATTAATTGTGGAAAATCCTTCTCACCTGGGATTCTTCCTGATGTCGTCCAACTGGCCGACCACATGGGACACGTTGGTCCGCACCATCTTGAAAGCGATCTCTTCCTCTCCCATTGTCTCAAACCTGTGAAAGAAGCTGTTCCATCTCAGCATTTAAAGAAATAAACATTTAAAGAAGTGATGAATATAGTATCTTTGACCTCACTTGTATTTGTTCTGATCTTTGAAAGCTTTATGAATCTTCTCTGTGATGGGTTTGCAGTGAAGGACCAGGCCTTTAGTGACGGGAGGCTGGAAATAATAAAATAATTAGGTATTGCAATAAAATGTAAACAAAAATGTCAAATTCATTAATTGCTCACCATGTTGGGATCATAATAGGCTTCCTGCGTGGGGCTCACCAGGTGCAGATGGGTCAGGTTAGTTGGGAGGGTTTTAGAGCAGTTTATCAGCATCTGCTCTAAACCCGTCAGATCCTACATTCAACATTTAGAGTAAAAATGTCAAAACTCGACATGGCTTCTCCAGGAAAACAAACATCAGATCCTCAGACTGACCTGGAGGCTGAGGGGAAGCTCGTGGATCCTGGTGGCGAGAGTTCGGATCTCTCTGTCCGACAGAACACCGGAGTGGTCGGTGTCGACTTCGTCAAACACATCTGAGACGTTCAGCTGCTGCTGGGCGCTCATCAGGAAGTAAAAGTAGGAAAAGGCGAACTGCATGTCCTCAGAGTGCCGAACGCGGTGCGCCGAGGTTTTGTCGAACTCTTCGGGAAATCTGAAGAAAGCAGTTCAGCTCGATTAAAGAAGTCGTCCTTTCAGAAACAAACCGTTACAGGAAAAGTGACACTATTGCTAAAAACTGCAATGCCATTATTTTAACTACGGATGGACAAAAATGGTACCACTTATTGTTTATCATGATAAGTTTCTTACCATGGTAAGAATTTTGATTTATTGTTGTCATAATAAATTCCAATTAATGTTTTTTTTTAATTGTCCTTATTGTCAGGATTTTTTGTTTGACTATTTTTGTCACTGTTCAATGAAAGAATCAATAAGTATCAGTAAATTTAAAAATATGATTAAATGCAGTTACAATTTGTAGTGTAATTATAAAAAAATCACATTTCATTAGATGACTGATGTTCTAAAGAAACAAATAGGATTGTTTTTCAAGAGCGGTATTTGTGTTTGTGGGGCTGTTATTGCTATGACACACAGTCACAACCATACAGTTAGCTAAAAATGAAGCAATAAATTGTCCCTTACGTGTCCTGGAGCTCCTGCATGACGAGACGGTCGATCATGTGCGGCATGTGAGCGGGGACTTTGCGCGATGTGAAGCCAAACTGGCCGTTGAGCAACCTGTTGACGTAGCGCAGCGAGTCGGCAAAGGTGTCCTGCAGCTTTCGCCCGGTCCCTCCACTGTCCGTCCTGTAGGATAACTCGCTCTGAAGACGCTCCTCCTCCTGGGAAAGTCGACATATGTTGGAATTAAATTGTTTCCTTCAAAGTAAAATCCTAAAAATGTTTTGGACAGGGATGTAAACAATTACAACTAGTTGTTGAGTAATAGCTTATTGTATTAAAATTTGTTCCAATCAATTAATCAAAGATGCTCATTTAGACCTTTTTTATGTAGTTTGGCCACCATCCACCAGAGGGCGCTGGTGATGAGGTCAGTTGTAAGAGAAACAAACATGGCAGACCCACACCAGAATGGGAAAGAGAAATGGTTCAAACAACGTCCGTTGTGGGATGTAAAGGACACTTTATATTGTTCTGTTGTGTCCAAAGGCATATTAGGACCATTGTAGATTTAAAAAAAAAGAAATAAATTTCTGCCAAAACATTGAAAAATGTTGAGATTAACCTCAAAGGTCAGACTCAGAAATTTCCTAGTTTTTTTCTAGAAGATTTCTTGGATTACTCGCAGTTTCTTGATTTTTTTTTAGCAAATTATCACATTCTCAAACTTTGAAATTTTCTAGTTTTTCTACAAATTTCCCGAGTTTTTTGGGGGGTTTTTTTTGCAGAAATGTACTCAATTTTTGCTCTACAATGGCCCCAATATGTGAGTTAATGCGCTTCATGGAGCAAAGTTTTTACATTTATTCAAGATCAACCACAGACAATAATTCTGTTTGAATATCTCTATTAATGGTGAATTTAATGTTTCACTTATTTTACTCTTCTCATCTTTTATTTTTCTACTCAGGAACCTTAGAAATTCCTGTTTATATTTTTTTTTGTAAATATGTCTGCATTTAGTAACACAAGAAATCACATTTATTAAGCCAGTATTTAACACAAAATTTTATTTTATCTTTAAATTCAGCATATTATGAAAAATGTTATGGAAAGACTGTCAGCCCTCTTAATACAAAAAAAAATTCAAATTTTTAAGAAAATTGCCAAAGATCAATTAACTATAGATTTACTAATGAATCAATAACTTGCATCCCTAATTTGGGGTTTGCTTACCTCAAGCAAGGCCTGGAAGTATTTCCTCCTCTCCCACGGCAGAAAGCCTCGATCTGAGGAGACAAAGTGCTGCAGCTTCCTCCCGACTGCAGGCGGCTCCCCTCGAATCTCCTCACTCTTTTGGGAAATGTTGCTGTGAAGTTTCGACATCTTGGGCCTCTCAATTACAGGATTCAGAGGAAAACGCTCAGGATTTAAAAGACTTTTTATTTTACTATCAATGCGGACAGGTATGAGAGGAGGGGTAGGTTTAGACTCCTCTGGCATTTTCTGATCGGAGTTTTGATTATTCTTCATCTGATTGTCTTCCTCCAGGTCTTTGTAGGCCTTATCCTGGTCTCTGCCTGGCTGTATGCTGGTGTCAGCCAGACTACGATACGGCTTTAGAAGCTCAGCCTTGGTGAGGTTGTATCCCTTTACCGTAATGTCACCAATTAAAAGTTTCTCCTCCAACTTTTCCAGCTCGTTCCTTACAACAAGTGGTAAAACCGAGACATTTACCAAAGGAACCTGTATGAGAACCTGCGATTCAGCAGGATGGTTCTTCTGGATCTTCGGCCCTCGTTTTCCCTCGGGAATATCCAAGAACGGGAAAACTGGCTCAGTCGTTGGGGTGAGCTTAGACTCCTCTCCTGCCTCTTTGCTCCCGACCCCAGTGGCGTTAGTCTGAGGAACCTCCCGCGTGTCGACTGCGACACTGAAGATCATGGTGAACAGAGTGTCACCTTCTATCTGAAAGGTGACGTTGTACTGGATCTGGGTGGCGTTTTGCCCTGGATAGAGCAGTAGGTGAATGCTTTTCCACTTGTTGGCGACGGACGTGTGTCGGACCACGGGGTTGTCCTTGACGTGGGCCTCGGAGACCCGGCGAGCCAGCTTCTCGAAGCTGAAATACGGCCTAGTCTCGCCCAGAGGGAGAGTGTAGAGGCTCTGGTTTCTGAGCAGAGTCACACGGTGCAGCTCGCCAAAGTGCTCTGAAAAGACCGACATCGTTTTGTTTTGTTTTTTTGCTTAAAGGGAGAAGTAATCACAAAAATAAAACAAGTTGATGTATATTCAATTCAAAAATACTTTACTGATCCCAAAGAGAAATTAAATGTGGTTGTAACGCATTAATACAAAATTGGATGGTCGGGGTTTTCCATCATTATCTCTAGGTGTTCCATAAAACCAGACTATGATGTTTAATATGATGTTTAATAATAATAATAAGAAGAAAAAGCAGCCTCAGACTACTGAACAAGAACAACTCTTCATAAAGGAAAAAATTGGTTAATTAAACAATTGTTTGCAATTTGTAGTCTATAACGGTTCAATAAATTTTACTTTAAGTTGATAAGTTGAATAGAGAAAGCATAACAGAGCCAAAAATGTAGTATACTGTTAAGCTACGCTAAGCTAAACAGACTAATCGTGTGACTAGAAAGACTAATGAATAGTTTTCACATGCTAAACAGATCCATGTGTTTTGTTTGGTTAAATACATAGTTTTGTTATTCGTGTTTTGGCCCTCCTGATGGAAGCCTGCATAAAACCACGGATACTACACTGAAACGATGAATTACCCTTATAACGAAGAACAGTTTAGAGTTAGCATTTCTAAACTAATGTTTTAAACAAAATGACTTTTCAACCTTGGAAAATTGAGATTTTGAAACATTGTTGTGCATATTTACATTTAAACTGTACAAAGTTAAGCATAGTGATTAATCACAGCACTAGTGGATGATAATCTGATGAATTTTTTTAATCGATTGTAAACATACCTTGGCCGCAGTCGCCCACATCAAACCCACAGGAGAGAACGTTGCAGGCCTGATCGCAGAACTTGTCTGCCAGCCACGAGTTGGCGCAGCCTTGATTGCAGTACGACGTCCCTCCAATTCCTCCAAAACCGGCAATCTGCCAAACCGGTCCACCGGCTCCTCCGGGCCCAACGCCACCGGCCCCTGCAGGAAAGCGATTGTTTCCTGCTGAGCCTGTCGGGGACAATTCAACATTCAACAATTCAACATCAAACTAGCTTAATAACACATAAATAACAGAGAGAGCGTCCTCACCGAGACAGTCTCCTCCATCCCAGTCGCAGGCCGAGTTGTTGCAAGCCTTATCACAGTATCCGTCTTTAATCCAGGATCCTGGGCAGCCCTCAGCACAGTTAGGAACCGGCCAAGTGAGGTACACCTGATTGAAGAAGTGAAGTTGAGATTTATGGCATTAAACCAAACATTTCTGTGTTTTTCCTGTTACTCTAAACACCTTCTGTCCTTTGGAGTGGCTGTAGAAGTCGTCCGGCCAAACGTCTTTGCCAAACATCACATCGTCATTGAGGTAAATAAACTTCTGGGAGAGTCCCGGGATACGGTGGATGTGCGTCTCGATGGCAGGAGAGCTGAAAGTTGGAAGGTGGGAGCAGTTCAGGAAAATGTCCTGAAATAAAGAATCATAAGGATGCAAGTTATACGAGGTTTCTCATATAGAGGGTTGGCAGTCTTTCTATAACTTGAAGGGTTACATTTTTCACAATAAGCTGAATTGAAAAAACTTAATTAAAATGTAACATTTTGTGAGATCATCTACCTTAAATACTTATAATAAACTTAGACTTGTTTATGCAACATAATAAAACACAGACCTCTAAAGTTGTTAAAGAGAAAAACAAAAGATGAAAAAGAGTAAATATGTGAAACATTTAATTCCCCATGAAGAAAGATGTATTCATACAGACGTTGTTACTCTTGAAGGGATGTTTAAACTTTACTAGATTAAATATATTCACTCGCAACAGGCCTCAAAATAATCATGTTTGTTTTTATCATGTTACAATTTTTCTCCGTTATCCCCTCTGACATGTTATTCTCACCTTTGGTAAATCCGTAATTTTTAATTAAGTTGACGCAGCTTCGTCATGCAGTTCGGCTGAATGACCGATATTAATGTGAAATTTTACTTGTTGAATGTTTATATTTCTAAACAGAACCGCAAAAAGTGCATTTTGAATCCCACACCGGACTCCGTTTCTCTTTTCCGTTGTGGTTAGGTCGCCATCTTTGTTACTGCATCAACGGCTCTGCTTGCTTAAAGATGAGCGGCGCCCTCTGGTGGATGGCAGTCAAACTACAACACTAAAATTAGTTCCTAGTTCCAGTAGAACTAATTTTTATCTTAATTATAACCCATCAATCGAGAGTTAATCATAAGCGTTTGCTTCCCTAGACGATATCCACACACATTCAATCATAACCTAGCATCATTTCATTTAAAAGAACCCCCTCTGTGTGAAAGTAGGAGCAGTTTGGTGTAGGAGGGGTGGAGGCTTGCCTGATGCGTCACCACGGTAACTCTGGGGTTATCCAGGTTGAGCCAGGAGGGAATCTGACCATTGGTTACGATGAAGATGTGCCGCACCCAGGGGGCGTGCTTCTCCACAGAGCGCAGCGAATAGCGCAGCTCCTCGTTGTCTTCGAATCGGCTCGCAGATATGTCTTCATCCTGCTTAGACTGAGAGGCAAGTGTATTTATGATTGATAAAAAGCTCTACGGATCTCACAGGTAACTGATCTCCAGATCCAGGCGTACCTGGGAGATAGCTGTGAGATCCCAGAACAAGTAGGCAGGGCTGATGCTCAACTCTTTCCCATCCAGAGTCAGGTTCTTTTTGGCCTGCTGACTCAGATCGGTAAAATCCTGCTGGGTTTTCAGCTGAAGCAGGGCGATGCTGGCCTCTGAATACAGCTCAAACTGTAGTAAACAGAAATATAACCAGAAAAAGATCATTACAGCAGCGCATCAAACAAAGATGACAGACCAAAAGCTAACTGGATAGATGTGCTTTTCAGGATAAAAAAAAAGAGCAGCCTTTAATTTCATTTTAATCTTTAAATACTCGTTTCCGATTTTAACACGCGCTCATGGTTTGCCTCGACTTGTCGCTTTTTCTGAGCTCTTGTTGAGGTGAGAAGGATTTAGTGGCCGTGGTAACAACAAGCAGTGGGTCACGAGACTCTTTATAGTCCCGTCAATGCTCTAACATAAAGCAAACTGAGCCGAGGTGTGCGAAGAGAGGCACGCGTCTATGAATAAGTGTTGAGTTGACGCACGCTGTCACGGCTGTGAAATGTATAACAAGAACTGGAGTTACAGACTGCTGCCATTGTGGCTGCATGATTAAAAAAATACCATAAAAGAAAAAAAAAACCTGTTATTTATTTAGTCTGCAAGTATCTGCATCTTCTGCAGGGGTGGAGAGATGCAAGTTACTGAACAGAGCAGGAAACGAGGACAGGAAGCGTCAGAAAATAAAATTGTTTTATCTGCAAATTCAGTCAAATCTGACAAATACTGATAATCCCTCCAAGATAAACTATTAAAATCCTGCAAGCAGTGATTTAATGCAGTCACTTTTGACGAGATTATCTAGAGATTAATAAAAAAAAAGAATGAGATGAAACAAAACTGTTTTATTTCTGTCCAATTTTAGAAGTTGTGCAGAATTTGCAGCTCTCCAGCAACACAAAACCCCCAGTTAATACATATTTTAACTTCCTTTGATTGATACCCTAAAACTAAGTCTTCAAAATTCACCCCAGATGGAAACAAATTTGATAAATCTATGAATTAAAATGTCATTGAAACATCTTTCATTTCAGAAACTTTATCACAAAATTGAACGCATTATATAAATTAAATACAAAACAATAGTTTGGAAATATTCATTTCAGTCAATTGTGATGATTTTCCACATACAGCTAATAAAAACATGACATTTAAAATTAGGATATTAGCAGATGAATAAAAAATTAGCAGATGAATAAAAAATGATTTTTAAAAACAGAAATGTGGGGTTAATACTTTTTGTCACATCCAGATAACTCTATGAAGCTTTTTCTAATTAAATCAACTTTTTTCTTTTCATTTAAAGACAATCTTCTGGTAAAATTGCAATGTACAACTCGTAGAAGGGATTATTTAATTAAAAGTCACCTTTTGAAAATATTTTTTGTCATTTGCAGTTTCTATTTTAGAAAAAAAGGCAAGAACAAAGTAATTAAACTCAGAAATATTTTAAACCATATCACCCAGTTACAAGTGTGACTGACTCTGGAGAATACAAACGTGTGTCAACACAACACTAAAGTGGAAAGATCAGAGAAGCTACTGTTGCTCCCCATTAATGGGAAAAATCCAAAACATTTCTGAACCGTTTCTAGTCAAATATCTTACAAAGAGAACGATTATAGATTCGAAAATATTTAAAACAGCTGCCAGTCTCAGCAGGATGATAATTGTTTAGATTCAAGATAGTGTAATCAGAAAAGGTCTGGAAAAGTTTGGCTTGTGTAGAACATGAGTCAAACTTAAGGCTTTTCATGTGGTCCTCTAGATTCTAGATTAAATGTGCTTTAATATTATTTTATTAATCAAATCAATGCAGTTTTAATCTGTTTACTGCCAAATCATATCAGTCAATCCAGTTCCTTCAGAATTATTGTGAAAATTCACACAAAATCAACAAATCACAACTTAACACATAATAGTTTATAGCTGATTTCACACAAAAACTGCCAAAACCTTTTTACTTATACTAAACAGCTGTCTCAACCTTAATTGATGTCAGATAACAGCCCATGATCTATATAAAAAGTCGCATTTACCGTCATAAATAAGGGCAAATATTGCAAATATTTCCAAATTAGTACCACAAAAGCGTAGATTTTTATTGCAAAAAAAATCAGAAAAAGTATCATGAAATCCCAGAGGGACTGAAAAGATGTTTCAACAGTTTGTGAACAGGTTTTATAAATACATCCTGGCACAACCAGCCCTTTAAAATTCTTCATGATCTTGTTTGGGCCCAAAACGAAAATTAGTTTGACACCCTTGGTTTAGAAGAACTGACAGAAGAAAACGTATTCTTTCCAAATATATATAAATAGTAGCATATCCCACAAGAGGTTATGATTTCAATTTGTTTTGCAACCACAGGAGCTGGGATTTAAAATACCCAGTGAGATAAACATGTCAGCTCATCAGACTCGTACACAAACACGGGGGCAGGACTCATCAGGCGGGTGATCGGGCTTGTAGTCCAACTTTCATCAGCGCATCACTCAGCCTAATACCGGTTATAAATACAGAGCTGTTCTCAGCGCTGAAACGCACTGGCCGCACTATGCAGATCATCCCTGTTTCAAAGAAGCGGCCCAGCGACACCAGGAAACACCCTGAAATCCAAACCGTGCATTTTGTGGAGGCTTGTGGAGAGGGAGGCCGCGCCAGACGGGAACGACCAGCCAACACAGAGTAGAGCGTCCATCGTCTGGCCTGGACTTCGCACGCCGCGATAAATCATCAAATGAGGACCCAGAAAAGGCAAGGAATGGGGCGACAGAGCGGGTTCTCCAGGCGCAGAAAAATACTGGTGACTTTCCAGCAGGCAGACAGGCATGGTGCCACAACAAACAGTTGTTCTAATGTTAGCCCTCCACGCACACACAGATACAGTTGCAGCCGGAATATCGCCGGATATAATCACATGACCTGAAGCTTGGAGCCCAGTTCATGGAACGTTGGGACAACTGGTTTGGGGATGATAATATGTGGGTTAAATGGTGCATCCGCCACCCAAACAGCTGCTTATCGGCTGATTCTCCAGCTGTTTGCTGGTCAGAGACCAAAATGTAAGATTTTAAACATAAATAATTACGGTAAGTCTAATCTAATCTAACTTTATTGTATTCTTTACTGAGGATATATAAAAATACATTCAAAGAAGAATAGCTAAAATCTTAAAACTCCCAATAAAAACACTTAAAACTGCCTATTTTAATAATTCAAACACCAAAAATACTTTAATATGCATTAATAGTAGTGCTGTCTTAGCATTACCGCAGAAGCCAACATCTACATCTTACTTCTCTATGCTCCTGGGGTTACAGCCAATCAGAGCCAAGGAAAATAAATGGAGCTATAAATACACATATAAAATTAAACGATGTGGAAAAAATATAAAAAATAAGCTGGACAATTTACTTCCAGTTTGTGTCACCATCGAATAAATCATTTCCTTTTCAACCTCCCAGATGTAAGAATTTACTTTACTACACAAAACCAACCAAACTTTAGGTGTATACTGACATAATTAAAAGAAAATGTTTGCTTTTATTAAAGTAAAATGTACATTTTATATAAAACTACTACTATGTTAAGTGTTCAATTAAACTAAACCTGACTATTTTGGATAAATTAATCAATTAAATTAAACTAAACACAACATACGTTTGTTCAACCAATCCTTAATGAACCAAAATAACAACTAGGTAACGCCAGTTGTACACGAAATCGCTAAGCCTGTTGTACAACATTTATTTGTATTCTCATCATAAACTAAGCCAGTTATGAAAGATGTTATTAAAACTCATCAGCCATGTGAGAACACCATCAGAGCCGCCCTGTTCCAGGCTGCAGCGGCAGGATCGCTCAGCGCTTGTTTTCTTTGATTATTCCGTATCACTCCACACTCGTTAGTGGCTCTCCTGCGTCCCAAAATACTCAAACTGCGAGACGGCGAGCCAAACAAAGAGCTTTCATCCTCACATCAAAGTAATTGTTAAAAATAGAGAAAATATTTTTAGCTGTGTTTAAAGCCTCATCAAGCGAGTGCTGATGCTATTTAAGAGGCATAAACAGTTAAAGTTTGTAGTATACAACATGTTACTGTTAGAAATTTGCTTTAGTAGAATTTATGTGCATAAAAAAGTACTTTTTTCAGTGTTTTATGTGTAAGTAAATATGTTTTTCATTCTCTAGATCGCATAATAAATGCAGTTTATAAGTCAAAACTCTTTCTGCACTTTAATCAGAAGTGCAACATTGCTCCCTGCTGGGCTAAATAAGTATTACAACGTCTCCAGCTACTTCCCAAAATTTTATTTTATTATTTTGACAGATTTTGGGAATAGAAATGTTCTAGTTTTGCTTAATGTAATTCCCCCCAACTGGCAACACATCCAGCATGTCAGAACTGAATTCTTCACCAGAGATCTCCGTCCATTTCCGGGCCTCTCCTACCTGTTTGATCTTGCCGGTTATGGCCGCCGGCAGTTTGACTCGCAACTGTTCCGTATCTTTGATCGATGCCGGGAAGCCGCTCAGGTAGGCCAGAGACTGCATGTGGATGAGACCCGGAGCCTCTTTATCCGTCGTCTGAAGGACAAACAGAATAAAAACGTTAGAGATTTGTTTTTTGTTTGCTTTTAGCAGATATAATTCTCAAATTGTGCCCCATTTGGTTCTGCAGCGCTCTGTTGAAGGGCCACCACATTTTAATCAGGTCAAGGTCTGTACTTTGACTGAGCCTCTTCTTTTCTGTTGTATCATTAGCTGTGTTTCTATTCCATAATTGAAATTACAAAAAAAAAGTGCTTAAAGGAAACACACACAAAAGCTTTTGCACTAGAATAAGGTTGTTTTATAGCTGTATATAAAAAGAGGGGAAACACTTCTTTCGCACCACACGAAAAAAAAAGGACAGGAAGTAAAGTTAAATTTAAAGAATTTTAACAGGTCAAGAAACTCACAAGATAGCATCTGGAAACAGCAAATGTGTGGACTTCCCTGGAAAGATCTGTATAGGCTTTATCAGCTGAAAAAGACAAAAGGACACAAAAGCAACAGTGTTTTGACTCAAATTTGAGTCCATGTCAGCGCCACTTCTCAGACTACACAATAGGTCTGAAAAGTGTTGCGTCATAGATAGGAATGCAAGTTATCAATTAATTAATCGACTAACAATCCAGTAATAAACGGTCATTTTCTTAAAAACCTGACTTTTCTCTATTATCAAGAGTGTTTATATTTCACAACAGAACATTTTACATCCCACACCGGACCTCTGAACCTGTCTGAACCGTTTCTCTTTCCCATTCAAGAGTGCGCCATCCGCCATCTTTAATGCTGTCATTCGGCGCCCTCTGCTGGATGGCGGCCAAACTACAACACTACAAGAAGGTCTAACGGACACTACGGTATTGTTTGATTGAATGTAACTAATTTTAATCTAATAAATTATTAATCAAAAATTAGTTATGAGTTGATTCATTGTTTGCATCCCTAACATTTCCTGCTAAATTTTAGCCTTTTCAGCTCCCAATTTTTTTTTTTTACCATCAGCCTGCAAATGAAAGACGACAACGGAGACGCTGACAGGCAGGTGGAAAGGTTTCTTCATGAGCAGCAGCTCTTTGGCAGCAGAGAAGGAGGCAGAGACCGCAGGCAGCTCTTTGAGGGTGACGTTGGCCGGCAGGGCGGGATCCAGCGCCAGCATGGGCGCCACGATGCAGTGGGACAGCAGGCATTCAGGCTTATCACTGACAAAACATGAAAAAGGGAGTAAATAAAACACATCTGCACATACAGGGAGAGACCCTCCTCCTTTGTGTTGTGCTTGCGCCGTTCTATGTGTGAAGAGAGTGAAGTTCACACGTTCAGCCGACATGAAAGGTTGCATGAAGCAGCTCTGGTGTTTGTGGTTAAACTTTGACAAAGCAGACAAGGAAGAAGACAAAGAGTTCAAATGAAACAGGAACCACACAAGCCAAAGTCCAAACTTTGCAACAAATCAGTCCAAGATTATTTATCACCTGGGATAATATGAGATGTCTCTCAAAACATGTGCAATATTTTTTTAGAAGGTTTGTTTCATTGTATAAGTAAACGACAACCACAGCTTATCTTTGAGGAATCTAATCAGTTCAGACATCTGAATTTTATTTTCTTGTGGTTTAACCGACCCTGGCTTCCTGTTATAGGAAAGCTGCTGCTTTACTCTGAGAAACTGCAACTCTGAAAACCCGACCTCAAAGTCATCATCGTTATTTTGGTTAAAACAGTTTGAGCCCAACTGGATAAATGTGACAAACTGCAGCAACTGCTTAACATAAATCTTCACATTCAGACAAAAATGACAGAAAACTTCATGAAAGTGCAAACCACAACACAACAAAAATAATGCATACATTTTGTTATGATCCTCAGTTTGTTTAACTGTGATTTTAAATGACAGACCAACAAAAATCTCTGCAAAATGGTGAAGTGGAAGGAAAATAATTTATGATTTCCAAATTGTTGTAGAAGTAAAAATCTGGAAAAGCGTTGCATGTACTTCAGGTTCTTTGGGGTTAAGGGTCACATAGAAAACTGAAATCTTTGCCTGTTCTTCTTTAAAAACAGTTCAAGCTCATTAAGAGCAGAAAGATTGTGAACAGTTCTTACAGAATAAAAAAGGAAATGTTTTGACAATGGATGCTACAATAAATGGTTATTCTAGGAGTTTTTCCTCTTAAGTTATTATGTAAAAATCTGTTTTTATTATCTAAACAGGCTTTTAAAAGTAACTTTCTTCAAACTATGGTATCTAAATTTATTAATTTATAGGAAAGACTCATCTCATTCTACAAAATAATACAGATAATAGAGAATAATACTCTTTAAAAAAACATTTAAGTTCTTCAGGTATTAATAAAGTATTTTTATTAATGCATAAATAACACACAGTTCTACTTCAACTGAGTGAATTGTGAATGCCCAAGGTTGCACTGGACTTTAATTTAGATTTAATTAGAATTTAATTTTAAATGTGAAGATCAGACATCTTTTAGTTCAGACATATAAATATGTTGTTATAAAGGAATCTTTACAAAAATAAAAAGCATTTTTTCCTCTTTTATGCTGAAAAGCATTTGCATAAACCAACATTAACATAAAATACCTGAAAAATATAATTAAATTGAACATATTTAACATTTGTGAACTTAAAGACCAATAATTTTCTTTACTACTAATGCGTTGTTTTTAGTAAAACACCAGATTTGTACATTCTTGTGATTGAAACATGATCAAATGTGAAAAAGACCAAGATGAACTCACCTATCTTTTGGCACTTCTGTGGTGTCACTCGCATTTTTCCCCAGTTGTTCCCTGTGTGCAAATAAAAAAAATTTTAAAATCACAATAATCTACAAAAAAAAATTTGCACAACATTTAATTTGTGCTTTCAAAGAATATATAAAATATCTACAGCCTAAAACAATCAAGAGTACAAGAAATGCCTGAGAACTAATCAAATATCTTTTTCACTGTGGAAGCGTTTGAACTGATTAGGAGGGAAAAAAGTGAAAGTTTTCATTTTCAACATCAGTTTGAGCAAACAGGCTGGTTGGTCTCCACCAGTTGCGGAGAAGCGTCTGCTACCTCAGAGCTTTTTGTTCCTCCTCCAGCTGCTCTTTGACCGCCTTCAGTTCCTTCAGCAGAGCCACATCTGTACCGTTCACCCATGTGTACACAACATCAATAGGCATGGGCAGACAGAGCCTGAAAGTTAAATAAAACATCATATCAGTGATGCAAGGATGTGGTCCAGTTTATCTCCCTAAAGCGGATTTCTGTCAAGCCTGGAATCTAGAGTAGTGTTTGTTCAGACATTGCCTCGCCCTATCCTGTTTTTCCTGATTTCCTCTCAAGGCAAAGCAAAGTTCAACTGTTTTTCAACAAGACAAACCAAATAATTTAAAATTTACAATATAAAACAATTATGTCATTTTAGAGGCAGAAAAGCTATAATTTGTATGAAACAATTATCTCAAAATCAATGTTAACTCTTGGATCTTAGTTGCTCAGGTAAGAAATATGTAGCTTTGTTTAGCTTTTACTTTTTATTTATCCTCTGTCAGTACAAAATGTTGACCAGAAACCTAAATAAAACATTAAATCAATAATCTATACCACTTTAAATCAACAAAATCCTCAAAAAAACCCCACATTGAGACTAGTTAGAAAAGACTTTCAGCTGCTTCCATTCACTAACACTATGTTCTACACAAAACTGTACAACTCTCTAATACAAAGTTGTTTTTTGTGTGTAAATCAATATTGTTTTACTGTATTCTTGGGAGAAAAGGGGCAGATATTATAGGATTTTTTTTTTTTATCTTATTAACTCTTCAAACTAGCGACTTTTCTATCACTCTTATCATCCAGTATCTCCATCGTGTTATGAAATAATGCCACAGTTCAGGATTCTGGACATAAGCAATTCAGTCTTGCATTCTTTTTCTTTCTTTTGGACTTATTTTTATTATATATATTTATACATTTCAGTTAAGAACTTGTAAAACCAGTAATATACATTTTTCTGTGTGGCAGAGAAAGACATTAGGGTGAGATGGAACCAGATGATTTATTGTTATAGATGTAAAAAAATCTTACCTGCTCTGGAATGATTTCCCACCCACATTGTCTCTATAGGAGTCAAAAAGCACATGGTACTGGTCGCGACTCCACTCCATCACCACCTGAATGGGGAGAAAATGCAATTAACACATTTCTCCATCCCAAATATGACACAAAACCAAGACTACTACGACACTGCTTTGCATATATTCAAGCCCAACAATGATATGGTAAGTTAAATTGCAAAAATCTTCAAAATCAGCTCCACGGCATAATGCTGCCGCTACCATACTTGAGACTATCAGAGTAAAGTGTGCAAACTGTACCCGTTTCTGTTCACATCACAGTTACACACTACTTTGTGTTGGACAGTCACATTAAATTAACAAGACAAAAAGTGAACAAGTTCAAAGAGTATAAATACTTTTCCAATGGATTGAATGTTTTACAAGGTTATTTAGGTGGACGAATGTTTTGGTACACTCAAAAGACTGAAAATAAGTCCTGAATACCGATGGACAACACGTGTCTGCTCCTCAAGGAGCATATTTGCTTAAGTTGGCAGCTTTTTGACTGGGATTTGGTTTGAATGAGTCTTTAGTCAGCAGCCAGAGGGGCCGGTTTGAGGCTTGGGCTACAAAAGAACGATAAACAAAAAGCCATTACAAGCTTGACAAGCGAAACCAGAGTAGACTCACCTCTCCAAACTGAAAGGCGGAAACGATCATGAGGACGAGACCCCCGAAGCAGAGGTAGAGACCGTATCGGTGGGACAGACAGGTGTAGGTCTGCCTCTGCAGCAGCTTCAGCACCGAGTTCACGACGACCATGACTCTCCTGGGTCGAGCATAGCGCTGCATTCATTCAAAAAAAAGTCAAAACAACCGCCTGTTAAAGCGACCGACAAAAGAAAGTAAACATCACAAGCGAGAAGGCTGCGTCAGCTGACCACCCGACCGACTGCACATGACAACCGACGCATCTCACTCTTCTTCGGCGGCGGTGACGCTGGAACCGAGGTGCTGCTTCTCCGGCAAAGGTTCTATGTTGGCCTCTAGTGGGGAGAAGTTGCCACTACAGAGTAACAACACAGTCTGTTACTCTGTAGCATTAAATTAAATTAAATTAAATTAAATTAAATTAAATTAAATTAAATTAAATTAAATTAAATTAAATTAAATTAAATTATTCTGTATTTATTTGAACAGCTAATTTTTCTTGCTTTGGAACTGCACAAAGAGATAATTACATGTTTAATTATTAATGATCAAATTACAGCTATTACTTTGTTGCACCAAAATTATCAACCCTAAATTTAATTGACTAAATGAGAAGTGTCAAAAATGTTAATGTGTTTTGTTTTAGCTGATATATCTCTTATTTATTGGCAGGGCAAGTAGCCTAATTTAGTTGTAAACAAAATTAGATGTTTGTCACTTTGAAATTGCTTTATAAGATACCATCTTCTCAAAAAATATTTTTTTTTCTCTTTTTATTATTCAAAATTCCATATTTTAGGCTGTAATGATATTTGTTTACAAATATTAAACAAATTATTAAGGTAAAAAAAAAATACAGACTCTGCTTCATTGCTTGGATTCTTTACACACAATCAGTTTTAAATTTATATCTATTTTCAAATTGTATCATTGTAACATATTTTGGGGGATTTATAGGCATTGTTTGAAGGTTTTTGTCAGTTTATTTTATGTTTTTCATCTTTGTCCTTCGTCCTCTTGCCTTGTATTGCTTTAATTAGCTAACGTTTTGTGCCAGGCAGTTATCTGAAATTACACGTTGCGTCAGCATTTATAAAACTTTAAAATGTGTCTCAAAAACAGCGTCACAGGGGATGAAGCCATCTCAGATAAAAGATAGCAGCCAAACATTGCGAGACAGTTGTGGGTTGAAACAACTGAAAAGCAGAAATGTTTTTGAACTTTATCAAACACATTCTGCCACAAAAAACAACATCTTAAATGTTTTTTTAAAAGCCTTATGTGTCACTTCATCTATTTGTCTTGTATTCTCTATAAATATACATGTATTTAGCTCATATTTTACAGAAGCATCTTGTTCTTTAACATGTCCTGTGAACCATGAGCAGTGCTGAAGTCATAGCAGTTTTAAAATGTATTAAAACCTGAGATAAAACTTGAGATGAAGTCAAATCTTCAGCTCTTATAACTCCGATTGTGTTATTGTGTATTAAACAACAAATTAGCTTTCTTAAGACCACATTGGGGCAACAAAAGGCACAGGAAACACAACTGATGTTGTTGCCCAATGAGAGGAAATGCTAATCTTGCTCACAATGACCTTGCAGGATCTGCATGAGTAAGGTCAAATTTTGCACATGTGCAAAAGCAAAGTGTAAATAATTATGTCTTCTAATGTTATACTCCAGTGTTTGGAGTTTTCTTAGTTTCAGCCTCCTGTTATCAAGCCTGCGTAAGAACGTGTTTATTTTTTAAAGAGTTGCCAAGTTGGGCCTTCAATGAGTTTGTGCAACAACAGAACCTCAAATCCAGTCCACTAGTCTGTGTCCTGTTATTTTTAGACGCATTTATATCTCAAAACTCTCCTTTTGAAATCCCCCAGCATTAAAGCTCTTAAGGGAAAATAAAACAACAGAAAATAGAGCAGCTACTCTCAACCTTTGATGAAAAGTTGCATCATCTCCAAAGTGCTGATTAATGATTAATTTCTGAAAATTCCTGAGATGGTTTCTTACAGTTGGGACTTCTGTTTTCTGCCAGTTGTTTCATTTCTTTAATTTGTGGATTTCCCACCGTTAAAGCGCACTACTTTCAGTTTTCTGTTTTAAGACAGAAAACCTATTTAGTTTCTGTTTAACAAACTTCCCATTTATTGTTTTTGGGAAACATCCAACACACATCAGAAGGAAATTTCTTTCTGGTTGAGTTGTGTAATCCTGTCCTTTTATTTCATGTGATAGCTGCATTTCCTGTCAGCTGTCCAAGTCTAGACTCATGTGCTTGTTTGATCTTGTGCAGGTATTTATTTCAAAAGGAGATAACAAATCACTAAGATGATTTATCTAAATGCCATAAGAAGTGCAAGTAAACTCCTGAAGAAGCTTATTTCAAATCGAAATGTTTTTCAACAACAATATTTGTGTTTGTGGTGCAATAAATGCTGTCATTTATGTAAAAAAAAAAAAAAAAAATCATCATAATGGTACCACAAAACATTGCGGTAAAATTCGAGGTCCATATCGCCGGTCCTTGCTTCAGAACTCTGGATTAAGAGGTGGCAGAGAAAATAGGGCTAAATATAAAAGCATGCCACACTTTTCAGATCAATTATCTGCTAAAACTTTGAAAAAACGCGCATCATTTTCCTTAAACTCTACATTTTGTTGGTTAATCACATGAAACTGACAAATTGACAATGAAACCTCCTGCAAGTTTTTTTTTTTTTGGGGGGGGGCAAATTTCCGCAAAATCAATTTTAACTCAAGATTGACTTTATTGGTTGCACTACAAAGTGCGCCATTTCAGAATCAAACTGCACAGAGGCAGCTCTGGCTGTAAAAAGGAAATAAAGCAGTGAAGAAGAGAGTGGTAACGGTTCGTGTGTGTAGGCGGGCCCGCAGGGAGTCGCTTTGGGGAAGAGGTTACAGTACACCGACGGCGCACAACCTGCAGGTTCATTCTGGTTAACTCAGCCCAGCATGTGACTGTCTGCCGATAAGTGATATCACAATAACTCCCATCATTTAGCTCCATCTCTTCCTGTATGGCTGTGTTTCCTCTGCTCGCGTTCAAAGGGAGCGAAGCTTGCTGAAGGTTGCGCTGAAAACCTCTGGAGATGTTCTGGTTCAGGCAGGGGCTTTGCTTCCTGCCCGCGTTTCTGGTCGTCTGGTCCTCCTGCACTTTCATCGTTTCCTATATTATTGCGCTCTTTAGAGGCGATGTGGACATTATATTCCCCTATATAAGGTACGTTTCTTTTGTCATATTTAAGAAGAAGGGGGAAAAAAAAAAATCAAACAAAGCAGGTTTCCGGGCGTGCTGTGGTGGCGTACGGGATAGCGCGACCCACGTTTGGAGACCTTGAGTCCTCGACGCGGCCGTCGAGGGTTCGATTCCCGGACCCGGTGACATTTGCCAAATGTCTTCCCCCTTTCCTGTCAGCCTACTTTCATATAAGGGACACTAGAGCCCACCAAAGACCCCTTGGAAGAGGGGAACAAAGCAGGTTTCCTAACTCTGATTTATGATCGCTACTTTAGTTTCGTTTTCCTCTAAGTTACTTAGAGCTGCCTGGGCTCCAGCTGCACGTACACATCTGTTATTTTTACAGTTATTTTCTAATAATAAAACAGTGCTATTTTTTGTATTTGCGTATACTCTTAGTTTAAATTTGAAATAGAAGCTTATAAATAGAAAAATCAAAGAAACGGAGCTGGAAATTTGTTTAATTTTATACAAACAAATAAAAATCCTATTTCTATTATGATTATTGCAATGGAGATCTTTTTCTCAGCTTATTTTTCTAAAATCAAAGTACATTTAACTTTAATTTAATCATAAATAGCCGTCAACGTATAAAGATAAAAGAAATATAACAGGAAGTTGCAATGTTACATCTGCTTTACCATAGCAATAAAGAAAATATATTGTTTTCCACATTTTTAACCAATAAAAATCAGAAAAAAAATATAGCGTACTCGGCAAAAACACAAAATCTTACCAAGTATTTTTGGTCTAGCAAATATCTTAGCACACTTGAAATAAGACAAAATTAACTTACAAGATATAGGAGCAAATAATTATAGTAAATAATTATTTAATATTGATAAAAAAATGTAGTAGTTAGTTTCACTGGCAGATTATTTCACATATATCAAAACATTTTCCCATGTATGAGATAATGTACTAGAAGAGCTTTTTAATAAATTTTAAGGAATTATTTACTTAAAACTAGCTCATCTGTTGCTGAAAAGTTATTATTATTGTCTTATTTAAAGTGTATTAAGATATTTTCTCTAACTAGACCAAAAATATTTGGTAATATTTTGTGTTTTTGTTCAGAAATGTTGATATTGACACCTCTTTTTTAAATCTAAAGAAACAATCGTCTTGAAAAAGTTTTGTGTAGTTAGTTTATTCTCAGTATAAATGCAGTTTTCTATGGGTTGCTTTTCTACAGCAGACAAAGGGAAGTTGGTCAGTTTTTCAGAAGAATTTAGACTTGAGAGTGAGACGAAAACCCAAAGCTACACTGGACTGGACCAGATAAGAGCACATTCTCTTTATGGAATGGTCTAGTCCAAGTCCAAACATAAGCCCAAATGTGTAGCTGTTTCGCAAAGAATGGAGAAATATGTTAGTTTCTAAGTGTGGAAAGGTTTAGGCACTGAAAATGAATATAAATGCTACGCTTTTAGGGTTTTTATACTTAAAAAAAAAAAGCAAATTCCTGTCGTTTTGTTGAAATATTAGATGAAATATGTACAAAACTGTAAAAACTTTCTTTGTTTTCTCAGTGATACAGGTGCAAATCCACCTGAGAGCTGCATTTTTGGCCTTATGACCTTCATTTCTTCATGCGCAGGTATTTTTTAAAAATGATTTCCCACTGAGCATCTGCTTTAATTACGCAACTTTGGGTTCTCCCAAGGGAGGAACCAAGCTTTCCAGTGATGTTACACACATTTCCCCTTTTTATCCTGAAAATGAAAGCAAGCCTTTCTTTGACTTTGCGTTAAACGCGCTGTGACTTTTGCCCAGGAACTGCCACCATATACGCCAGATACAAGTATGTGGAGAGGCTGACTGAGCAGAACAGCCTGGTCAAACCGTGCCTGAATAAAGCCGGGCTCGTGTTTGGGCTTGCCGCCTGTTTTGGGATGTGCATCGTTGCTACTTTCCAGGTATTTCTTCCTCCACATGTTAAGAATTCAATATCACATAATGTGACCTTTAATTGTTTTTTAAAATTCTTTTTACCTGCAGGAAACAGCAGTGACGCCAGTCCATGATATCGGGGCGCTTGTATTTTTCGTCTTTGGAGTTCTTTACATAATCCTGCAGTCTGTAATATCTTGCCAAGCGTCTCCTTATGATTCGTCCATCTGTGTGTGTCGATTCCGTTTGTTCATCGCAATAGTTGCTGGAGTTGCATTTTTTCCCAGTATCCTTGTTGGAGCTGCTTGGTTTGGTTTGTCAAAGTTTATTTTTAATCTGCATGATGTGTGTTTGTGTCGTTATCAGCTCTGTGCAAGTTTTCCTTCACCAATAGCTCAGCTGTGATCTGTGCGTATTTTGTTAAACAAACCACCCTCCACAGGCACACATCTGACAAGGTAGGTTGTTTTTTATTCTCTGTAATCATCATTAATATTTCTTACTGTCAGAATGAAAGTAACACCTGCCCCCACCTTGATTAGTAGTCTGCACTTGATTCGACTGAAACTGTGAGAAATATAGTTTGCAAGTTTTAAGCCACTGAAGCTTTGAGGTTAAGTTAAAAAAGCATTATGTATATTTTATTTGCAAAATATGCATAAAACCCTGGCTGCAACACTTTATTAATACATGCACAATGCTGAACACTGTGACAGGGATATAAATTTAACCCATATGTTCCTTTTT
Source organism: Xiphophorus hellerii (assembly GCF_003331165.1). Taxonomy (NCBI): domain Eukaryota; kingdom Metazoa; phylum Chordata; class Actinopteri; order Cyprinodontiformes; family Poeciliidae; genus Xiphophorus; species Xiphophorus hellerii. The sequence continues at coordinate 7,218,597 of NC_045688.1, read as the reverse complement.
CCTCCATCACCTTGTTATACTTACTAGTTTATCTTGGCACTAAGAGCAGTTAAACTTTCTGTTAATTGATTTAAAAAAGACCGTATGTATTTATTTTTAGAAAAAAATATCTGTTTATGTCTTTAAAATCTATCCAAAATATACAAACAAGAGCAAAAGCCACAAAAGTCACATTGTGAAAGACCAGTGCTGTTTGTGAATAGCTTTTTTCTACTGTCTTTAAATTCAGACGTTTTTATTTATACTTTAAGATTACTATGCTTTTAATCAGTGAGTAGAAACCCAGATGAGGAATTTAATCACTTTGTAAGTTTCTTTAATTAATTTGAAACACACATATGGATGTATTTAAAAAGCAACACCACAAACACTGGAAAATCAAACGAACTTAGCAAAGATATCAGGAAGAAAACTGCGATCAAGCAAAATGTCTGTTGTTAGAGTATGGGTGTCAAAAATCTGAATGTTCTTAAAGGGCCAGGTGTGCCAGAATATATTCATAAAACCCATTAAACTGTTAAAATATCAATAAATAGCTTCCCCTCTAGGATTTTTGTAATCGTTTGAGTGGATTTTTGCAATCAAAATGACAGATTTAGAAATATTTGTAAGGAATACACACATAAAAATGTACAGCAGACAAGATTTGGCCCCAGGGCCTTAAGTTTGACCCCTGTGCTTTAGATGGGAAAAAAACTTGAAGAATAAGAGACCAATTCTAATCTAACTACATAAATGAGACAAAGAAACAACTGAACGCCAGGAATCTGGACACTAAAGAATCAACTAAATCTGGAACAAAAATATTGAGAGAACAATAAATAATCACAAAATACAAAATACAGATTAACATGAAACTTAGACTGAGAAACACCATCTGAACTGTGAAGCATGGAGGTGGCAGCGTCATGATGTGTGGGTGCTGGACTGGAAATATTGAATCAACATCTCACATCATAAGCAAGACGGGGGCTTATTTTACTTATTTTGTCAGGAACTTTGGAAAGCCTCATCATTAGAAAGCTGCCATATAAATTAAAAATCAAAGGATAAAAATATATTACCATAAAGTCAATTTAATTACGCGGGTAAATTAAAAAAAGATGAACGAGTTTGACTCAAGTTTAGGAAAGTTTGGAAACATTATTTAATAATACTAAAATATTTAGTTAATATTTAATAAAGCATCATTGTATCAGATATTTATAGGTCTCCATTATTTTGTGGGTCCTATTCTGTTAAATGGGTCATCTGGTCAAAAATATGGGGTTCCATTACTGCCAAAAGTATGTTCATGTTCCATACAAAAAGAGTGAAAAATATGGAATATTTTTGTATCAATACCTCATTAATTCGGTCATTCAGATATTTCTGTGTGTATCTGTGGCTTATTCACATCTGATTCTATGCAGGATTATCCGTTCCACATCATCAGTGCCGTCTGCGAGTGGATCGTTGCCTTCAGCTTCGTGTGCTTCTTCCTCACATACATTGACGATTTCAAAGTGAGTATCACAAGCCAGAAAGGTTTTCACTATTTATTGTTTTCTAAAAGCTTTTTTTTTTGTTTTCCTGCAGACGTTTAAGTTGCAAGTGAGGACAGAATATGAGGACTAGACGATCACCAACTTAATTTCAATGAATTTGTGTATTTTATGTAATTTTTTGCACTAGAGCTTTTTATATAATCAGATATTTTTACCACTTGAATTGTTTCACATAATATTTTCCTATGTCTGATCATTACTGGTGTATTATTATTATTTTTTAACCTTTTTATACAATCATTTTATACGAGTATTAACTTTTTCCTGTTTAAGCACCACTTTGCACTTTGACTGTTGCCACAGACCTGTGGCCACTAATAAGAGAAGTTCATCACACATTTTACATGTGACACATGCAGCGCATGAGGGAAAACAGAAAAACCGCTAAAACTGAATCGAGGTTCTTATATTTGGTGCTTCCCTCACAAGTATTGCACGACTGTGTTCAAGTTTTTTTAAATAAATTAAACTTTTGTTGCAGTAGCACAGTTACAAGATGAGAAGTTCCTCCTCTAATTTATAATTTTTAAAAGAGAGGAGCAAGTTTTAACTAGTATTTAGTTGTAACTATCCTGTCTTACTTGAATGGCATGTTTTGTTTTTACCATTTTAAAAAGCAGGCAAGCGCGTCACGTCAAATCTATACCCTAAGGAAACAGGAAGTCATGAATACACTTATTGAAACTGTTGATACTTGATCAATTCAAAAGGTAGAGCAGACAAAAATGTTTAATCTTTTATTTATAGGAATTGTTAAGGAGGAAAATAATTGTGCCAAGTTTTTTTATTTTTTGGTGGTAAAACAATTTCTTAACACTGGATAAAATTTGTTTAGTGTTGAGAATCTTTCAATGCTTATGCTCAAACTTCAGGCTGGATTTTTCTAAATTTTTCAGTGTGAGATTACATTACTGCAACCAAAGGTTAATTTATTTTAAGGTTTTTATGCATCAAAGATCGATGACAGCAGAGCAACCTAACATATACTGTACATATGCTGCGTAAAAAGTCAATCATTTCCTGAACTTTAAGCACCAACATGGAGGCCTTAAAGCGGATCAAGAAGAGACTGAAAACTTACTGTGACACAAAGTAATAAAAATGTACGGTATGGAATATATTTAAGAAATAAAGTGCCTTTCTTGTGTTATTCAGTGACAATAAGAGGTGAAACATGTCCAGTCTGCATATAAACTCATCCAGTTTTTGCACTTAGATGTTTATTTTTGTTCAAACTATGATTATAAGTCATCCTATACCGTATTCCAGGTAATGTGGACAAAACTCACCTTCACTACAAATGTTTTTACAAGAGAAAATCTAACTGTATCCAGCAAACTACTGTCGTACTTTTGACTAAATGTACTGTAAAGATTATTTTAAACATCTGAAAAATAAAGTGCACGTTTTGTATCAATACATTCATCTTTAATGGAGACCAACAGCATTTCTTTATATTTTATATCTTTAATTAGTGACTGCTCATGTAGTGTTAGTGCTTTTTCTCCTGACAGGACAGAAGGTTTGGTAAAAAAATGTATTTTAACTAAATAAAGCAGTAATACATTGCACTCCAAACTTACTGACCCCTTGTAAAAATGTCTGAAAAGACGCAAAAATAAATTGCAGCAGCATATTCTAATTTATAGGAACTCAAAATGCAATTGCATGTTTTAAATAATTCTTTAACTTGTCTTAAATTATTCTGAAATTTGATGTGACGAAAAGACCCAGATCTCTTGTGCTTCAAAATGGGAAACACAAGAGTTCATACTAATAAAGCGAAACAGAAAATCAACTTGTAAAGAAAATAAATCTTTAGCAATAACTAAAAATCGTTTACAAAGTTTAGTGTTAGAGCTGCAGATATTTCAGTGCAAGAAACAATTAATTTATTTATATAACCCCAAAATGTTTGGTGGCCTTAATATGAAAAACATTTTTTAAATGATTATGCTACTGAAGAACAACAACCAGAAAATACATTCATTACCTATAACTAAAAAAAAGTTGAATTATTTTGACTCACACGGAAACATCAAGAAGAATTTATGTTTAATTTACATTGAAATAATAATTATGAAATAACATAAAACTAAACTAATTATTGTTTGGTTTTATGTCCAACCAAGTACTAAATATCATACAGTCAAGTTTGTGCAACAGGATAAGATTTATTTTCCCCAATATAAACACCTCCAGTTTCATAATGTCATGAAATTAAGAAAATGCTTTAAATCTTTTTAATTTCCTCATTAAAAAATTTAAGTAACTATATTTTTTTTTTGCAAGATATATGAGCCAAATTAATCCTAAATAGCCCAGAGAGAAAAGTTTAGCTGGTAAATCTTACAATTGGTTTCCTGGTGCAGCAAATATCTCAATTCAAACCAGCATTAATAATAATAATGAGGATTTCGTATTTCAGTGCCAAACCTTAATGCACTGCACAGCGCTAAAGGTGGTGCTGATTTAGAGACTTGATTTAAATGTTTAATAGCTCCTAAGGTCAAAGTTCATCTCCCACTGCGTCGTTCTTAATACTAACTTGAACAGAAATAGTAGCTTTTTATGTGAAAGCAGGACTCCAACTACTATATCGTACAAACGGTACAGTGTTTGAACGTTGTAAGTTTTACAGATTCAATTCAAAATAATTCCAAACAACTGAAAAACACATATAAAGTTAGCTTTCTGACAAGCAGCAAAGGGATTGTTGACCATTTCCAGAAGAATTGCAATTATTTAAGCACCTTCATGTGAACATTTTCACAATCTGCAGTAGCAAACAGCCTGCAGGATGCGCATGTTGCAACGGACAGCCTTGAACATGGAGCTGTGCAGAGGCAGAAATCAGTCGCTGAACGATGATTCGCTGTCAGAGCTGGTGGCAGGAATATCCTCATTCTCTGCTCCATCAGGCACCAGCGCGTCAGGTGTGCTGTTGTTGGCAAAATATCATTAAATTCAAGTTTATTTGACAGGAAACTGTCAATTTGAGACTTAAGAGTTAAAAAATAAAACCTACTCAAGCAGGTTTGGATCCAAACCTTCCATAAGCATTTTATTACGAATAGCCATTGGCGGTACTCCCTGGATAAACACATAATTAAAAATATTTTTAAAAACCCACATTTTCTTTAATGAAAGTTTTTTTTAATAGTTACATTACATAACACCGTACCACTTGAACCATTTTCAGGTAACGTGCATAACGTTGGTCCTTAGCCACAGTCATGACATTCTCTGGAACCGCTTCTGCTTTTTCTGGTGCAGGTGCAGCTTCTGGGTGACTCTGACCGGGCTGCAGCACAAAAACACGCAAACAGTTCTTCACAAAACCAGAAGCCTTTGCTACACACGATAATTTGACGGTGAAAGATGCAACTGCATTCTAATACAGAAACAAGAGTTTTTATTTCGGCAACAATTCCAACCAAAACATGTTTTCTGTTTTTCTGCTATTTGAGTTTTTTTCTTATCCATCTAATTAATTTTCTTTCATCTGAGAGGAACGGACCAAGGAACCAAAAAGACTGGAAAATTCTTCAAAATTAATACAGGATCCTGTTAAATCTGTTTTGTTTTTTCCCCAAATTCCACTTTTTTCATTTTAATTTTTCTGAATTCTATTTTAACCCAAAAATATGCAATAAAGGTGAGAATGTGTGAAAAAAACCAACCAATCTATTAAAATAGAGGTATAAATTTACTCATATTCTGTACCAGCGGTTCAACAGAACATTGGCTTTAAAAGGAATATTTTTTTTAAAAACGTGAACATTATCTGCAAAATTAAGAATTTGGTTTTTAAAAATGCTTTAGAGTTAAACTACAAGAAATAAGTTTGTGCACATTTAAATAATGATCAGTAACTTTATTTTTTTTCTCTTAAATCTGCAGCTACAGCACTTAAAAATCAAATGCAAAAATATTTGTAATAAGTCAATAAATTTGTTTGTGGTTGGGTCTGTTTTCCTACCTGTGAGGGAGGAGCTCCCCCTGCTGTTACGCCGTCTGATTGGTTCTGACTGGCGCTAACCGGTCCATTAGACTGGACACTTTGCTGCTGGTTGAGTCCATCCACTGTGACTTCCTCCAGTCCAGGAATGGATGATAACTGCTCAGAGTAGACCATAAATCCATCAACAAAATGGCAAACATACATTAAAACTACTTGCTGTTTATGTTAGAACTTACTTTGGCCTCCAAAATACACAAAGTGGTTTCAATTTGTTGTATGCGAAGGGAAATATTTGAAAGTTTCTGTGGTGGAAGGGTTAAAACAAGATGATTAGTGACTTCAATCAGACAATAAATGTTTCCTGAAGCAGAGAGAAAGAAAAGAAGTGCACAAACCTCCTCGCACACAGTAGAGAATCGGTTAAGGAAGCGAACTGTGTGCACAACAAACTGATTGAGGTGGGCGACGACTCTCCTTTGTTGTATAGCAGGAACCTAGGACAGCAGAAAGCAGAGATGAAGGACTCTACTCACAGTTGAAAGGAAATCTGCAAGTACAAGTTTCTAAAAAATTATGATAACAAACAGACATAAAGAAAGGATGATCATTAGACAGTAGCTGGGTTTCCATTTCAAATCTGCACACAACTTCGCGATTGCAGTGTTTCCATTAAATAAAAAACTGTAACCACACATGAATAACACTGTTCACAGATAAGTCATTAAAACATGCCACTCAGTGATCCTCCAACTACTTCCTGTCCTCTTCTTCTTTGTGGTTTGTTCCAGTGGCAACCTCCGGTTGGTGATTATGTGACAAAAAAGTGTTTCCATTTTCAGATTTACTGCAACACTGACTGCTACAGGAGATCCTACTTGGCTACATCACAACAACTCTTTGAAGACAATTAGATTATATGAGTTAAGACAACATTAATTATTCCTTTGGGATAAATATGTATCTATGAATTTGAGTTTGAAATGGAAGCACTTTAAGATCTCTCCCACCCCTTAAAAATGATTTATTTACGTCTATTCCTTCCAGTTATTCAATTAGTTGCTACTTTGTACTGGCACATCACATAAAATCCGAATAAAATACGTTGACGTTTATTGCAACGTCTCAAAAAAGTAGGAAAAATTCAACTGCCATATTTTTGGAAGACAAAGATTACAATGAATGACGGATTATAACCGATGTCACTTTAATATTTAAATATAATTTAAAAGTGGACAACTATAAGTAACTTACAAACGAGCCAAAGTTTTCCCTGCAGAAACCGAGAACATCCTAAACCTCACTTGAACAGACGAACTGTTTTGTTATGCTTCTACTTCCTCAGTCAGCTTTTAAAATGACAACCAAGGAGTTTAAAACACGAACCTTCGTGAGATCAACTCCAGAACCAACGATTGGCAGACCGTCCTCGTCCATGTCGGGTTTTCAAAACTGTAGATAAAATAAGATATTAAAGGGAGGAAAGACTGAAAGCTGTGACCCGTTCATGTGACTCCGAAATGCGTGACCTTTGCGTCGTGACGTCACCAAAATGTGTTTATTTTGAAGACGCAGTTTTTTAAAAAATCGTTTGATCCGACTTTAACAACCACGTATCGTTAAATTGACTCCCTTTACACACGGTCTAGATAATGTAGGCTGTGTAGTTAGTCTATGTGGAAAAGAAAAAGGAAAATAGTTTCGTATTATTGAGGCTTTTATTTTGAAAAGCGGAAACTCGATAGGGGAGTTGAGGAAGAGACGATTGCGTTCTAACAACGCAACCGGCTGAAACAAAAAATATTTTACAGCAGATTTATTTGTGCGCTAATGGAGGCTCTCAAATCAAAACAAAAAATGATCGGTATGTATCTTACTGAAATGCTTTTAATTAAATTGATCGCTGACTATATTTTAACTACTACTCTGATACTTGGGGCCCGTCTATTTAATGAAATCGTGAAATTTTTAAACAACCACCCTGCTACTCAATGGAAATTATCATCATATTGCTTGGGACTTTTTACATTATTAAATATTACACTTTGTTATTTAAGCTAGAGCTGTTAATTTATTAGTCGGCGCAATTAAATGAGATCTCTTCAGGAATGATTCCAGTTCATAACCGGTCAACTCAGATGATCACATATCGAACTGAATATATATGAATTAATAATTGTGTGTTTGTCTTGTTTATATAGATTACTACTTCTATAATGTGTAATTAATGTGAAGTATTTTAAAAAATCGAAAAATTAAAAAGATAGCTGCAAGTGAAACTGCGAACTCCTACTGAGTTACTTATTGCTGCCCTCTAGAGAGCATTTGTCCACACTACACCTTTCTGTTCCAGACCCATGCTTGCCTTTGCCACCCCTTCGCCTTCTGGTGCCCCCTTTGCAGCTTCAGTCTGCTGCCATGTGGCATGTGGTGAAGCAGAAGGACGTGATGAACTACTGGAAGGTGCAGGAGTTTGTGTGCATGGTGACGGACGCAGTGCCCCACCTGATCAACCAACAACAGAGAGCACAGCTCCTCCTCGGCCTAAGAGCCAGGGTCAGCAGCAGTTTGTGCCACAAGCAAATGTTTTCCTTTCTCATATTAGTAGTAACACAATTTATTGGCATTTCCAGTTGATCTTGGAGCTCTGCAAAGGCTCTGCTTTAGGAGAAGTCGATGCTCAAGGAATCCAGAGTTACTTGGAGAGGCTGCCTGTTAGTTCTGCAGATGTAAGTTTTAAAAAATTACTAACGGTTTAACTCACACTTGTTTAACGATGCAATCTCCGCAGCAGTGCATGGATCCAGATGTTAAAACGACCCAGTTGACTTATGTTGCACTTGTTCAGAGCTTGCTTAAAGATCCGGCAGAGAGGGCCTATTTTTTCCAGGTGAAGATGATTTGAATTCATAATTTCTCTGCTTTGATTTAAGGAAACAGTTTTAAAGATGCTAAATTGTTTGTGACAGGAGGTGTTCCCTGCTGAATATGGTCAACAGTACGATGCAGCGCTACAGGTGTTACTGTGGGAACTGCTGTCAAAGCTGGAGAAGCTACTTCCGATTCCGGACCTCAAACAGGTACAGCTCTGTTCAAAAATATTCAGACCAATGTAAGGTAATGTATAGCTTGGAAGTATAAGGAAAATGATGCATGCTTTTCAATACTTTTAATGACAACTTCATTCTAATTTAGGGTATCAACGTAAAGGGGGGTGAACACCAATGCATGTTACAGATTTTTTAAAAACATGTTTCAGTTTCCTTCCACTCTTATCACATAAAATCCCAACAAAAAAGTTTGTGGTTGTAAGGTAAAAAAGCCTGAACATGTTCAAAAGATATTATTATTTTGTACGTTTTTGTACTTCCATTTGGATCTCAGTGCTTCTAAAAACAGACCAAGTATTTAAAAAAAACACCCAGCTGTTTTTTGGCAATAACTCATTGCATAAGCTGTTTTAAAAACCTCCCAATCATTGAGTCACACTCCACTTTTACCTAGCAACCACAGCTTGAGCCCAACCCTGTCACCTAGCAACCCAAGCTGAGTTCCAGCACGTTTGGTCAGCTGGTTTTACCGCCGTATGCGTTGTACAGTGGCTTCTGGAACAGACAAGAGTTTTGTTGTTGACTTACCATCCGGAATCCACTTGTTGCATTCTTGTTGCTTGTGCAGGAGGCTCCACTTTTGCTTCTCAAAAATGTACGGTTGTATAATTGTGCATCTGTTTGCAGGCATTTTTATGTGCGTTGAGTTGCAGCAGTTTTTTTTGGACTAGCTCAAAATACATAGAACTGAGCAGACTGATTTCCCATTATCTAAGAATAATTTTGTGCAAAAAGGTAATGAACATGTTTTGTGTAGACCATAGACCTATCCTGACATGTTCAAAGAAGCTTAGTAGGTCACCTTTAATAGGTCTGCTCTGTTTCTGCAGACGACCACCTGGCTCATCTCTGCTCCGTCTGTTTTGGAAGACTGCATCCAATCGTCATCAGAGGAGCTAAGCTCTGTCTTCAAGCACTACAAAAGCTCTGGATTACTGAAGATGACATGTAAGTTAAGACGAAACAGCACACCATTTGGAAGTATTCTTCAATAAAATATTTTTTTTCCTTCACAGATGGGCCATGTTCTACCACTGGTAGCTGTATCATGTCTGCTCTGTCAGTTCCTCCCTCACAAAAGTCAAATCTATCCATTGGACAGGATTCTGTTGACAACTACGCAAACACGCTGACCCGTATCACTCTGGCAGAGGCAGGGCAGTGCAGCGTTGTAGCCTTTTACACCGAAGTGGAAGTCAGAGCGTCTGATCTGGACGCAGAATCACCTGAGATTCAAGTTCAGACAGAGTGTTACGAAGAAGAAATTGTTGCTTTGAGTGCAGGTGTGAGCGGCGGTGGTGAGGAGGAAACCGGGGAAGCTGCGGGTGTCGCTAAAGCTTTGGAAACTTTGACCAAAACGTTTGCATTGAGGAAGGAGAGCTTAGGAAGTGAGATTGGGCCATTGTATGCATCAGATGAAACAAAGGACAAAACAGAGAGAACAACAGAAGACGACACAGAGATGATAGAAGCTGTGGACAACTACCAGCCTGTCGTTCACCAGGACATTACAAATGACTTCAGTGAAGCAGCTGCTTTGCAGGAACCCGACATCTGCACCGCCACATGTTCACAGACAGGTTCTCCAAGATGGCAGAAGATGGAGAAAATGAAGATGACAGCAGGAGAAAAGAACGACGCAATAAAAACGTACAGAAACATTCCTGCTATAATTGTTTTGTCAATTTCAATTTATATCACAAACGACAGCTTGTGTGAGCTTTATTTCTTGCAGCTGCAGCATAAGCTTTGCATTTAGATCCTTCAGATCCATAATGCACTCTAACTCATTTATGTTAACTTTGAGCTCAACAAATACAATCTAACCATTACAAAAAAACTGTCTGCAGAACAGAAAAGTAAAGAATTACACATTTTTGTCCTAATATCTGAAGCACAGATTTCAAATGTCTTTTAAACATTATTGCAAGTTTTAAAAAAGCAAAAAACATACTTATTTTTTCTGCAAGTATTTAACAATAATGTAATATTAATAGTATGCTACTGCTGACAGTCGGGTTTAGATCCTATACTTTATATAATTCTAATAGTGTTGTTCATACATCTGCTATATTTTTTTAATTAATTTTGGTTAAAGTGGTCAACTAAACTAATGAAATTTATTTACTACACTGCTAACAGAAAGTACATATTTTCTAGATTTTTTTTTTTGTGGCAAATCTTATTAATCTGCAACCTGTTTTTCAAGTTGTTGAAAAATATATGAAAGTTTTTTTTAATTGTGGGTTTTTATTTCACAGGGGTGCAGCTGATGTGACCTTTGACCCTTCTGTAGTTGCAGTGAAAGGAACAGACAAAGGTAGCCTGACTTGTCAAAGAACTGAATTGATAATCCCACTAGAAATACGTTGTACAACTCCTTTTTGCCAACAGGACAGGTCTTACCCTAATCCTGTAACACATCAAAGAAGGGATGAATACAGTTAATCAATTTACAACTGATTGTTGATTAATGGTTCATTAAATTAAATTTAGTTCCAGTTGATTATCTGATAATGTCCGCTAGACCGTCTTTTAGTGTTGTAGTTTGACCTCCATCCAGCAGAGGGTGCTAATGGTCATCCTTAAGCATAGACTTTTTCCCCATTTCACAAGTGAAATAAGTTGCCATAATATTCATATGTTTTATGAATATTAAGGAGTTATTGACTTACAACAAGCCCATAAATCTTGTCTTATTTCATGTACACTAAGACGTTTGAACTAGAAACTAGACCAAAAATACTTTGTAAGATTTAGTTTTTTTGCAGTGAGACTCTTAACCAGCAGTGCCAGTGATTAGGTAAATGTTAAATGATTTCACTCTTTACTTTCTGTCTTTATTCAGATGAGGTAATGTCAATCATCTTCACCTGCTCTCGCTGTCCCTTCCACGTCTCGGACGACGCTAGTCCTCCCCACTTCCACATGCAGAGCGTTTGCACCGATGTGTATAGGAGTTTCACAGGGGAGAAATTTATCCCGTCACCGTCTAGTTCAGATGAAATATTCACGTCCATCAAGCTTTTCCCTAAAGGAAACGCCGAGAACCAAGATGGCGGTCCCCAGGCTCACAGCAGGAAGAAATCTCTGATGTGTGAAACGTGCGGGAAAACTTTCACTCGGACATCTGACGTGAGGAGACACCAGCTCACGCATACAGGGGAGAGACCCTTCCATTGCTCACAGTGCGACCGAACCTTTCAACACTCCTGGGATTTAGCGAAGCACGAGAGCAAACATCACGGCGTGGCAATTTCCTTCTCCTGTCAGCTGTGCGGCGGCTCCTTTGCCAATCTGCGGGCCCTGACCGTTCACCACAAGAAATCGCACTCGTCGGAGAGCCAGCTGCCTCACATCTGCTCCATCTGCAGCAGGGGCTTCCCCACCGACGACGAGCTGCTAGAGCACAGGAAGTCCCACGTCAGCATCAGGCGCTACATCTGCCAGCAGTGCGGCGACGGCTTCGACACGCTGCTGGCCCGCGCCCAGCACAGGCAGGCGCACCGGGTGAAGCGGCAGTTCAAATGCCCACAATGCGAGAAAACGTACACCCGCAGGTCTGACGTTAAGCGACATTTATCCACTCATACTGGGGAACGACCACATCAGTGCAAGCAATGCAACAAACGGTTCTCTGTTCGTTTTATGCTGGTCAAGCACCTCCGGGTTCACACCGGCGAGAGACCTTTCCATTGCTCCCACTGCTCCAAAAGCTTCACGCTGGCATCTGTGCTGGCCCGACATGAGCGGATGCACACGGGGGAGAAACCGTTCCTCTGCTCGCAGTGTGGGAAGGGGTTTTTATCGCAAGGAGAGCTTTCCAAACATCACAGGTCGCACCTGGATGACAGGCCCTACTCCTGTCTGCAGTGTGAGAAACGATTCAAGAGCAAAAAAACCCAGCAGGAGCACATTGCCTCCCACAGCGGTGCACGGCCATACCCTTGCACCCACTGTGGGAAGGGCTTCTCCAAGCCGTACGCCCTAACCAGACACAACCTCATCCACACCGGGGAGAGGCCATTCCCCTGCGGACACTGCGAGAAGTCCTTCCTGACGCTCGGCGAGGCTCAGCTGCACCGCAGGATTCACACCGGGGAGAGGCCGTACCCCTGCGACGCCTGTGAGCTCAGGTTTAAGAGTTCGTCGGAGCTAGCGCGCCACAAACGCAGCCACTCCGGGCAGAGGAGGGAGAAGCCGACCTGCGAGCTGTGCGGGAAAACATTTCCGTCAAAGGCCAAACTGAACAAACATATGGAGACGCATATAGAAGCTGCTGACCTCAATAAGGAGGCATTTAGATAATCGTATGTCGTATGTATGAAATTATAGCTTCATTTAATGTATCACTCTGTGGGTAAATTATGTGGAAAAATATATTTTTTAACTTGCTTGATAGAAATATATCCAACATTGTATTTTTTTGTACTTTGCAATTATGCTGTAAGTTAAAATCATAGATGAGTTCAATAAATGACTTTTGCTCCATGAATGTTTGCTTCATTTTCTTAATGTTTTGTAGTATAAACATAATCTTTAGCAGACAAACAAACAACATATATTACATTTCTGACTTTAATTATGAAGAATTTGTTGTTTTTCTTGTAAATGTGTGAAATTAATGTGGAAAAATATATATTTTTTTGTCAGAAATCTTTCTCTCGGTGACTACATTTATTTATCATTTGAAGTAAACATGATATTACCCTCAATTTAAGCAATATGTGCCTTAACATTATAAGACGTCATTGTCTAGAAGTACAGTTAAGTGAAACATTAATGTTGATCATTCTAACTGGTAAACAAACAAAAAGACGAAACAAAGTCCACTGGCTTTGGGATTTTTTTCCCTTTATGTCAGGTGATGTTTTTCCTTATTTGAAGAAGTAAATGAATGATTTACTTAGCAGATAATAGTGCAACAGCTTAAAAGTGTATGACCTCCAAATATTGCTGCTGTAACGCCAGAATCCACATATTCCCCAAGCAGCCATAATGTCAGTGTTATGGTCCTCCTTATAAAAGGCATGAGTCTGAATTAGTTTAATTAACTGAGAGGTTTTAATGAGCTCTGGCTGATTGGGGGAAAGCCATTCGTCGAGGAGGAATCACCTCCATAAAACCGGCCCAGCCGTTAAACGGGGCACCAGCGTGTGACTGTGTCGCCCACTCAGCCGACAGAGTGCAATAACTGCACAGTAATAGTGGAAAAGGGTCAGAGGTCTGAAATTGGCTTTCTATTATTAGATCAGCAGGTGTTTGAAGTGAATCCCAACAGACTGAATGTTGTGTGAAAATAGAATAATGGATACTGCATGCAAAGTGAGGTCCATATGTTGGGTTATAAGTCATTTATAGTTATATTTATCTGAGAGAAATAACAAAATGCTGCAGCATGTAAAATAAAAAACTAAATTAAGACCAGTTATATCACAAAATTGACCAGAGAATGTTGTTGACTTTGTTTGGGGTTATTCATACAAAGATTTTAACTCAGCAGAATAACGTGTATGGTATTTCTTTTGTGTGTTGCTATGACATAACACCATGCCCTTCATATTTATTGAAGCATTTTGCACCAAATAGTATATTCTATAATATATTAATCAAGTCCAACATCAACATCCAAGTTGTGGTTTTTATAACATTGTTATGAATCACTAAGAGCAAAAAAGAGTAACAAAGTAATAATTTGCATTTCTGTTTCTGATCAATTTAAAGTATTTAGTTATCTGAATTAAGTGTAGAAAGCGCACCAGCATTATTTCTCCATATTTATTGATAAATGGACAATAATTTAACACGTATTTCAGCATTACCTATGCAATAACTTTTACAACCCAGTTGTTTGGCTTGTAAAAGTTGTAATTTTTGTCACATTATGTAATTTCCATTAATTTTCTTAATGTGAAAAATTCTAGAGTATTTTAACCATAACCATATTTGCCAGTCTTACTAAATATTTATACTGTTAATAATTAAAACAAAGAAAGAAGGGAAATTTTGATTATTTCTTTCTGTAGCTCTAATTGGTTTCACTAATAATTTTTTTTTTAGATAAAATACTTTCAGAAAAATATGTATTTTCTACTAACCAACAGGTGTTCATTCATTGTTTTCCAAGAATTGTTGGCGTTTAAGATTCTCTGCAGGCTTCCTCCATATTGGAAAATAATAAACCTGGAAGGAAAACCTCCTCCACGCCGAGAGAGGGGGTCCATCGGTTTACTCTGCCTCTGCAATCACCGGACCGGAGCGAGGGGCAGCGGCAAGCAGACAGACGCCGGGAAGTAACCATCAGCGGAAGAATTGGAAGGACCGTTGACCATGCAGGTGGAAAAACAATTTCCAAATAAACGGATAAATAGAGCAGCTGCGGATGCAGATAAAGACCCGACTCGAGTCCCATCATTGTGATTTACAGTCTGGGTGACGTTGGAGCTAATGGTGGCGGATTAATAACCGGTCGTAAAGAAGAAGAAGGAGGAAGAGGGAAGACTCTGATAAAGGAAGGAAGACAAAAGGGGGAGTGTGTAAAAAAAAAAAAAGAAAGGGGCAAGCGGATAAAGCCTGAGCGGAGATCATGAGCTCCGCACTCCCTTACGACTCGCTGTCGGCCCGGCCGAGTCCCAGCAGACGGGCTTTGGATTGGGAGCGGGAGCAGCTAGCGGTCAGAAGACTTTCCTCCCCGCTTGGTGTGAACCTGCTCACTCCTCCTCCTCTTCCTCGGCGACCTTCGGCCATCCCAGGCTACCTGCTGCCTCCCTACCAAGACCAAGAGGAGCAGCTTCACCAGCAGCACCAGCGTCTGTCCTTGTCCGTTTGCTCCGAAGCCTCGCTGGCGCCTCCCGCCCCCCCTCCGGTGGGTGCTGCCCCACCTTGCTGTCGCCCAGTGGGAGTCATGCACCTCCTCCGTCTGGGTCTCCTGGCTTTCAGCTGCCTCTTCTGGGCAGCAGGGTTGGCCATCTTTACCCTTGGTGTTTGGGCTCAGATCTCCTTGGCAGACTACATGACCCTGTCAGCCAATCGGTACCCCAACGCCCCTCTTATCCTTCTCTCTACCGGGGCAGCTGTTACTGCTTGGGGGTTCCTCGGTTGCCTTGGGGTGGCTGCAAACCTGCCCTGTGTCCTGAGGGCCTATGGGTTCTTCCAACTTGCTACTCTAGTCGCCGGTTTGGCCGCTGGTCTTTCTGGGCTCTTCTACCGTGAAGACATCGCCGGAGGATTTCGCAGTGGCTTGCATCGAGCCGTGGCAGGCTACACGGAGGATGAAGGCCGTGCCGACGCTCTAGATAGTCTGCAGAGAGCTTTGGAGTGCTGCGGTGCTGAGGGTTGGCGCGACTGGCTGAATTCGGACTGGGCCATCCAGCACATGACTTTCCTTCCCGCTGAGAATGGCACCTCGGTCTCCCTTCCCGACAGCTGCTGCGTGAGGCGGAAGGGTTGCAGGAATCGGCCGCTCCTGTCGGATGACAATGACGGAGTGGCGGCTGCAGGAATCCATCCACATGGCTGCTTCCGGAAAGTCTTCAGCTTGGTCAACGACAACGTCTTCCATATTGCTGCCACTGTTTTAGGGTTGGCCTTCACACAGATCGGGGGCATTGCCCTGGCTTGTCTTCTGGCCAACAAACTGACACCCAGACAGCACGGACGTGTCGTGGCACACTAAAGACTTGACTGATCTATTGACAGGTTGGTTCTGAATGAGGGATGACATCTCAGAGAAGTAAAGTATAGGAACAGGAGGTTTGTTGTTCAGGACGAAAGAATCAAAAATGTGACCTATTATGCTTCCCAGACCAGGTTAGGAGAGAATTACGGGTTAATCAAAACATACTAATTACATTATTTATTTATTTTTAGCACAAATTCATTCTTAGATATTGAGATTTTAGTCTGCATGAATGATCTGTTTTAGAGCATTTTGTCACTTTAAATCCAAATAACCTGTTGCTGAGCATGCCCCCCAACTCAACACTTACACTCACACACAAAATGGCTGCAAACTGATGCACAATTATACAACCATGCATCTTTGAAAAGCAGAAGTAGAGCCTCCTGCACAAGCAACAAGAATGCAACAAGTGGTTTCCGGATGGTAAGTCAACAACAAAACACTTCTGTTTTCCAGCAGCCATTGTACAGCGCATACAGTGGTAAAACCAGCTGACCAAACATGCTGGAACTCCGCTGGGGTTGCTAGGTAATGGGCAGCGCTTGCTGATTTGTGAAGTTACTTTCCATAGGTTTTTGAAACGGCTCATTTCCCAGAGACCAAAAAACATTAACGTATTGCCAAAAAACAGCTGGGTGTTTTTTTTTTTTTAGATGCTTGGGCAGTTAAGACCCAAATGGAAGTATAAAAATGTGCAAAATTTAAATAGGTCCCCTTTAAAGCTCATAGATGGCAATTTTCTGTAAATCGTTGTACTTGGTATGCAGAGAGATTTCTTAAGTTCTTATAGTTGCAAATCCGCTGTTCAGTGAATTTGGCCCATTTGAGGTGAGTATTAGAAGATTCAACAGCTGCTGCTCATGTTTAGAAACAGCTCTAGCTCATCATTTTCTCCCTTAACTAATATTTCTTCAGCCTTGACGTTTGCACAAGTTGGAGCCAAAACGTTGGGTACCAGATATTTAAGCTTTCTGTGGTAGAGAGAGGGAAGAAAAGAAATTTAGGTCGGACCCATGAAAGGAAAAAATGAAGGTAGTCAGGATATACAGAAAGGAAGGATAAAAGACACAAGGGATAATGGGAAGTTGGAAAGAAGGTGGAGACATAGGAGGAAGAAATGAAGGAGAAAAGGAGGAGAAAAAAGGAAGAGAAAAGACAGAAGGTAGGAGGCAAAGATACAAAGAAAGGAAATAAAGACATGAGAAAGAAGGAAAATACGGAATACATATTCCAAATTTTTCCAAACTTTGTAGGAATCCTGACTTCTTCAGTCTCTCTTCTTTGGAAGTGGACAGAAATTGTCTCAATCTGAGCAACTTCTAAAACTTGCAGCAGCTACAACTAGGTGCCATGGCGATGACAGTGTTCAATAATAACAGAATATAAATTATCTATATATGTATATATTAAGAAGTGTCACTGATTGTGTGATTTTATGTGAATTTTCTTTGCTTTCTTTGCTCAGCTAAAACCTGAAGGTGAAGGAATTTCCCTGTCTAAATATTTAGGCTCTTCTCTGCTTCATTTAGTTTCCCCATCACAAAAACTTTCATGCTGTATATAAACCCGCCTGCAGTCATATTCACTGGATATTTCTTTCAGAAGCTTTTATTTTTTTTCCAGATGTCACTGCATCAGTAGATGATCCCAGAAAGAAAAACTGGAACTTATTCCAAGATGTGTCGCATGTACAACTATTAGCATGAAAACTTGAAATGGGATTCAGTGCATCTCCAATGAGAGTAAAGGTGTTTTTTAATTATGAAGTTTTGCATTTCTTTGCACAACTCTAGCCGCTCACATGTATTTTGTGTTCATTAATGTCGTGTTTCTTGTTGTTCTTCCTGTCAGCAGCATGACTGAGACTTTAAGCTATATCTGTCGACTATAAATGAAAAATCTTTGCTACATTACATCCTATTGATTAGAGCGGGGGATGGAAATGTCAAGGTCTGCTGCCCTTGAATGGATTAAATGTATAAATGGAGGAATCACTCTTGCAATGCAGCAGTAACTGCATGCAAACACAGAATTACTAATCAAGCATATATATATAAAATAAACTACTTGCTATGCATTGCCTGGAATTCAATGAGTTCTTATTTTTTCACTGCTGATTGCATTTTACAGAGCTCGGATTTCCCATGTAAACTCATCGAAGTGTTCCAGAGTTGTAAATTCTCTTTGCCGGAAAGAAAGCCAATCATCATCAGGACCTTTGGCCAAATAACCGTGACTTACAGCCGAGTGAAAGATGGTTCGTTTCCGCCTTGCACCTGAGACACCGGTGACTAAGTGGCCATAAACGATGGCTTCAGAAACAACATGAACGAAGCTGCGTTTACTAAAAATCTAGAATCAGTCAATGAATGTACAGCGTTAGTGTAAAAACCACATGCATATATTGGGTTCATGTGCACAGGGTCTGGTTTTATAGGCTGGAACCATGACAACCATTTTCATGATCTAATTATTCTATTGATTAGCCTACTTTTGCTCCAGCAAGTTGTGTGGAGGCTTTGTGTGATCGCATGGCTAATGTTTGACCTATTTTCCTTGAAGGGACACCAGACCAGCAGACACAGTTCAGACCAGAGGTCACAGTCTCTCATCATGAGCATGAATATCACATTAATTTGGGGATTTTATTGATTTACTTTATTCTTTTTCCATTGTTGACGTATGTGCACCCCCAAAAATATAGGGTTAAGTTGCAGCTTGACCACAAAATTTTTATATTTAATTATCAATCTTTTGTCATAATTCTGGTTGGATATTTTCCCGTTTTTTCTGGTATATCTATGTTTTAGCACAATGTTTGTTAATGGTTACAGTTGAGAAACATTGCTGATTTAAGGTAAAGTTGAAAATACCATACTTGGCAGTGGGTAACGTTTCTTTAGGCTTGAAAGCTTTGTCTTTCTTGAACAGGTTAGCATAGCTCTACGGGCTATAGGAAGTTTTTTTTATTTTTCTTTGATAAGATTTTGGTCTGGTCAGCTCTTCTTTGAGCTGTTTTAGGTTTTAAGTAAGCTCCTGCTGGCAATGCCCCCTCAAACTCAATGTTTACACTCACAGGTGAAAATGGCTGCAAACATATGTGCAATTACACAACTTTGAAAAGCAGAAGTGAAGCCTCCTGCACAACCAACAGTAATGCAGGAAGTGATTTCTGAACAATAAGTCAACACTAAAACACTTGTCTTTTCCAGCAGCTGTTATACAGTGGCTGTCGTACAATGGCTACAGTACAGTGGTAAAACCAGCTGACCAAATGTGCTGGAGTTTTGATTGTTTGCTAGGTAATGGCACAGTACCTGTCAATTATTTGGAGGTTCTTGAAATGGCTCATTTTCTAGACATCAACACATAATAATTAATTAATTTATTTATTTTAGTTCTTGGCCTGTTTTTAGAAGCAGTTTAGTCCCAAATAAAAGTGTAAAAAATGTAAAAAAAAAAAAAAAAAGGGGGGAATTTTGCATAATAGGTCCCTTTAAGTTTGATTCAAGAGGGACAGAGTTTGGCCAAGGCTTTTGAAACTTTTGTTTGGAGTCACAACAGAGCAGTAATCAGAAACACACTTCAAAACCAGTTTCTGATTATATCGATTTAGCTTAATCGGCTAAGCTAAATGAGCTGCACATCACAAACTAAATCTCTGAATTAAACCTGGAGGAATATTTTTAGTTTTGTCTGGAACAACATCTTTAACCATGAAAAAACTGACGGAATAAACGTCAGGCAAATCACATTTCATTTCTTGGAACATTTCCTGGTTGAATTCTCAATGAAACATAGCCTTACGCTGAAAGGATGCGTTTCTAAACTCTGTACCACCGCACATGATCTGAATTCTCCTCCAAAATGTAAATATTATGCTTCCAACTTTCCATAGTAGACCGCATTTGTATCGCGAGCTGGAGAAAAGTGTGCGTAAAGGTGCGTTTTCTATCTTATGCATGCGTAAAATTATAAGAAGCGAGCCTGCAGCTTTGGACTCTAGGCGTTATCTCCATTTACTCCGCCTCTTTAAGTTTGCCCTACATCTGTCTGCTATGGGCTCTTTTCGTGAGCGCAGCCAGCTCTGAGCTCTGCCCTGTTATTTGTAATATCACCCCCGCTGAGTAAAATAAAACAAAACGAAGCGCGCCGCTCGGAAATGTAATTCTTCTTACTCACAAAGCGGTCTCCAGAAAATGGACCTTAAATCCGAGCTCCTCAAGTCGATCTGGTACGCTTTCACATCGCTGGACGTGGAGAGGTGCGGGAAGGTATCCAAATCTCAACTAAAGGTAAGCGGAGACCAATTTTACAGAAATAATCAGGCTCTGACTGATTTCTTCTGTTTGTTTGTTTTTGTTGTTGTTTATTTTACTTTTTTATTTCGCATGTCCAAAGCCAAGCTAAAGACTATAACTATGGCTGATTTCCTGTGAGATTGTGTTTTGTGGTATGTGAAGCAACACTAGAACACACCTTTTGAGGAGAAATATTTAAAACTTATACCAACAGAGACATGCGAACAGATCCAAGCTCAAAGTCCAGCTTTTTTCCTGTGGCCTAGAAACAAACGGTGACTCAATATTTCTACTGTCAGGGTTTTTTTTGTGTCTGTTTTGTTTTAAAGTGGGAAAGTCAGCATCTTTTCTCTGCAGTTTTTCCCTCTTCAGTACGTTTTATCTTAATCGGTCCAGTCTCCACATGCCTTTGCTGCTCAGAGGAATCCCAGGAAGTAGCAGACAGCTGCCCTGACATGCTTCCAGCCACTGGAAGCTGCCTGTGTTTGTGTTTGTGAGGAAACATCGCAGAGTGTAGAAGCATGAGGAGATTTAAAGTGATACGCTTATACTTCTTCTTAATCCTCAGGTCCTTTCCCACAACCTGTACACGGTTCTGAACATCCCACATGACCCGGTTGCCCTGGAGGAGCACTTCCAGGATGATGATGATGGTCCGGTTTCTAACCATGGCTACATGCCCTACCTCAACAAATATATACTGGATAAGGCACGGCTGCAACTTCTGCACCTTCTTTTGACATAAAACTGTGTGGATCGTTTTCCTCCTGAAAAAAAACATCAGATTTTATTTAAAAGCTCCTGGTGTTTTTAATACTTCTGTATATGACCAAATCAATAATATTGAGATTATCTCTGAAATTTAATATAATATAAAAAAAAAAAAAAATAAGAAAATTTCTGAGTTTGAAAAGTCAAAATAAATTTTTTTTTAGAAAATGTATGAGATTAATCTAAAAAATTCTGAGTTTTTTTTAACTTTTCAAACTCATAAATTTCCATGTTTTTTCTAGCAAACTGTTGAATTCTAAAGAGCCTATATCTCCAAATTCTTTCTAGAAAATTAATTAGATTAATCTACAAAAGATTTTCTTCCAATTTCTTGACTTTTCAAACTCAAATTGTCCATGTTCTTTCTAGAACATTTCTGAGTTTTTGGTGGAAATGTACTCCTCTTTTTTTAAATCTACAATTGCCCTAAAATGTTGTCATGTCTATTCACTCTAAAAAAAAAAGGTTCCACATATCTGTGGAAGAGAGAAAAAAAAAAAAACATCACAGATCCAACACCGTAAGTAACTTTATATATCAGATGCTTTTCCAAATATTTATCTGTTGTTTCACAGCAGACCTGGAGTTTTTGTTTAGGAAAAGCTCAATCTTAGTCTTAAGCGATTTGTAGTTTGCTGCATTTGTGAGCTTTTGAGAAAGTATTTAGCTCCATAATCCTCATCAACACTCTGCAATGAAGCAGAAATAAATATTTGTCATAGTTCCAGCTGTTTTAAATTCTCTACCTCTTGCTCTGACTGTAGATATTTGCACATTTTAGGCCAGGAGCAATTTTCTTGTAGACATTTTTTGACTCCCGTTCTCGTCTTTTAAAGTTGTGCTACATCATATTTACACTCGTGGGAAACAGGAAGTCGAAGGTTATTTATTTAAAGCTTACCAGATAATCAACCGAAAATATACGTTTTAAAAATGCTTAAAATACATTTATTTAACAGGAATTGTTAGAGAGTCAGTAAGTGTGTCCGAAGTTAATTATTTTATATATGCAGTGTTATTTAGTTCCTGAACAGCAACAAATATCCCAGTTTCTTTCTATTGGAATCAGTTATGTAGGCCAAATTCAGCACTTTAAAGTAGCACAGACTATTAATACAACTTTTCTAAACATCTTAAATAATTTATTAGTAAGTATTTTAGGATCAGTTTGAGGGCAGAAACCATTGCATGTCATGAGTTTAGCTCCTAAATAAAAAAATGTACTGATGCTGAAAAAAAGGGATTATTTAACTAATAAAAAAATACTGCAGAATATAATTCATAATAATCCATGGTCTCCTTATTACATTTTGTTAATATTTGTTGCTATTTTGTAAAATCTTTGAATCTTTAGATTTGATCATTTAGGCAAGTGTGACAACATTTAATAAAACAAGACTAATATTTGCTCATTAAAGGGTTGACATTTATTTTGTGAGCATAAATTCAAATAAGAAGTGATAGTTATTATATTTCTTTACCCTGTATTGTCTTCCTAATCTGTTTTAAGA
Source organism: Xiphophorus hellerii (assembly GCF_003331165.1). Classification (NCBI taxonomy): domain Eukaryota; kingdom Metazoa; phylum Chordata; class Actinopteri; order Cyprinodontiformes; family Poeciliidae; genus Xiphophorus; species Xiphophorus hellerii. Next base: position 7,195,715 of record NC_045688.1, on the reverse strand, counting down.
AAAAGTAGCCCAGATACAAAAACTAGGGTTAAAATAGAGACAAAACTGTCAAACTAAGTCATGTTTGTGACCCAATTGTAGAGTCTGACTGAGGCAAAAAAGAGAATTTTAAATAAAAAATATAACAAGAAGAACTTAAAGAACATGACAAAGCATGAAGGGAACCAGTGACACAGCAATAGAAAACAGAGCAAAGAGAAATGAAAGGCAAAAGTACGGAAGAGGATTAGAGCCTAATCTTTTTTTAAACTTTTTTCTCAGAATTGTGACTTTAATTTTTTCAAAAGCCAGAATTCTGAGATTAAATCTTCTCATTTAAAGTCCAGGTTCTGATAAAAAAGAAGAAAAAAAGTCAGAATTATTTTTCTTTCCGATGGCTCTAACCTTCTTCCATACAAAAGGCTTTAGGGACTAGTTTGAAAAAGAAAAAGACGTACCATAAAGTGAGTTAAACACAAACGTTATTTTATTAACTGGAACCCATCAGCTGACTCATAAATGCATGTTGGATGAATTAAATTGAAGTTTTCCTTTACACGGTAACATTAGTCATTATTGTGTTGGTTATTTTTAATAATAAATCTAAAAAAACACAAAACTCTCCAGTATGAATAATATTTTTGCAAACACAACATGTTAAGTTTAATATTAGATTTAGAGGAGACACATTTGATCACATGTTTCTGTACTTCCAGGTGAAAGAGGGGATGTTTGACAAAGAAAGATTTGACGACTTGTGCTGGATGATGACCATGAAGAAGAACTTCAACATGACGTCGCAGAGGCTGCTGCTGTCGGAGCGGGACTGCTTTAAGCTCTTCTGTTTGTTCAACCTGCTGTCTGAGGACAGCTACCCACTGGTGATGATCACAGAGGAGGTAAAGGATGCTCAGATTTATCCACCCACACGCCTTTACCTGCTCTCATGTCTGTTTGTGGTTGCAAATGGAGTAAATGGAGATATTCTGATAAAAGCTGAGAAATGGGAGATGTTTGTCTGATGATAAAAATCAAATTGCGGAAAGGATTTTGAACAAAATTGAAATTTCTAACCTCAGGTCTCATACAGAATCAGTGTTTGTTTTTCTTTCTTCTTCTTTTTTTTGCAAAGCATTTCTGGAGTGAACATTCAAAATGAAAACATGACATTGTCTGATCTGTACATAAACGTGATATCAGAACTTTTCATTTTAACGACACACACTTTCTAGGAATTAACTATTTATTCTAAACAAGCTTTTACAGCTTAACTAGGTTTTGCATTTTGTACTGTTTTAAGAAATGCACCACTTGTGCAAATGTTAATAGTAATGTTAGAAATGCTCCAAAGCCACAACAAAAAAAACCTCCAAAAATCCTCAAAGGTTCACAGAACTTCTTCCCATTAAGTTGCCTTCAGATTATTTTTGATTAAAAATCTCTAACTTTGCTGTTCAAGGAAAATTTTTGAACATGGATCACCATTAATGTCTTTACTGCTTTTGTATTTATCATTTCATCATTTTCATTTGTTCACAGCAGCAGTAGTTCATGTAAAACGATGCTTCGCTACATTTTTTTGTCTACAACAGTAAAATAATTCTGAAGCTTCTTCCTGTTTCTTTCCTCGTCCGTGGCATTATATTTGTGCCACTAACTTTAGCATGCAGTGAGACTGATCTGAGCGCACATATCTATGTGAACTAATAATAATTTGAGGCGTTTAAATCTCACATACACTCGCTCTGGAACTAAACCCTGACAACTTTTGCTGAACCAGACAACTATCAAATTAAGAGTCCCACTTGGAGCACTTTTAACAGCGCTCAGAGCAGGTAGTTAGGTTTGGTTCCACTATAATTAGGATAATGTTTTACTAGCCTACCTCTTTAGTGCCCTACATGCAGTTCATTATGCATGTTGGCGGAGCGACGGCTCCTCTAGCACATCTAAAAACATATAAAAAAATGTTTGCTTTTAAACTACATATATAAGAAATGTAGCCTAGATGTCAGGAATCATTTATATGTTTTTTTAGACTTGTTTCTAATATGAATAATATAATCTAAACTCTGCTGACTGCTGATTAAGTCCAAGTGACAGACCTTTAATGTCTTATTGTTACTCTCCTGATTTGCATTACTTTGGTGTGGAGTGCTGTAGAAAACCACAACCAATGCTCTTCATGTGAATCTTTCTGCTTTTATTTTCCTTTTTCCAGCTCTTCTGGGTCTGTTATTATTTATTCTTTGAAAAATGCAGCAAAATAAGTTGAAAAATAATTTATTTTTGTATATGTGTTTGTTAAATAATGCTTTAGAGAAAAAAGCTAACCACATAACAGTGATGAAAACACCAATAAGTGCAGCTCTGTCAGCGAAGTGGTTTCACATTTCTTCACAGTGAAAAAGAATTAAAGCGCAAGTAAGTTAATGAGGCTCTTCCTTCCTCCACTTCCTCCAAAACGATTTTGGTTTCCTGTAAGTCAGAGACAAAAATACCCCCTCTGTTGTACAATAAGCACAGCAGCGTTCTCCTGGAGAAGTATAAAACCAGACGCTTTCTCTAATCTAAAGTGCTTACAAAAACTAAACTAAAATAATCCCAGTTGTGACATTTTTCCTGCTTCTAGGTAGAATATCTCCTGAAGAAAATCTGCACAGCTATGAGCCAGGAGTGGGATGGGAAGCCCTTAGAGGACCTTATAAGTCGGGACCCCACAGTGCAGGAAGAGGGCATGTCGGTGTGGACGTTCCTGGAGCAGATGAGTACGGGTCAGCTGCTGAGGGTCACCAGCGTCGAGGCCTTCAGCTTGGCTTTGCACGAAGTCTTCCTGGAGATGTATCACAATGTCCTCAAGAGGGTGGGTCCTTCTGAATCCACTCAGGAAGCGTGAATGCGCTCCAAACATTTGACCCAGAGTGTGCTCCCCCGTTTCACAGGGTTACATGTGGAAAAAGGGGCACATGCGCAGGAACTGGACGGAGCGCTGGTTCGTGCTCAGGTCCTCCTCCATGGTCTACTACGTCAGCGAGGACTTAAAAGACAAGCGAGGGGAAATCCAGCTGGACAGGAGCTGCGTTGTAGAGGTGGGTGAGGAAACATCTCCGGCAGGACTTTGATCCGCCCAGAATTTGCGTTTCACAAACACACGTTTCAGAGTCTGAGCCTGTTTGCCTTCTTCTTTTTTTTTCTACTTCAGCCTGTTCCAGACAGGGAGGGGAAACGCTGCCTGTTCTGTGTGAAAACCCACAACAAAACCTACGAGATGAGCGCTTCTGACCAGAGGCAGAAGGTGGAGTGGACTCAAGGTGTGTGAGAGAGTCAATCAGCAAAGGTCAAATTAAATCTATACTGATGTTATCTGAGCAGGAATGATTATTTAAAGGGGAGCTTTTATGCAAAATTCACATTTTGCACATTTTAATACTTCCATTTGTGGATCTACTGCTTAAAAAAAACACCCAGCTGTTTTTTGGAAATTAGTTAACCCTTTATGACCTAAGTTTCAAATCAAAAAATTGGATATTTTTGCTTATCTTAATTGTACCAAGTTCTTTAAATGTCCTGTGAGTAAATATATTTGCCCATTTCTGCATAACAACAGGAACCTTCTATATCTACCAAGTTATTTTTGCAATTTACCGTAAAAGAGCGCCCCTCACTAATTTCACTCCCTGCTACAGCGGGGGTGAAATTACCGTAATAACCCGATATTGGCTGGAAAGCGCAACGTCTCCCCTTTCAGAAATCGTCGGGATTTTTCAGATAACGCAAAGTGTGGCAGAATTACGGTACTGGAAATTTGATTGGACTGTCGCCAAAACGTTCAATCTGGAAGGGTTAATGTCCTGAACAGTAAATAGCTAACCAAACTAAATAAATGAGGTTAAACAGGACAAGAAAGCTTGTAAAAAAATGTTAAAAGTCTTCCACCGTTAAATAGAGAAGCAGTGTTCAGCTTCTATGCACCACAAATCTGGAACAAATTTCCAGAAAACTGCAAAACAGTCGAAATACCGAGTTCCTTTAAATCAAGACTAAAATCCCAGCTGATTTTAACATTAGAAATGAAACTTTAATCAAACATGCTTCAATTGTTGACTGTGTGTTTCACTTCTATCTTGTCCTGCTCAAGTAAAACTGAAATAAAACATCTTCATTTGTGTTTTCTTACCTCTGCAGCTATTCAAACAGCCCTCCGTCTTCAGCGTGAGGGTAACTCCTCCCTCCACCAGGAGCTGAAGCTGAAGCGGCGCGTCCAGCGGGAACACAGCAACCGGGAGCGCAGCCGCAGCACCCGGAGCAGCTGCAGCAGCCGGAGCAGCCAATCAGATGACTCCAACTTCCAAGAGATGGAGCGGATGGAGAAGGAGAAGGAGAAGCAGGATTTGGAAATTGAGAGCATCATTCAGGTGAGATGGCACAGAAGGCAGAGTTTTGTCACCGTTACGCTTTGGGGATTTTGTTGTGCTTCACCTTCTGCGTTTTGCAGCATGCGCGAGAGTTGGAGATCCGCAGAAGGGAGTCGGAGGAGAGGGAGAGAAGGAAGCAGAGGGAGGTGCAGATGGATCTGGAGAGACAGCTGAAGGAGGCTGAAATGGTTTGTCAAAGTTAAAAAAACTCAACCAGCTCACTCACTTACACATGTGAGAACAGCAGCAAAATATTAGCAGTAAAATAAAACTCTCAACTTAGTACAATACTAAACACCACTACTACTCCTGCTAATTTACCATAATAATCAAAACATTAGTGGTGAAATATTAGTTTTTAGTCTTTGTTTTTTCTTTTTGTGTTTGTGTCCTCCATCCCTGCAAAGCTTACGCTTTTGGCGCAGATATTTAAAGATATGAGTACATATTCAGCTGGTTCCTAAAACATTCCTATGTTACAGAGGGGGAACAAATTATTTCAGGCAGTTGAAATATTTGGTTCCTCCCAGGTAACTTTGGCAATTAAAGAGCAAATGGTTTTTTAACTGGTTTTTACCACTGTATGCGGTGTACAACGGCTGCTGGAAAAGTGTTCTGTTGCCGACTTACCATCCAGAAACCACTTGCTGCATTCTTGTTCGTTGTGCAGGAGGCTCTGCTAATGCTTTTCAAAGATGTTGTTATAGGCTCCAGTTTGCTGCAGTGTATCTGTTTGTGTCCAGATGAGGGACAGCATGCAGGCTGAGATCCAGGAGAAGGAAAGGAAGGCCGAGCAGCAGAAGAGACGGATCCAGGAGCTGGAGCTGACGCAGCAGAAGCTGGAAGCAGCTCTCAACATGGAGATCCAGGCTCGGCTGGAGGAGGAGAGGGCCCGACAGGAACTGGAGAGGTTTTGCTTGGCGTTCTTACGTCACGTTATAATCGTGTTTGCAGAAATGTGTTGATGGAGACATTCTGTCCCTTCCTTTTCTCAGGTTGCTGGAGGCTGAAGAGGAGAAGAAGATGCAGTTTCAGCTCCTCCAGGAACAGGAGAAGATCTTACAGCGCCTTAGCTCCACGTGCGAAGCCTCAAACGGGACGGTGGACGAGAACACGCCGTCCGCCCTCTACTCGGCCTCCGTGGAGCTCCGAAATTTGCAGGCATCTCGTAAGAGGAGCCATCAGCACCTTGAGGTGACAAAAGAAACACACATGAAGCGAAAAAAATTAGATTTGGGGGGAAAAAAGTCAAACACAGATGTGAAACTTTGTTGGATTTCCAGGAGATGCAGGAGAGGCTGAGAAACGCCAGTCAGCACGTACGCCACTGGAACGTCCAGCTGAACCGCCTGATGACGCCGATCACTCCTGCAGGTACGAGATGATTTCACCGCATTGGAGAACTTTTAATGCCTGCACATAAAAACAAAATTTTCCTAATAGTGAAATAGAAAACACAAAAATTCTTAAAGTTCAAGGAAAGCTATTTTCTATTTTTCTAACATAGAAATTCACAGGCCTGTTTCATGACTTCCACAATTCTCCAAAATTTGGGAAAAAATATTTGTTGCTAGATTGAATAGATTTGTTAGTAAACACCAACTGCTCAATGAGAGTCAGTATGGTTTTAGATCACAAAGATCCAAAGCGATGGCAGTTCTTCATTTAATAGAAGAGGTGACCAATGCATTAGATAAAAATAAATCTGCTGTTATTGACTTAAAAAAGCATTTGATACACTTGATCATGAAATACTCATCAAGAAACTCGAGCATCGAAAATTTCTAAAGTCCTCTGCCCTTCATATTCTTTACTGTTCACGTATTTTTGCCATATTACAGTGTGGAAGTTTGGGGCAACACTTACAAAACTTCACTTTAACCATTTAGACACTGTTAGTGTCTAATCAAGAAATGCTAAGGCATTTTACTGGACAAATAAGTCTAGTTTGTGCTCACTTTTACAGAATCGAATTCAATCCAGAAGAATCCAAATCATTCCAATGAATAGTTTTAAAACTATAAGTTTTATTCTTTATATAAACTTTATTATAAGACACATTTTTGTTACTGTCTCTCTTTAAATCAGACCAAGTTTATCCTTTAATCCCTCTGTAACTAACAGACAGACAGATAGATAGATAGATAGATAGATAGATAGATAGATAGATAGATAGATAGATAGATAGATAGATAGATAGATAGATAGATAGATAGATAGATAGATAGATAGATAGATAGATAGATAGATAGATAGATAGATAGATAGATAGATAGATAGATAGATAGATAGATAGATAGATAGATAGATAGATAGATAGATAGATAGATAGATAGATAGATAGATAGATAGATAACAATGGATTTAAAGTTGACAAACTAGACCAATGAATCATATCTAATATTACTTGTTAATCAACATCTTAATTAATGGACATTTTACAAAATTAACTGCATAGTCAAAACAAAATCAAAATGTAGCTTCTTATTATTTTTTTAATTTTTTTGCAGAGCGTTTGGACAGTCGTCTTCAGTCAAAATATACTTGTCCCAAAAAAGAAGGAGCGCTGGCCAGCAACGAGTTCATCTGTAAATATAAGATAAGGAACGAACAGAACAACAGAATACGTGGAGACGAATCGGAGAATCTGGAGGTGCAGCTGGAGGCCGACAGCCTCTCAGAGGAATCAGGATGTTAGGAGTTTTAATCACATTTCAACTGTAATTTATCTTAAAACAGAGCAATATTTGGAATCACTCAAGAAACACCTAGAACGTAATAGAAAGTGTACAGAGACGTTTTTCTTAAAAGCAGCAAGTTGGGAAATTTCTGTAGACAAACAAATAAGAGAAGAGGATGGAGTGCAGATGAATCACAGAGAAAGAAAGAAAGAAAGATACAAAAACTATTTCTGAAAGCTATTAAAGAGACAATGTTCTTCCTGCAGAAAGCATTGAATCATATTTACAGTATTATATTTTGAGTGTAAAGATGGAGAGCAATGATGATAACATAAGTCCCAGTCTAATTAGCACAGAGCAATACTAACAGTTTTCTACAATAAATTCTCTGGAGGTGTTGAAACAGTTTGTCATGTTTGTCGCTTCAATTAAAAGTCTGAATGTATTGTTGCTGGTTTTCTTTTGCTCTTTCTCGATTGGTGGAAATTATGTGATGCAAACGTGAAGATGTTTTATTATCTTGTTTTTTTGTTCTAGAAGATTTTTGTTATTGGACAAACAAGATTACATATAAACGTACATATAGTGTGCAAAATTTTTATTATTTTCCAAAGATAGTTCAGAGAACATTTTTGCAGCTAAAGGTTGGCAAAAGGTTTTCAGACTGAGATCTTGTTTTTTCACAAAATATACTGTTTCATTTGAATGGTTTTTAAATCCATTGGAAACATATTAACCTTGAAATGTTTATTATTTAACTTCATGGAGACAAGTGACAAAAAGATCCAGCACTGAAATAGTAATATTGTGAAAAACAAACGTTCTGTCAGCGTTTTGGCCACAACTTACTTAAGTTATGCAGCATAAAAATAAATAAAACAGCACACTGCTTTAATTTTATCTCAGAAAGTGAGATTTTACATGTTTTATTCTCAGTATTTGTTTCATGCAGGAAGATTAATGGTGACGAAGCTTTCCTACCTCCATTTCTTGTGAATAATCACAAGTTTCTGAGTAAATTAGGAATCTAATTGGTTTCAAGGTTTGTGAGATATTTTTAATAAGCCCGTGTTATGATTTTTGAGGGTTTTCTTCAATCTTTTTCCGTATGATTGACGTCACAACATCAGTAATCATTTCTCACTGTTACAAACTTTAAATTCAGGCATTTAAGTTTGTAACTGTGACGCGGAATATTTTTTGGCCAGAGGGGGCGCTGCAGAGAGGAAGCACCGGATCGTGAACCGGAAGAGAAACAAAACCGACCGAGTTTTCTAAACAATATGGCTGCTCCCTATGGTTGTCATGCCGAGCTGAGAAAATAGTTCAGTTTGAACTATTTTGACTTTTATGTTAGTTTTGCAGATTGTTAAAGCTAGCTGTGAGTTGGTTTTATTCGGAACTAGCTCATGCTAGCACCGAAGGTTGTCGGAATGGCCGCAGCCTTCAGATGGAAGGTCAGACCGGTGGTCTATCTGAGCCGGAGACTGTCCACCCAGGAGCAGGCTGGACCTCCGGACTCTCCCCCGGAGAGCCAGTTACCTGCGGTCAAGGTGCGAAGACCGAGAAAGGATCCCAGGGGCCATTCCGTGCTTCTCTTCCCCGGGCAGGGTAGCCAGTTTGTGGGTATGGGTAAAGGACTGACGAAGTACCCCAACGTGAAAGAGATGTTCTCCGCAGCGCAGAAGATTCTCGGCTACGACCTGCTGACGCTGTGCCTGGAGGGGCCGGAGAAGGACCTGCTGAAGACGGTGCACTGTCAGCCGGCGGTGTTCGTCACCTCTCTGGCTGCGGTGGAGAAGCTGCACCATGAAAACCCAAAGGTCACACAAACTTTACGCGCTTGTTTTATTCCCATTTCTGTTGAAGTTTAACTCAAGATAAAGTAGAAATACATTTTAGTTTTCACTTGTTTTTCTCAAGTAAAAGTAAAAAGTACGCGTCCAAGAAATTACTCAAGAAAAAAAAAATGTGAAAAGGTTACTCACGTATTGAGTAACTGATCAGATCATCTGATTTAATATTTAAAAATGATGTCATCAGATTGACAAGAAGTATAAAAACATACATTAATGATATTTGAAAGTTTTGCCCCAGAAAACGTGCTAAGCCTGGTGGTTGGGCACTAGGGCAGTCATTCATCCAGCGGTCCGCTGTGTTTTTGAGTTAAAAAATGCTTAAAGTTGACAGAAAATTTGAAATTATCACTTGATAATTATGTGTTATTGGAAGGTTGGAATATTAATATCTGAACACCAACTATAAAGTCTTAAAAAATGCAAACATTTAAAAAGAAATGTAAATAAATAAGCAATCCTGAGCCTGGTGGGGCCACATGTAAAACCTGGTAGCCCGCCAGGCTTATAATACACTGAGGGAAACCATTTATTTATTATTTTCCTCTGGTCTCAACAGGCTATTGAGACGTGTGTCGCTGCTGCAGGTTTCAGTGTTGGTGAATTTGCTGCTCTTGTTTTTGCTGGAGCCATGAACTTTTCAGAAGGTAAGAATCACTTTTTATCAAAGATGTTTTAATATAGTGGAAGTCTGATGAGAGACTCTTAAAGTTTTAATGTTATTCCTTCTGCTGGTCTTCTAGCTTTGTATGCAGTGAAGGTGCGTGCAGAGGCCATGCAGAAAGCCTCTGAACTGGTTCCCAGTGGGATGCTGTCGGTCGTTGGCAGACCGCAGGCTCATTATAAATACGCCTGCCTTCAAGCCAGAGAGCACTGCAAGAGTCTGGGGATCGAGGACCCCGTTTGCTCTGTGGCCAACTATTTATTCCCGGATGGCAGGGTCATTGCAGGGCACCAGCAGGTACGAACCGGCGTTGTTCAGCTGTGGATTTGGCACCAGTGCAATATTGATGTGGCTTTGGGTTTTGTTTAGGCCCTGGACTTCCTCCAGCAGAACTCGCGCCGTCTAGAGTTCATCAGGGCCAAACCTCTCCCAGTTAGCGGAGCATTCCACACCGAGCTGATGGCGTCGGCTACCAAACCACTAAGAGAGGTGCTGCAGCAGGTGGAGGTCAGTCAGCAAATGTTTCCTACACTACAGGCTGCACTTCTGCTTTATTACATCCACCTAACAGAACTACAGTTTTCTAGTTGCTCTGTTTACTCTGGTTCTTTTAATTTGTGCCCCCTCTGATGCTTTTTCTGTTGCAAACATATTAAAATTGAAGGGAAAATATGCCTTAAAATCTCCTGTTGAATGTTGCTGTTTTATGTGCAGGAGGCTAAAATAAAATGAAATCACATTTTTAAAAGTTATGAACATGTTTAATGAGTAAGAAAATGTTGTTCCTCAGGTTAATTACAAACAAATGCTTTTCATTTTTTACATTTTATTCATACAGTTCCATTTTTATTAAGAGAAAAATAATATTACAACTAGTAAAGTTAAGAATTTCTGATTAGACTTTATTTTCCTGACATAATAAACAAGCAAATTTTATATTTTATATTGGGGGGATATAAAAAGATTAAATGAAAATTACCCACATTCTCGTTAACTATTGAGAATCATATATGTTGTAGTTTAAACAAAAGCCAATCAGTAAATAACTTTTTAAAGAATTTAAGTAAAATTTATCAGTATATTATTATGTAGATACATTTTTATGAAATGTGTAAATATTCTCGGATAATATAGAATCATTTCACTATATACTGAGTTATTTTATGTTTCCTGATCAACAGCATAGCGGGAAATAATTTAAAATGTTAATTTGGTTCAAAAAGTAGGGATCAACATTTGATTGGTTAACCAACATAGTAAAACATTTTCGACCAATCACCGTGGCTCTAACAATGTTAGCTCCGCCTACTGAGTTTCATTTCTGATTAGATCATTTAAAATGCTCTGCTGCTCAGGAGTAGAATATAATTGATTCAATATAATTGAATCATGACGTATTCTGTTAAAAGGTAGGAAATAAATTTTTTATATATTCTTGCATTTTTAGAAACATTATAGTTTTTTTTTATTCATGATGCATAGCTGTCCAGTTCATCCAGCTGCTCTACATAGTTAGTTTATATTGAGGAATGTTTATTTGCAAAAGAAAATTTTCTTTTTTTTGTTTTGGGCCTGCACAGGGGCAAAAGTGTCATTTTATTATTGCTAATTTTGTTATTTTATTATGTTTTTTTCTCTTCACTAGTAGTAGAATTGTTGTTTTTATTATGATCAATAAAGTAATTAAGGTTGCATGTTTTTTTTCTCCTTTATTCGGCTACTTTATCAACAAAAGCACACCAAAAGAACTACAATGGACACTTTTTTTGTGCATTTCATTTAATTTCTATGTATCTTCACTTAATCTAAACACCTGGATTTGATTTGCTCATATCACAATAATAATTTCTTTTAAAATTGAATCGTTTTTCAACATTATTTTCCTTTCAGGTGCGACGCCCCGAGATCAGGGTCTACTCCAATGTGGACGGAAAGCGCTACATGAGTGAAAGCCACGTTCGCAAGCAGCTGGTCAAGCAGCTGGTGTCGCCGGTGAAATGGGAGCAGGCTCTGCATGAAATCTACGAAAGGATGCAGGGGGAGAGTTTCCCTCAAACATACGAGCTTGGCCCCGGGAAGCAGCTGGGCGTCACGCTGCAGAAGTGCAACAGGAAGGCCTCTCAGTTGTACGCTCACGTGGACGTCACCGCAAGCGAAAAGTGACTCTAATGATGGAAAAGATTGTGTATAACTGTGTATTTAATGAAATGTTTTTAAATAAACACGCCAGTCGGTTTTTCTCATCTTGAAGTTTATTTGTAAGACGTGGGGGAAAAAAAAGCCTCGTCAAATCTGCAACAGAAAGTCCAGCTCCCGTCATTTCATCACAAGCAAAGCTACACATCGTTTGTAAAAACCTTGGCCTCTTAAACCAGTAAGAAACTGCAAAAGACTGCAGGCCAGCAACAGTCCAGTCATGAAACTTTCTGATATCAGTGCAACAGCAAAACAGCCTTCCAGTGCTACAATGTTCTGGCTTTTCAGGAAACTCTTTTTAAAAACAATTAAACCAATCTGGAGGTGCTTCAGTGAATTTAGCAACACATTTTTTTAAACTCTAAGGAAGGCGATCCAGTCTGTCGTTAATGTCAATACAGCTCATGGAAATGGTATAAAAAAAGAAAAGTAAACAGCAGAAACAAAAATCAGCATTAATTTTAAATCAAATGCAAACTTCATTTTTTTTTTTTTCATCAAACATACGCAGACTTTCTTTGGGCCTCTTCCCAGGCCTCCTCTTACATCCACAGTCCACCAAAAATGCTTGCTGCTGCCAAAAGTGCTACAGTCATGAGTGCTCCTCTGGTCCAGCCAGGGCAAGCCACCACTTTTAAACTGCTCACCTTGAAAATGAAAGAAAATGATAAAAACAATGTGATTTTACAGCATTAAGGGAATATATATTTTAGTGTATCTGGAAAGGTTAACTGGATAGTTTTTCTATCTTTAACATTCATGACAGGCTATGCTAGCTGCAGAGAGCTAGAGGGGATAAGCAGTGCTACACTAAGGGTGATTGACAGCGCTAAGACCCGCCTTCTGGCTCTTGTTGGTTGTTTTTACTTAGCACTGGAAAAAAGCAGAGAAGTTTGATTTTTTTTTTGGATATTAACTGTCTTATACCGTACTGTCAAGACATAGTGACAATTTCAACTAAAATACAAAAAATAATTTTACATACTGCACCTTTAAAGACCCAAAGCCCAAAATCTGCAACTTTTTTTTTCTCAAAAAAAAACATAAAAGAACTCTTGTTTGTTCAACCAAAAAGAGTTTTTGTGTGGATTAGATTTATGGAAGAAATTAAATTATGAGCTAACACAAAGCACAAATATAAGCCAGCTTAAAAAACTGTTCAAAAAAGGAGCTTATTGGGAAATATGTTGTATAGGATGGGTGTTTTAAAGACCAAATATGCTTTGTTGATATTAAAAATGTATAAATAATTCTACTTTTAAGGATGAGACTATAAGGTTTAAGTGTCATTCAACGTGGGAATAATTTAAGAGTCTATCTGGTGTGGGGAGATTTAAATGTTAGTAGGTTGATGAGGATGAGAGGAGAAGGAAATCATAAGATCTTTTATATTTTATCTGCCCCTTTTTGAATTGCATGGCAATTTTACATAATTTGATCATTTGTTTTATTATTTTTTTCTGTTTTTACTTTTTCTCTGTTTGAAATAAATAAAAAATTGTATATAGTTTATAAAAGTCTGTTTTTCAAGAGCTTACTTAGAATAAAATATTTAACTGCTACTTGTTCTCGCAAAATTAAACCTAACATAATAAAAAAAAACACTGCCAGGTTTCCCAAAGTGTATTATAAGCCTGACGGGCCACCAGACTTTACTTGAGCCCCCACCAGGCTTAGCATTGTTTATTTATTTTAGTTTTGTTAAAGACTTTATAGTTGGTGTTTAGGCATTAATCTTCCAGTATAACAATAACACATAACTATCGTAATATTTTCAAATTTCCTGTCAACTTTAAACATTTTTTAACTCAGAAACATGGCGGCCGGCTGGATGACTGCCCAAGCGCCCCGAGCAACGGTCTTAGCAAGTTTTCTGGGGGAAACCCTGCACTGAATCGAAGATCAAATAATTACCCAGGTTGCCTTTGCCTCTGCTCTGAGGTTCCCCGGCCCGGACATAGTGCTGACAATCCAGGCCTTCACCGGAGCCAACAGGCTCTGGAAACCCCACAGCTGGTTGTGGAGATCCCTGTAAAACACCAACCAAGATAACAACCAAAAACATAAATATCCAACTAGAAATATGAGATCAAAACAAAACATGTTTTTGTACCTGGAGATGATCCGTGTCAGAGTCCGGGCAGGTCCCAGCAGGTAGAGAGGAGTTGGCGGCCGGTTTGGATCTCTCCTGGCCCACTCCTGGTCCAGAAGGTCTCCGATTTCAGCCAGCTGTCGACCAACGACCCTCGCTGCTCTGTCACGGATCCTAAACCAGGAAAACAGAAAGCATTATTAACTACCAACAATAAAACGTCTTTAAAACCCAATTGTTTGGAAGACTTGATCAAATATTTTCTCTTTGTCGTGCTTGTTGTTGGTACAACTCATCCCACATGGTGTGTTTACATGGAACAATGTGCTCAGGAACTGAAACAGGAGCAGGGAGTGTCCGTACTGTACCTGAGGCTCCCGTCCGCCACCTCTCCAGGTCCAGCCTGGAGGGTCACAGCACGGTTCGGATGCCTGGTTTGTTCCACCATCGTGTTTTCTGAGCAGGAGCAACATTTTCACATGAGTTCTTGTCAAATTATTTTGATTAAACACCACATTGATAATGCAGGATGGAAAGAGCTTGCACGTGATCATGCATTATCTCTGGACTTCTAACGTTCATAAACAAGCTGTGTAAACAGGAGAACATGTGACCAGGATGGGTGGCGCTTGTTACCAGGGAGAGAGTCCAATTAAAATAAAAAAAAAGATCTGAGGTGGTGACTTCATCCTTCTGATGTCTGCTGCTGCTAAGCTGTTTCACTTCCCTAATTTATTTGGAGCTGGTTATGTTAAAAAGTGTTGCTCTATTAATGTTTTTATAACAAAACTTGTTCGATTATGTTTGTAGGTTTTACTTTTAACCTCCTGTGATCTCCTAAGCTGAGATCAGACCTGTTGTTCTCATGCTCTTTAATGCAAATGCCACATTTCCATAACCCAAATCAACCAAACGGCTCTTTTCTCCACTCAGCAGGGAGAAATACGGCGTCACTCACCTCAGATAATCCCCATAAACTTTAAATAGGTTTACAATTTTTAGACAAATTTACAAAAAAAAAAGCAGTATTTTTATATGTAAACGTGAGGTTTTATTTCCCTTAATATCTTCTTTTACATAAAAAATTGAGTTCAACAAGAGCAAAACTAATGTGGGCTAGAAATAACCCTTGTAGCCGCCCGTAGAGGTTTGCTTTAGTCATAACGAAAAACATGAAGTCATCGTTCATGCCTAAAACAAACAAAGGTCATTTTTTGAAAATCACACTTAAAGGATTAGATATCAACCCTTCAACTCATAACATTTATTAGTTTCTTCATTTTCAAACACGCATTGTGTTTCATTTTGTAATAGTACTTTATTTGAATGTTTATCGAAAGTAAAATGCTCCCACCCTGGCAAGTAAACAGGTGCACTCACAGTGAAAAAAGAAAGTAAAAATACCTTTAATGTAGATTAAATAGGACGCCGCCCTGTAAAAAATATAAAACCCATTATCATTAGCACTTATTGTTAGTTATAAAATCAAATAAATAATCGAAAGGTGTTTGTACTTACAGCAGCGTCCTTTAATCTCGTTGCTCTCAGGTAACTGCTGCAAAGTACAATTGGCCACGCCTTTACCTGCTGCTAGCAAATTTGACCATTAGGGGGAGACAGAAACACCAGATAAACACCAATTGAGTCGTAACAAGTTATTAATTTTGGTTTAAATGTAGGCAAGAAATATATTACTCTACAACTATTTCTTACTGAGAATTCAACTTTCTTTTTGTATATGATCAGTTCAGTCCACCTCGGTTGGGTTAATATAGCACCGATTCACCACAAATCGCTGGCATTTTAAAAGACAAACAAATATTATTTATTACAGATAATCAAATTTGTACACTCATACAGACAGGTTTAATGAAATTTCTCCATCACGTATGATGAATTCAACATATTTTGGCACTCTGCAGCCACCGGCCTGTTGTTAAAAATAGAAACGGTGAAATAGTGACCCCCTGTGGTAAAACGTAGCAATGACACCCCGCAGTGACATCACTGCGTCCTCCGTTGCTAGGTTATTCTCGTAATGCAACATCTTCTCGGCGTTCCTGAGACACACCCTTTTCAAACATTTATATTAATCATGTGGTATTTCACTAGTTGCACAGAAATTGTCCGGTTTTTAGCTCGAAGAAATGCCTCGTTGTAGTTTGGCCGTCTTGGGCGTTGTCGTCACCGCTTCACGTCGTCGGAATCAATAAGTGCCGCTACAGCAGCTAACATGGAGGCGGCGTTCGCTCGCTAGCTTTCAGCTCACGGTGATGCTTTACAAGCTGCCTGGCCGTAAAACTGCAGCCACCAGCCCGCGGATGAGACTGCATCCCTGACCCGGATGATGGCCGCCCAGTGTCTGCAGCAGCCCGGGGAGGATTCAGCAGCCTGCTAACGGAGCCTGTCAGAGCTGCAGATGCTGATGACTGGATGCTTCCTGGCACTTATTTGCAGGTAGCCGACTGTATATAAATCTTAAAGAGGATCCTAAATGATCTCACACACATATCAGGCTGTATTTATATAAATATGTTCGTGAGTATTGCGTGTTTGATATTTGTTGACATGATGTTTTGAAGGCACCATGGCCGGGAAGGTGAAGTGGGTGACAGATATTGAGAAGTCAGTGCTCATCAATAACTTTGAAAAAAGAGAATGGGTTCAAGTGACAGAAAACGAGGACTGGAATTTCTACTGGTAGGTTCTAGCACCACATCATAATTAAAAATACGTCTAAATTTTTTATAATTTCGCTAATTAAGCAAGGAAGAAATATCTTATGTAAGGAAAGAATTACTTTTTCTCCAAAATAACAAATATATTCACTCTTTATATCTGTTTATAAAGTCAGAGTAGTAATCTCAATTAAAAAAAAAAAATCTTATCTTTAATTTTAACGCACATACAGTGAAGAGAAAAAAAAGTCAATAAATAATTGTTAAATAGAAAATCTTGAATCCTGGCGTGGCCGACTTCCTCTCACAGTCCAAAAACAACATGACTGTTTGGTTAATTGGTATTTCTAAATTGCCCTGAGGTTTGTGTTTTTATGATTCTTCGTCCTGCATGTCTCCTTTCTGCCCTAAAGAACAGGCCATTCAAATAAGGCAGGAAATGGATGAAAGTAAACAGCTGCTCTGCCTAAACTTACATCTAAATTAATATTCCAACACGTAACATTTTTAGAAAAATACAACATATAACGATTTCTAAGAAAAAGTGATTAAATGATTAATAAAAATGTGTGGCACACTTTTCAAAGAACTTGTATATTAGTAATCCATTAATATATTTTTCTGTGAGGTTTAAATTTATTATCCTGAGTCACTCTTATCACTCTTCAAAATGGGAAATATACCATTTTATTTAAATGTTAATTAAAAGGAAAAAAAAAAAATCATACCTTAACTCGTGTTTTCCATTCTTTCTGAAGCTAATTCAAAGTGTTTCTTTAGAGTATGGCTGCTTTTTAGTTGGTTTTATAAATTTAATTAGGAGTTTATGCTCTTTTCTCTTACTAGGAAGAATTAATTGAATATTATCATTTGTTTGGTGGGAGATGGTCCAGTAATGAAGCTGTTTAACTTGATGTGTACCAACATGCAGGATGAGCATCCAGACCATCAGGAACGTGTTCAGCGTGGACACCGGCTACCGGCTGTCGGATGAGCAGCTGGTGAACCATTTCCCGAACCACTACGAGCTGACCAGGAAAGACCTGATGATCAAGAACATCAAGCGCTACCGCAAGGAGCTGGAAAAGGAAGGAAGTCTGCTTGCAGAGAAGGACAAGAACGGAAAATACATTTATCTGGGTAATGTTCCCCACAGGTGGATATATGTACAGTCGTGAACAGTCCTGATGTTTTTCCTTTAACTTCCTTGTGCAGATTTTGTTCCTGTGACGTTTATGCTCCCGGCTGATTATAATTTGTTTGTGGAGGAGTTTCGCAAGAATCCGTCCAGCACCTGGATCATGAAGCCCTGCGGGAAAGCCCAGGGGAAGGGCATCTTCCTCATCAACAAGCTATCGCAGATTAAGAAGTGGTCGCGCGACAGCCGGACGTCCACGTAAGTCAGGAAACGTGTTTCCTTTCAAGCTTTGGATGGAGAAAAACCACAAAAGAGTCATCATGGTATTCTCAGTGGGTGTTGCCGCTTCGTCCTGCCTCCAGGTTTGTTGCAGCATCCAGCGGGAAAGAGGCGTATGTGATCTCTCTGTACATCGACAACCCTCTGCTGATTGGCGGGAAGAAGTTCGACCTTCGACTTTATGTTCTGGTGACAACATATCGGCCGTTAAAGTGCTACATGTAAGCACCTTTCAAAACTATATCCTGTATATGTGTCGATTATCCGCCCAGGAAATCATATGGTGTTTAACTGAAAATATGAATTCGAATAAATCCGTCTGATCTGATCTGTTAGGTACAAATTGGGGTTCTGCCGGTTCTGCACGGTGAAGTACACACCCAGCACCAGTGAGCTGGACAACATGTTTGTGCATCTCACTAATGTGGCCATCCAGAAACACGGGGTGAGTTGTCATCAAAAGGAACAACATTTTCCTCAACTTAGGTGAAGTACAGATCTGCTGCTGGTGCAGAAATATACAAAAATCAAGTACTGTCACTTTAATTTGAAAGCCTGGTATTTATTTTGCTAGTCTTATAGTTCCACAAATATGGTTGTTCATTTTAGATGAACTTCTTCATCATTCAAACAATCTGTTGAGACTGAGGTTGAAGTTATTTCTCTTAATTTGCGTAACAGTTGAGTTTCCTTTTAGTAAACTCAGTTTTATTGGTTGTTTTCCATTTTTCGAGCATAACCAAACAAAACAGCTGTCTGCAGTAGGTAATATTCACATTCTAACATAAAGATATTCAAAGTTGCAGCTATGAAACAACATTCAGATTTACTCAGAAATGTTTGGAGCAGCCAGCCCCATCTTTGACTAATTGTTCTCCCCAATTTCTCCCCATCTTTTTTTTTTATTTTTGTAAAGTTCATACTGGTTAAGTATTAGTGTTACTCATTTTCACTCTATCAGAAATGGTCAAATCAGCTCAATTCTTCACTGGAGGTCCTTCCAATAAATTAAAATTTTTGTTCATGACCAGAAAATATCTCTGTGATTTGCAACAGTTCCATTATGTTAATGCAAACCTGCATCCTGCAGATTAGCTAACCGCTAAAACACCTGCTTTTAATGACAGCAACTGGCTACTACTTTCTCTCATCAAACACAGGGATGTAGGAATGACACAACAGTTTCCCCATGACTAAAACGCATCAAAAAATACTTTTTTTTGTTATTTTTAAGGTCGTAATATTTCTTTTAGTTTTTTGAATCTTCACAGGAAGCATCACATTTCCGGTTTAACTGTGTTTTCCAACAGGACGACTACAACCACGTTCACGGGGGAAAGTGGACAGTCAGTAATCTTCGCTTGTACCTGGAGAGCACCAGAGGAAAGGAGGTGACAAACCGGCTGTTTGATCAGATCCACTGGATCGTGGTGCAGTCACTGAAGGCGGTTGCAGTAAGTTTATAGCATGAATGATTGAATAAAAGAGCGACAGTTGCTTATTTCTGATTATGTTTTCTCTAATTCTGACACTTCTTTCACACAACTTTTTCACATTTTGCCACAAAACCACCTCAAACATCAATGTAGTTTATTGTAAATGGGCTGAATACAAATGGATGCCATACTTGAACTTTCAAAAGTTTTCTAAATCCTTAAATTTTGCTCTAAATTGTTCTGGTTTCTCACATTAAATTGCAACGTAGCGCACTGAAGTTTGTGCAAGACGTGTGAATGCTTTTGTAAATATTTATTCCTCACTCTTTCGTCGCTGGGGAAGTCTTGCGCTCACTTATCCATATTGTGTAATCACCTTTCAGTGTGCTGAACCTGTTTGCAGATACTTCCCTGTATGCACCTCTAGCAGAAAACAGAAACGTTTCACCAATGAAATATTACACCTCTAAAAGCTGCAGGTGCTAAATAAGTTTTTTTTGTTGTAATTTAAACTTGTGCAGGCAGAATCCGATACCTTTTACGTTGTTTTTTTAATGTGACAAAAGGCCGTCGGATTTCTGAGAGCTGTAAAACCACCTGCATGTCTTAATATTGTTTTAGCCCACAGGACACTAAACACACTTCCTTTTTTAAATATGAGCTCTTACTCACTTCCTCTCAAAGGCATCAAAGCATCTGCTGCTGATAGATGTGTGGTGTATTTATACTCTGGTTGTTTGGTAACTGATGAATAACTGATGAAACAAATGAAAAATTATTCGTTTTGCTGATTCAGTCTGTGTTTTCTTCCCTGTTAGCCTGTGATGAACAATGACAAGCACTGTTTTGAGTGTTACGGGTATGACATCATCATCGACGACAAGCTGAAGCCGTGGCTCATCGAGGTGAGTCATTTCTCCAAGCCAGTCATATTGAAATGTTTTCACCTCGTCAGTTATGAAGCCTAAAGAATAAAACCTTTCCTGCAAAGCTGGGAACCAGCTTTGGGTTTATTTGGAGTCTTCTGTTGATCTGGGTTTTTTTCAATAAATAGTTGGAACACTGTCTGGATCAATACTTGGAAAATGTTGGATGGATGTTAGATGGTTGGATGGATGGATGGATGTTGGATGGATGTTGAATGGATGGATGTTGTATGGTTGGATGTGTGGATGGATGGATGGTTGTTTGGGTGTTGGATGGATGTTGAATGGATGTTAGATGGATGGATGTTGGTTGGATGGATGGATGGATGTTGGATGGATGGTTGGATGTTGGATGGATGTTGGTTGGATGGATGGTTGGATGTTGGATGTTGGTTGGATGGATGTTGGATGGATGGATGGTTGGATGTTGGATGGATGTTGGATGGATGGATGTTGGTTGGATGGATGTTGGATGGATGGATGGTTGGATGTTGGATGGATGTTGGATGGATGGATGTTGGATGGATGTTGGATGGATGGATGTTGGTTGGATGGATGTTGGATGGATGGATGGTTGGATGTTGGATGGATGTTGGTTGGATGGTTGGATGTTGGATGGATGTTGGTTGGATGGATGTTGGATGGATGGATGGTTGGATGGATGGATGTTGGTTGGTCGGATGGATGTTGGATGGATGTTTTTCATTACCAGCTGACTCAGGATGTTCCTTCTGTCTCAGTTTCTTCCTGTTTTCAGAAAACCTCCATATTGTTTCAGGCTAAATAAAACCTTCATTATAAAGAGTTCCTGACTAAATAATCAATCATTGGTATTTTCTGATCAGTGCTGTCTCTCTGGTAACCTCCAGAATGAGACTTGCTCATCTTCTCCCATCTTAGTCGCTCGTTTTGTGCTGCTGGTTGGTGAGAAGCTCTCTGTGTGTTTGTGACTCTTTATTCTTCTAATAGAAACTGATGGAAACACAGCAGACACTTTCTATTTGCTGCTCTCTCTGTCTTAGCTCTGGTAAACATATCTCTCTGTGGCCTCGTAATGAGTCACAATGCACTCGTTTGACGGCTGCACGTTGTGCTGCTGGGTTTCTAGGCTGTGTCTGAGTTATTTCTGCTAGCGGACACCGATCCGATCTATTTCCAGCGGCGCAAAGTTGTTTGTAGGGCAAAAAACGTTCCTCTGTGAGGAACACGTTCCAGAAACTCAGTGAGTCTGCTCATCAGTCCCACCGGTTCTGAATTCAGCACTCAGTCACAGACGGTTAAATGGTTTAAAAGCCTCTTGTCAATTTTTGGTACTTTTCTTCCAAGCGCCATTTTTGATATTAACAACGTCGCTCATTGCCCAGTCGTTTTAGATTTTATGCACAGTGACATTTCACCAAGAATTCATCCTAATAAACAACAGGAAGTTGGATTCCTTTCCTTTTTATTTGGTAATCTGATATGAAGATTTCAAATATATGTTTTGCAGCTTCTTCTTTCATATCTATTAGCATCCTAACTATTTGAAAAACATTAAAAATAAACAAAAAAAGCCCCACAAATTTAAAAACAAGGGGTTTATTTCAGTTAAATGTATGTGAAATACATCAGTCTGAAACAATTTTTAGAGATATTTTAATTATTCAGGGTTTTGGGAATAGTAATCAATTAGTTCTGATATCTTTTACTTGATTTAATATTGGAAATGTCACCATATTTATGTTTATATTTCTTATATTGTTTGCACTGTTTTGGTTGGCTTTAATCTCATTGTACATGTATACAGTGACAAACAATACATTTTAATTACAGAAATTTGGTTTTAGTTAAAAATGTATTTATTTTAGTTAAAAATGAGAAAACGAATCATGGAGAATAATGTATCAAAATCATTTATTTAGTTCAAATATTTCACATTTTATACCACCACAATGAAACAACTTTTAACATTTCTAATTACTTATATGATCAATTAATTTATATTTAATTGATTTTCAATCAAATTTAAACAAAGAAATATAGTTATAAAAATATACATTATGGTATTTAAATGTGAATAAATAAACTAAGTGGAAAAAACAACAGGAATTATTCATTTCTAAGTTTGTACATTCAGTTTATAAATGAGTGTTTACTGATATTAATAGCTTAATTTCCTTCCACATTCATTGTAACTACAGGAAGAAACCAAACAGATCCGGTTTGGAGACTGCGTTGCATTATTAATCACTTCCCACCAGCCGTGAACCCACTCAGGGTTTATTACAGCCTAAATCTCTCTTCTTCTTCTTCTTCTTCTTCTTCTACTGCTGTAAATATGGTGATGTTTGTGACCCACAGGTTAACGCCTCTCCGTCGCTGACCTCCAGCACAGCCAACGACCGCATTCTGAAATACAACCTCATCAACGACACGCTCAACATCGTCACGCCCAACGGGGAGATCCCAGACTGCCGCTGGAATCGCAGTCCGCCCAGAGAGGCCCTGGGGAACTACCAAGTCCTGTGAGTGACAGAAACCCTCCGCTAGCTCTTTGGGGTTAAAGAATCCATCATGGCGGACAAAAACATCCGCCATGCTTTGGGTAGAACTGGCGATTGTAAATGACATAAGATGAACTGAACATTTGTCACATTAAAAATCCAATTTGAGCTGTTCTGCATCTGAAAGGAGCATCATTGTTGGTTTATATTTAATTTAATTTAATTTACAGTTTTTATTTAGATTTTCTTTATACAGAGTCTAGGTTTTTTTCAGCTGATCTATATCCTGTTTCGTGCCAATTACATTTTGATTTCCTTTGATAGCAGAGTGTTTTTAATTTTATTCCTAAAACTAACATCTTCTTTGACCTATAGATTTATTTTATTTTATCAACAAACTTTTATTCTTATCTGACAATTTATTTATTTTTCATATATTCTATTTTGTAAGCCCTGTTTTGGTTTTTATTTTATTCCTAAAACTAACATCTTCTTTGGTCTAGATTTAATTTAATTTAATTTAATTTAATTTAATTTAATTTAATTTAATTTAATTTTATTTTATTCAAAAACTTTTTTAAAAAAAAGATTCTGCACCTTTACCTCAAAGCAGTAATGTGTAGACTCCACTGTTGGGTAAACGTTATCACACCCTTCGATAGCTCAGTTGGTAGAGCGGAGGACTGTAGTGGACTATCAGTAATCCTTAGGTCGCTGGTTCGAATCCGGCTCGAAGGAGTTGCTTTTAGGTCAAAGGTTGAGATGGAAATGAATGTAAACATTAAGTTTGACCTGTTTAATGGATCATTTCAATCACAATTTAACCAATAGATCAATTCCTAAATGATTAACGTTAAATGGAGACAAATACATTGAAAATTTATTAACTATATAATTAGTCCAAATTTTATTTTTGAATAAATACAAGATTGTTTCCCACTTTTAAAAAAAATAATTTTATAAAATATCACTAATGTTAGTGTTAAAGGTTAATACTGCTCTAAACAGTGTAGCACATAAAATATTAAATTATTTAAACGAATACAGAAAGAATTACATCTGATTTAGAATTAGAAATTTCACTTTTAATAATTTGATCTGAAATGTAATTATTCATTTATTCATTCCTAAATTTAAATGATTGTAAAGATGTTTATTTTTAAAGTGTATTTTTTCCTAATTTTGTTTTAACTCTGACATGTGTAAAATAAAATACTTTGTTTATTTTCAACATGGGGGCATACAAACTCATTTCCAATCAGAAACAAACTTCTTGGTTGAATGAAGTTCATTTAAAACTTTTATTTGCCAAACGTATGATTAATTTTATGCTTAAATCTACATTTATCTTATTATTGGAAATTGCTATGGAGTTGAAGCTGATTTTGTGTTGATTGAATGTGAAGTGTTTCTGATATTTTTGTAAAGGTGGTTGGTTATATGTAGCTAAACAGGGTTTTTTGTGTAGTTTTTGTTGTGAATGCAAAGTACTGGGAAGAAAATAAAAGCTCCTTCGAGCCGGATTTGAACCAGCGACCTAAGGATAACTAGATGTTCCACTACAGTCCTCCGCTCTACCAACTGAGCTATCGAAGGCCGTTTAGAGGCAGTGGCACACACTTTATCCAGACGCTGTTGTGTTAATCCTGAAACCAGAACGTTTTAGACTCAGTGTTTGCACGCTCCATGTCAGAGCAAACAGAGGAGGAAACCGGATCTCAGTCGCGCTGTTTGTTTTCCGTCAGGTATGACGAGGAGCAGGCCCAGAGCGAGAGCGCCGAGCATGACCTGAGGAGCCGCTCGGGTCAGCTGCTGGGTTCAAAGGGCACCCGGGGGAGTGCTGGCGCCCGTCCTGCCGCAGCCACATGGAAGTGAGGCGATGTTACTGACTCCGAATGACTTCCTCTGTCTTACCGTTAGAGCAAAAAATGAAGACCACCCAGAGTTTTGTCAACGGCCAGCCTTCATTTCTCCAACTGTGGCACACTGTTGTTCAAATGTAGAGCGATCGGTAAAGTTTAACAGATGGAGACTTTGGGTATTTGTAGGGAATATCCTCATGACCCCAATGATCTACGACCTGAACTATGCATGATTGTCGATTACTTGCACCTAACTCTGATCTGCCAAAAAGGGTGCTAACATCGAGGACAAGGTGTGTGACGGTGAGAAGCTACGCTTGAAAAAAATAGAGGTATTATGAATGCAAATGGTTTTAAAGTTAAGAAGTTTATATGCAGAATTAGAGTTGCTAAATGTTTATAGATCCCAAATGTTTTTTAAATGCTCATGCTTTACAAGGAGTGTATTCAGTGCAGAATACCGCACTTTATTTATTTTTTTAATTTAGACTTATGTGTTAGAATATTAATAACTTCCATTTTGCATTTTGACAAATTCAATATGCATTACATCAGAGATCTTATAGAAAAGTCTATATGTAGTTAGAATGTACTTGAAACGTTCTTAAAGACTTTCCAATCATTTAAGCCCCGATGAGTAACAAAAATCAATCTTTTTTAAAAACTCAGAGGATATTGGAAGCAACAGATAGACAGTTGTTTAACATTGTCTTGTGACTAATCACTGTGTGAAATCACCTTCTAATGGACAAATATTTAATTTCCCTTTGATTTATTATGTGTTTTTGAATTAAATTGAAATGGGCAAAGGTGAAGCCTTTTCTCCCCGTTTAAACAACCCAAAAATAATGACAGTACAGATACAATTTTAAATCTAAGTTGTTATAATTTTGTGAAATTAGCAGGAAAAGACATTTTGCTATTTAATTTTGACTGAAGTAGATCATTCTGATACATCTTTAACCCTGCCTTGAAAAAGAAACACATTAGTTGTTTTTTAAGGTTAAATGTTTAATGGTATGCTGATCACAATGTGGTTTTTATTTACAAACACAAAAAAATTATGTAACAGGATTCTTATTCTGTGCTCATGCTTATTTTTTCTTATTAAATCCTGCATTTTTACATTGTTAAACTGTTCTAAAGACTCCTAAAGCCATTAATGAATGTAACTGAGACTATTTAAAACAAACTTTTTTTTTTAATCATCTTTGTTTTCTCATGGAGTCATACGTCATTATAATGTTTCTTTTGTCAATAAAAGCATGATTTCGCCTTATTCCACACAACGAAAAATGTTTCTTCATTCCTCATGGAGATGCTACCATATATATTAAGCATAAATGTGCTAATTTCTAACCAAAAGTCCCCAAAGCACAAGGTATCAGCTGCACATCCACCTGTAAGGTTAAATTCAGTGAGAGATTTTGGAAATTCCCATTGTCAAAGGAACTGGGTAAAGCCCTACTTGGTTCCCACTGCTGGTTTTCATTACATGATCAGAAACAATTCAGCTTTTGTCACTACCTGTTTGCAGCTGTGAGCTAACTCTGGATGTGTCTTATTCATTATTTTTTTCTCTATCCCAAGAAACATTTCATTTTAACTGATTTAAACTCAGGTTTGAGTACATTCACATTTTTCTGTTGAAGCTCTGATAAGAAAAGGTTAAAATGTGATTTATTATATTATGAAAGTATGCACTGTTCTCTTTGCTAAATAAAGCTGTGGTCAGATTTCATTTTTAGTCAGTTTCTTCTTGCAGAAGAGTTTTGATTTGCACAGGTTAATGTCTGTAAAAAACGGAAATGTAATAATTTAAGTTTCCTTTCTCTAAAGATGCATTTTGGGTGTTTTGTTTCTGAAGTGGAGGGCAAGTGTAAACTATATGTGGGTTATTTTGGCACGCACATCTGAGTATGTGGAAGTGAGCTGGTTTACACACAAGTGTGTTGCTACAAAATGCCTAATTTGCAATATTGTTCACCCGCTACATAAATTTGGACTCTTAAGACTTTTTTTTGTTTAGAATATTTAAGAAACTTTAATCCATTTATCTTGATTGAGGGAGCATAACAAGTAAATTTGCTTTTAATTAAAACAAATTCTCCCTACAGACCCACACTGCAACAACTGTAGTCTACCAGTGAAGACAGCGAGCCAATAAATAGATTTGGAACCAGATTTAATAACAGCATTAGCTGTAATCAGAATATGTTTTTAAAATACAAAGTGAAATGTAGTTGGTCTTTATTTTACTGCCTACCTCTGAAAAGGCAATTAAAAACTCATAAAACTTCCACAATATCTGGAAAGTAGTAATCCCAAAAAGGTTTTTGAGGATGTAACGTCAGTAAGGCGTTCTACAAAGCTGCACTGACGTCAACTTCCGTCAGTTCTGTCCGCCTTCAAAATAAAAGCCCTTTACAACTATCTCAGAGAAACTTGTTGATGTTGCAAACTTACAGATAAGAATTAAGATAGCTAAAAAAAAAAAAATATTTTGACTTATATCAAATATAATATAATATAATAATCAAATATCAAAATTCTGACTTTTTACTTGTAATTCTCTCATTTGGCAAAGTCAAACACAACATCTATACTGAATATCTCTAAGCTCTTAAGTGCTAATTTTCAATGGTTTGTTATGATGTGTCGCTTTTTGAGATCCTCCAGCCTCTTTCATGCTTAACTGGGGTATTGATTCAGCAGATGAGGCTGTAATCAGTCATGGGTTTGGCCTGCAAAGTGAGATTTAACTGGGTGGAGGGGGTAATTATACCTTCACTTAAGGTCAAATTATTTTAAATCCATTTTTGTCCATTACTAAATGACATCAGCATTTAAAAACAGGGTTCTGTAATGGTTGGCCTACCAAAATTACTCTAATTACTCGGCAATAACAGGTCACAAAAGATCCAGTTGTGACTTTCAGCTCAAGCTCCATCCTCAAAAATATAAAATTTGGTTAAATATAAAGCAGTTCTTATCATGTTTGAAGCACGAAACTGCTCACTTCCATGGAACGTTCAACAAATATTTAGTGACAGAGTAAGGCAAAACAGTTTAAGAGGTCAATTCAAATAAAAATATGTGTTTGTGTACATACATTTATGGAAATGGCACGAGTGAGGAGTTGAAACAAAGAACAAATATAAGCAATTTTACCAGACAATACAAAAATATAAATGTTTGGAAAATATATGGTGGAAGAGGAGCTGTAATCATGATAGAAACTGAAGAAAATGTATTATTTGTAATCCATCTGACATAGTGGCGTGAAACTGAGGTGAAGGATTTTTGTAGCAGTAATCTGAATACCATCAAGTATGTAAATAATAGATATTTTTACTTATAAATTATTGTTATAAAATGTAAAAATGTGTGTTTTTTCACCTCTGCCTTCTCCCGTTTTGCTGGTTTTAGTCCAGTACTTTTGTGTTCGAAATAAATTCATAAGATTATTGATAGTTATTTTATTTTGAAAAGCCTGACCGGATATAGAGTCACTCTCTCCGGCTAACTGAAATTAACTCACAGTAGACAGTCAGTTGAGCCGTAGTGCTTCTGAGCGGATAAGCTGGGAAAAGATTTGTAAACTGAAACCTCCGTAACGAACTACTTTTCAGTTAAACCCGGAGAGTTAAAAAAAAACCCGATAAGACGTACTCAAGGTAAGTTTTACACGAAGAGTTTTGAATTTTAACTGCTTTACTAACTTTTTACTGTTGGGGCTGTGGCTCTTTCGCTAACATTAAAGCTAACTAGGGGCTAACTTAGACTTTCTTTCAAATAAGAGGGAAGTCGATTGGCTGAGTAAAGTATAAAAAGAACAATATTAGTTGTAAATATTGGTAGCAAATGTTCTGGGAATATGTGAACTTGATTAAAAAGATACACTTTTAAACTTGATGACATTTAACTGCCTGTGCTGCAGTATATTTAGTTTTTCAGAGCTTTAAAAGTTAACTGAATTAAGCAACGATCGTTGTGGCGTTGTTTGCTAAATGCTTGGTCAGTAACGTCTGGTTAACAGCTGGTTCATTTATTCCGTTTCTCATCAGCTGCATATAGCTTGCTAGAGAGATCCTCAGTGTTTCGTTGCCTGTAGTGATGAAGGGCGGGGCAGGTTTCGCAAGTGAAGATAAACTCCTGGTGCATGTCATGTTCAAGGCTCACAACATTGCAAAATCGGCCTAAGTACTCAAGAAAAAAATGGTTCTGCCTCCATAAATTTCTTGAAGACCGGATCCCTGCTTAGTTCAGTCAGCTTTACGCATTGACAACTGGGTGACAGGTTTAAGTCTTTGCATTTACAATGTACAGGTATAACTCAGGTGACATTCATAAAAATAAATTAGGTTTCTGGGGCTAAGACAGCGAGTCTGAAACTCCTAATCGTCTTCAATTTGGTTATTTATTTACATTTATTTTTCATAATGGCAAGAAGCAGTGTAAAATAACTGGCATGGGTGCGTATTAGATTATCAGGTTATGATAACCAGGATTAAACATAAAGATTAAACATCACCAGTTCCAGCTTTGGCATGAATGGCATCCTGTATCCAAATAAAATAAAGGTTTTGTGAACATGTTGGTTTAATCAGTAGTTTTGATCTTAAACTAAAATGAGCCAATTTTTTAATATATTCTTTTAAAAAAGTGTAAAATAGTCATTAGGTTTTTTTGTGCAAAACACAAACACTCAATCTTTATTTACTTGACCTGAGAAAAGGTGCGCCCCTACGACAAGGGCACACTGGGTGAAGAGCCACAGCGACGCATGTTTTATGCACTGCCTCTATCACCACAATGCATACACACACAAAATGAAATTGTATGCAAATTACTCTATTTACAATTAAACAGAGAAATATCTACACCGTTCATAAATTAATATACCCCTATGATTACAGTTACAATGCTATGTATTGCAAGGATTCCCCCAGAAAACTTGCTAACCCTGGTGGTTGGGGGCTAGGGCAGTCATTCATCCAGCAGCCTGTCGTGTTTTTGAGTTAAAAATGTTTAAAGTTGATAGGAAATTTGCAAATATCACTCGATAATTATGTGTTATTGAAAGATTGGAAGATTAATATCTGAACACCAACTATAAAGTCTTAATAAAATGCTAACATTTTAAAAAGACTTAAATAAATAAGCAATGCTTAGCCTGGAGGGGTCACAAGTAAAGCCTGGTGGCCTGCCAGGCTTATGATATACTGAAGGATACCCTGTTTAGCATATAGCTTTATATCCTAAAGCAGTGGTCCCCAACCCCTGGGCCGGTCAGTGGACCAATTGGTGCCGGGCCGCGCAAGAAATAATTAAATACTTCCGTTTTATGTTTTGAGTCTGGAGGATCTTTTATTTTGAAAATCCTTTAACCGGATTCAGTTGGTTACATCTTGAGCGCCAATACTGAGCCCACAAGCAGCAGAATGATTTAGAAACAGCAGCAACAGCGTTGGTGTTGGTGCGCAGCAAATTTGTGAAGTGTTGTGTGCGCATCCACCACCTCCTCCCCCCACCCCGGTCCGCAGCAAATTTCCGAAGTCTTGACCGGTCCGCGGTACTAGGGACCACTGTCCTAAAGCAAACCTTTAAGGCTTAAGTTACTTGTTACTACGACATCCTGAGTTACATAAAAGAGGGAACTGTACTGATCCGGAGGCTGGCAGTCAGCACCTAATGGGTCCTGGTGATTCAGTGGAAGCTTTCAGTCATCGTACACCTTCATTGTTCAGCGTGAGGTTTGTGGTTTTGTGTGTTTCTTGTAGGAACGTTGCTAGGGTAAAGCGGTAGTGAAAATTCGGAGTTCCTCTTTCTTTTAGAGGCCATGTGAACTGATTCCTCTGCCAAATAATTGAGCTAATCTTAGGTTTTCCAATTTAGAAAACACAGGCAGTGCTGCTTCATTGGGATTAATCTATTATTAGTGGATTCACTGGAAGACCCATGAAGCAGTTCAGAGATCTCTTATTTGTGAGCATTGAAGCCTCAGTTTACGATCCGAACAGCTTTACTTCACACATCGAAAAGACAATTAAGTATCTTTTGCAGATGGTTTGTATTTGTAATGCTTTCCTGAAACCTTTTGGAAATAGTCGAGTGGTTTCCACAAGGGGGAAAAAAAAAAAATGTTCCTGTCGGTGATGTAAGGATCTCCCCTTCCCTTTCATATAACACCGTTTCCCTCCATTATGTTCCCATCCACGTTGCTGGCATGGTCAGTGGAAAGTGCCTGAAGATGTGGAACAAACGGCATTGTTTTTCACCGTTCACGAAGCGTGCAGTAGGTGTGTGCTCGGCCCGTTATTTTGAGGTCAACCTGCTGTTGATAGACTGGTGGCTTTGATGCAAAAGTATGTTGCCTCTTGAGTACAAATTTAGTCCGGTGGACTTTTAAAGCTCAGCGTATGTCAGTTTACAATGGAAAGTGTCCACATTTGGGCAACAAAAAGGGACCACGTCCTCGGGAGATCAGCAGTCATGTGCAGCTGTGGAGCTTGCACAAGGAAGGAGGTCAGAGGTGACTGAGAGGGAACAAGTTTATGTGCACATGAGATTTTTAAAATAAGTTATAGTGGGGTTGTTTTTGTCTTGTATTGGCATGTTGAGCTTAAGCAATCTCCTGCTGTGAAGTTGTAATAAAAAAGGGATAGATCAGCTCAGCTGCCGTCCCCTCCTGTGAGATATTGCAACTTTTTTATGAAACATAGATGGAGTTAAAAAAACATATCCTGTTCCTACCTGCTTCTGTAAGCAGGTTTTGCTTAATTGCTCAAATGAAGTTGTAAGCATTATGTCTTTTCCCCTCTCAGCTTTGGAGTTATATAATCACAATTACTTGTTAATCTTCTGTTTTTTTAGCTGTTCTTGTGTAGTTGGTGTTTAACTCAACCATACACCTGGCTACCTGCATTTAAAGCCATAGCAAAGGTAGTCAGTCTTATTTTTAGGCAAAATGGAAAACTTGTTTCTTCTTTCAAGTGAGAGTCATTTAGTGTTGGAAAAACTTTTCTCCCCTCACATTTGTTACGTTCCGACCACAAACTTCAACGCGTCTCGTTGGGATTTTATGTGATGGAGCAACACAGAGTACCGTGTGATTGGAAGAAAAGTGTTCAAGACGTTATTTGAAAAGATTTGCAGCTATAATGGAAACAAAAAGGTGACAAAAGGTATTTGCACAGGGAGGGTGAATACAAACTAGGGCTGCAGCTTGCAAATATTTTAGAAATAGATTAATCCATCAATTCAATTAATTAATTGAATTGTCGATTAATTGGAGAAAAAATGGCACATTCTACAGATTTTTCATTCAACCACAAGCATTTTTTAACAATAAGCATTTAATAACAATTAACACTATTAGAAATACTATAGAAGATGTAAATAAACAAATAATCCAATTCCTTTTTTAAAGATTTTATTGCCTAAAATGCAATATGATAGCTTTGCTTTAGTAAATCTTGTAGTTTTGACTAAAACATATTTACAGACGAGTGTTTTTGTCTTGAATGCAAAATGTCTAATTTTTTTGTACAGTTTGGCTTAACTACTGCATTTTAGTTTTTTTGTCACCAAATGCCCAATTTTTTTGTATATTGGAGTTAACGATTAATCAATTACTAAATTAGTTGACAATTATTTCAATAATCGATTAATCACAATTAATTTGATTAACTGTTTCAACCCTAATACCTTTTACACTTTATAAAAATGTTAAACTACTACTTTTTAACAGTAGTAGTTTGACGCTACTTTGTGTTGCTAGATCAGAAAATCCCAAATAAAATACTACAAAAACAGTTGTGCTAAGACGGGAAAGTTCAGGAGACATGAATGCGTCTACATGGTTTGATACTAAAGTTTGATACTAAAGTTAAATTTGATCATAAAAACCTGGAAAATTAAACGCTGTAGATGTGCTGCGTTAACTTTGTGTTTGTCGTTGCAGTAAATTTTAACCCTGTGATGTAAACATAAACAGCCTTCAGACATGCGTGTCTTGGCCCGTCAGCTGTCAGATCAGTTCAGTTACGATCTGTTGCCGTTTTCTTGCTTTTCATCTCCATTTGTGACACTCTTGCCACGGCAACCCTCAGCGCACTTGGGATTAATCAACGGCTGTTTGTGTGAAGACTGTAAGGTTTGGCCATCTTTAAATTTAGCTAACGCAGCTGCTGTAATGTAGCTGATCACACATGCAGCTTGTTGCTGAAGTGTGAATCTGCAGTAAACTTTGGTCATCATCTCTTGGTAATCTTATCATTTGCCGCTACTCAAACATATCCCTCAATAAAACCAGAATTAGTCGATGGGATCTTGCATGATTGTGTTTGCAGCTTTGGTCGCATGCTTACATAACATGCCAAGGTTCAGTTTAGGCATGGGAGCTCTGAGGAATGCATTTGTTCACATCTATCTTAAGGCTGCTGCCAGCAGCCAGATTCCAGTGTGCTTAGCAGTTCACTTCCCTATCGACATTTAGTGGATATCATTGTTGGGCTTGATTATGTAATCTCCAAATCTTGTAATCATGTGGCGTTGACGAAATCCTGTTTTATCAGTTTAAATGACAAAACCTTTAGTGTGTGATTGTTTTATCTCTTTATTCTGGCTCCAGTGTGTTGTTTCTCATCTTCTCCTTATATGAGGCAGTGAACGTTGAGGTTCCCAGGACTGGGTGGACTTCAGACCGCCACTCAGTCAACAGCCTTGTTTACAGTTATGGGCCAGGCAGCGTTCAATTGTTTAAAACTGCCCCCCCTGTGTCACACGGAGCCAAGGGTGTGCAGGCGTTTGTTTCCATTCAACGTTGATTACATTAGGATGAAGACAGAGCTTTGGTGAATGAGGAATTTCCTAAATATTATTACAATTGGGCTCTATTTAATGTTCATTTAAACATAGACAAATCTTAGTTTTATTAATAATCAGTTCAATTGTATTTTACCACCTAAATAAGGCAAACAAATCTTAGCTGCGTGTATATTTTTTCTCTAATTTTATTTGTTTACTTATATTTCATTCTGGAAAGACTGTCAGGGGAATTTTCTGCCCAGGGCCCTTATTCTACGAAATCCGGCCATGCCCAAGAGGTTCCGAAAATTTGCTAAGCATTGTGATGGTTTGGTTACCGTACTTTAAAACAAAAAGGGATCCAGTCTTCTGTAAATAGTTCACAAGAAGCCTGAGTAAATTTGAATATCCGGCATTCTCTTGAAATGGTGACAGATAATATCTGCTGCGCTCACAAAGGCTGGAGCATTTGTAAACTTTAAACCTGACTGTGAACTCAATCGGCATTAAAAGGACGATTGTTCGTGTTGTTGGTGGTAACCACAAAGCTGCCCACTGTCCAGGAACGGCCCTGGAGGGCTCGGACCACTGACCGCTCATCCTTTCGCTGTCCCACTCCTCTAAAAGAAACCCTGTGTGATCACACTTGGCTTCAAAATGGATCTTGTTCGACTGGAATTTGAATCAGAGATGGGAGTTTTGTTAGATAATATAATATTGACTATAAGGTACGCTGGTTTAAAGAATACCAGCGCATGATACCAATCGGCTCTGTGGAAACATTGGTATGCAAGTCTTTTATAAGATTTTTATTTTTTTTAATTTTATTTTTGTCTTTTATTCTTTATATGTTGTGTTGTCTGTGTATCATCTTTATGGACCACGAGTCTGTTGAATAAAGTAAATCAATACAACAAAAGCATTGTCTAATTTAGCATTTTATGTGTGAATAATTAAAAAAATATCTTTTTCAGGCCTATATAATACATTAAGAGTAGTCTGGAAATGTATTAAGAGAATCATTTACTATTTTATTTGACTAAAACAGCCCATTTTACCATTCGATACTTCTCATATGGTTTTGTTTTTAGTGAAATACACAACTCCTTCATTATTTGTACCAACTAGAATGTTTTCTACTCTAATTTAACATCCTCTGATATGAAGTTACTTTCTGTTATCTGCTCTTATCTGGTTTGGTCATAATGTCATATTTTGGAAGCTGACTGAGCTAAACATGGCTCACAACTCCAGTTAATGAAAACAGGATGCAATTTGAAGTCTTTAGAAAACAAAAGCACAATTAGGCTACATCTAAACTGGTTAATATCAAAGTTAACATGTTTGGTTTTAGTATTTTCCAGGTCTGAATAAGTGAAAAAACAAAGTTTGGGGTTTTTCCTGGAATTTTTTAAAGGACAAAAGAAAAAGAAAATCAAATTTTGCCTCCATTAGAAAGTTGTTTATTGTTTTGTATTTGCCTTATAATTTTCCCCCATCATTTTGATATTTAGATTTTTGACTTTATGAGCTCATAAAAAACAGCAATATAGCTATTTCCTTACTTTTGTGGGACTGTAAATAACTTTAAACTCAAGTTGAACTGTACTTGCTGACTTTGTAGTCATTTGTAGTAAAATCTGCATCATGCAATAATAATGTTTGCATAATATGAATCATGCTAAATGATCAAATCTTTAACTTTATAAATGTGTTTCTGCTTTGGGTTCATTGCAGACATGCATAATGTTTTCTTTCTGTAAGACTTTCCCACCACTTTATCTTTTTCTGCTGCAATAAACGACAAACGTCTCAAAATGTATTAGTAGCACAGGGAGCCTGAATGCAAAGTACGCCATTTACTTATTTGTTTTTATTGCAGCAATTCTT
This sequence comes from Xiphophorus hellerii, assembly GCF_003331165.1. Classification (NCBI taxonomy): domain Eukaryota; kingdom Metazoa; phylum Chordata; class Actinopteri; order Cyprinodontiformes; family Poeciliidae; genus Xiphophorus; species Xiphophorus hellerii. Next base: position 7,160,329 of record NC_045688.1, on the reverse strand, counting down.
TTTGGCTAATATATATACAAGAACAACAGCACTTAGAGTGAACTGTTGCTGCTAATTATTTCTAAATAAAACTTATTGATCGGTTCAAAAGCTTAAAATATTAATGGAGAGATCATCAACACTCTCCAGTTCGTCATGATCTAATTCCCTTGCTACTTTTGTTTTCTTTTATTGGGAACAACAACATAAAAAAAATGATCTCAAATAATTCCTGGAATCATTTAAATCCTAATGCAAATTTTCAGTTGCAGTCTGTTGGAGCGAGACGTTGCCACCGTCTGAAAATCTAATCACAAGAGAGTGAAAGGTGTAAAGAGGCAGATGAGGAAGGGAAGACGACCGAGTAACCAAGTGGAGAGCAAAATGAGGGGATGAATGAGAGAGCGAGAGAGAGAAAAGGGAGGCTGTGGAGTTTGAAATGATGGACGTGATGCGGAGACGACTAACAGAGACCCGAGTGTTTCGCCCGTCTCAAGGAAACGGAAGCCGCCTGCTGTGTATCCTCGACAGTCACTTTTTGTTTATCTCTGCCAGAGCAGAGACTCTGTGTGTGTGTGGGCACTTGTGTGTGTGTGTGTGGCCAGAACCTTCCGTGGGTTCACTTCATCATCAATAAAACCACATGAAAACACCCACCTGCTGCCGGGCTTATCAAACCAGATCACAAATGTATCTTTTGGTGGCTGTCTTTGTAAAAGTGAAAATTAGGCTTGGATTAAATCAAAGTCAGTTTGTTTTCACCTTTAATCAGATGTGTAAAAATTGAAGTCTTGAGATGTTTTCATGCCTTTATGAATCTATAAAAAATAAAAATTGCATTCAAAACGAATTATGTCAGAATAAGTAGAAATTACTAAATCACGAACAAAACTATTTTTAAACCTATATCCTCTATTTAAATCAGTTTAAAAATATTTTAGTTATTCTAGCAGTAATATGCAATTTTAATTAAATCAAACTCCAAGTAGTCCAAAAGATTAATTTACTATCAACTTTAAACAGTAAAGAAATTCTTTATATTTCTCAGATTTAGAAATATTTAGTATCACTGACATCATTGAAATTTTGTTCAGGAGGGGGGAAAAAACACCAGGAGCTAATAATGGATTTTATAGATATGTATATTTATTACCAAACTGTATATATTTTGATGTAAAAGAAAAGCACTGAAGCATTATCAAATATTTACAGTTTGAACAGCTCAGTTTTCTGAAATATTATTGAAGCTGATTAAAGTCCAGCTTTTGTCAAACGTTTGATAAGTTGTTTATGCCTGAAGCTGTTTCTGTATTTGACATTTCACATTTGTAAATCTGTTGAGTGAAAAGGCAGGTTTACAGTTCAGAGTCAGACACATTAATCAGTGTTTAAAGTGAACTGATTGTGGATTGTTTTTATAAACTTGTCTGACTTTCTAATTCAAGCAACGAATCATTCTTATCTAAAAGACTCTGCCGTCCCTCTTTGATTTAATAAACAACGTTCCACCATGACGATGCAGAATTAGTCACTTTCTAATTGTAAAGCTTTTTTTCCGATGGGTGAATTTCAGATGATTTGTTTTATTTCACTTTGGTTCATGTTCTTTTTTTTTTTTCTTTTTTTTTTAAGCGTAATCTTAGGCAGCAGCGATGTCGGGCGCCTACGATGACTCCATGAATGATGTCTCCAGTGAAAGCTTCTGGGAGGTGAGGCTTTCACAATCTTTTCCTCAAATACAAAATCCTTTTTCTGTCAAGTTTCTGCTGTCTTTACACACATTCACAACTCCGCTTCAAGATAAGTTGAAGGCGAAAAACAAAAAAAGCTACTAGATTGTCGTTTGCTTTTTGTGTTGCGACGTTTGGGAATGAATAATCCTAATCTTTCAGAAAGGACAAACTATAAAAGAGAAGTTCAGTTCTTCCCAGCCAGATCCTGATTTATAACACGTTGTAAACCTTTCATCTGTGTATTTTATTTTTTTTTTTCTTTTACGTTCAGGTTGGAAACTACAAACGCTCGGTGAAGCGGGTAGATGACGGCAATCGGCTGTGTAGCGACCTCATGAACTGCATTCATGAACGCGCTCGTATTGAGAAGGCGTACGCGCTGCAGCTCACAGAATGGGGAAAGCGCTGGCGGCAACTCATAGAGAAGGGTGAGAATATAGGAGAACGAATGCTTGTTGCTGTTGAATTGTAGTTTTTTTTATGTAGGCACTTAATTTAGTCATATTTTCAAATTTATTGATAGCTATTGATACTGTCATTGAAAAACGGTGAAGGAAATGCTAAACTGATATGCTAATCAGTTTTTTAACATTATCATGGAAAGATATTTATTAAAATAAATGATAAACGACACAATAAATGCCCACCCGCATTTAGACCAACACAAAGTAGCACATGTTGCGAAGTGGAATAAACATTATATATTCAGCCTTCCAGAGTGAATTGATCTTTTTCTGCAATCGCAGGTTTAAACTTCCTTTGCATGTTGAAAAGCTGGATTTTTGCTACAATTCCAATTAATAAATTTTTTTTAATTTACTTAACCAGGTAGGTTGGGAACAAATTCTCATTTTAAACAATGACCTTTCCAGAAAACATTAAAACATCATATCACAGAATATCATGCAGCAGGAGACAGAAAAAAATATAATAAAATGGAGAAAAAAATAAACATACAACCCTATTCATACAAGCTAAATGCACTATAAGTCAACAGCTTTAAAAGTAGGAACATGGATCATGAACTGTAATTTATTTATTTATTTTTCTGACTTGACAAAGGTTGATAGTTAGCGTGGTGAGCTTTATTGTTTTTTGCGAATTATGCCAATCATTGGGTGAAACAAAATGAAATGAGGATTCACTTAATGACCTACAAACTCTTGGGAGCATCAGACTGATTAATTTATGCGAGTATTGTTGGAAATATTCATGAGCGATTCTAGTTTTATAGATTAATTTATACCAATTTATTAATCTGTATGAATGAAGTGAAAAGCAGTTAACAAGTGAGTATGGGTGACAATGGTGGGTATTAAGAGGCATCAGTAATAGAACAGATTGCAGTGTTGGGTGAGATCTAACCTATGGAGCCGTTTTAGATGCAGATTTGCTGCGAGAACTTATAAAGAGCTTGCAGTATGACAAAATGGAGGGAAAGCTTACGGTGCATGAATGTTTTTGCATTCAGTGTAAATAATTTTTGTGTGCAGGCCCTCAGTACGGTACGTTGGAGCGAGCGTGGGCCGCCCTCTGCACCGAGGCCGAGAAGGTCAGCGACCTCCACTTGGAGGTGAAGGCGGCGTTAATGAGCGAAGACTACGAGAAGCTGAAGAACTGGCAGAAGGACTCGTATCATAAACAGATGATCGGCGGCTACAAAGAAACAAAAGAGACGGACGACGGCTTCCGCAAGGCTCAGAAACCCTGGGCCAAGAAACTGAAAGAGGCGAGTTCACACTTCTGATGTAAAGAGCTCAAAGTGATTTTGACTTATTTTTTTCTAAAATATGAACAGTGACAAGCTAAAGGAACTTTTCACCCTTCAGTTCTCATGACTGCATTTTCCTGACTCACCGTTGTTTATCTCCTCTCACCGTGGCAACAATCTTATTTTTAAAAAAGCAGCAGCAAGGAAGCAGAGCAACCCTTCACTTTATCACCACGAGTTCGCCTCCAACATGCTGCCCTGTGTGTGTTTGAGTCAGAGTAAAGGAAGGAAACAGTGAGGGGTTCAGCTGCTCTGCTGCTCATTTAGCAGAGTTTTCTACTTTCCTTTGTTTCGATAAATGTGTTAGTAAGCACATAATCCAACAAGCCACTGAGGAGTCTGCAACTTGATGCTCTTTGCCCTCACTTCCTGTCTGTGATGGTATTCTGGTCTTGTCAGCGACCACAAGCAGTACGATAGTCATGTTGACTTAAGTGATCATAACACACGAAAGAAATCAAGCTAGCTAACAGAGGAACCAGGGCTCCCACTCTTGTAGCATAACTTCCTGTGTTAGCACGTCGCTCATCGAAACAGCTGCTCTGACTGAGGCTCAAGTCACGCGTTACATTCTGCAACTCATTCCTGAAATTCTTCCAGTTACTTCCCCAACCTGTCATATAGGAGCGATAAATTCCTGTCCTCATAAATGAATCATAGAAAACTCAGCGAGCGCGTTTGTTTTACTCATTTGATTTCAGCTGCGCCTGGAAGAAATGAGTAATAATTTTAATAATGATGCCCATTCATCCCATCCATTTGATCTGTCCATCCACCCATTCATCTATTTGTCCATCCATTAATATCCATCATATATTAGCATTTTGTCCATCCATTCATCTGGTTAATTTCCATCTATCCATTTTTTTGTTTCATCTTATGTCCTTCTGTACATTTATTTATTCTCTTCATTTGTCCGTCCATTTATTCTTCCTTTCATCCGTTCATTTATGTATTCCTCCTTATGTTCGCCTGTCTATCTTATTTAATATTTTTTCATCCATTTGTTCACTTGTCCTTCTGTTATCCATCTGTCCTCTCACTCATCAATATATCAGTATGTCCATCCATTCCTTGTCCATCTTTTTATTAATTCTCTGTCTTTATTTCTTCTGCTCTTTGTCCATTAATTTCTTTTGGAGGTTTCATATTTAAAATTTGACACATAAATTTGAAGTGAAGCGTAAAGTATGCAGTTTTGAAATTAAAGTCCTCAAACATGCAAAGATTGCTTCAAAATTTATAAAAGTTAATTGTGAATTGCTAATTATCTTCTTAGGGAATCAAATCTGTTAGCCCATGAATGTAGGATTTTACTGTCTGCTTTGCTCCTTTGCTTTGGGACTGGTGTTTTTAACTTTTTTAAATGTATTTTACGTTGTTGATTCTAAATCCTGCAGGTGGAGACAATGAAGAAATCTTACCACTCAGCCTGCAAAGAAGAGAAACTGGCAGCCAGCAGGGAAACCAACAGCAAGCTGGAGAGCAACAACAATCCAGATACTCAAAAGAAACTGCAGGAAAAAGTGGAGAAATGTCAGCAGGAGGTTCAGAAGGTACGAGCGGCTATATATACAGTAACTGATCCCTTTACGGGGGTTTTAGATTGAAAATATGTAGTTCCTGTTTGCCTTTGCATTGTTTCCAGACCAAAGAGCGCTATGAGAAATCCCTGGAGGAGCTCGAAAAGTTGACCCCTCAGTACATGGAAAACATGGAGCAGGTGTTTGAGCAGTCGCAGCAATTTGAAGAAAAACGTATTTGCTTCTTTAAAGAGCTTCTGCTGGAGGTTAAGAAGCACTTGGACCTTTCTACAAACTCCAGGTCAGATGGGAGCACAAAATTAATCAAAAGGATATGGCTTGGAGTTAAATAAAGATTTTGTTAAGTAATTTATTTTACTGTTCTGTCAACATAGATTCCAGACGGTTTACCAGACGCTTGAAGACACGATCTCTGCTACTGATGCTGAGGACGACTTGAAATGGTTCCGATCCAATCACGGCCCGGGCATGCCCATGAACTGGCCGCAGTTTGAGGTACTTGAACGCAGCGTAGATTCACACAATTAATTGTTTGAAAAGAAAACTGCACATTGGCTTTATTATGTGTTTTTTTCTGTAACTTGCAATGAATAGAAACATATTTGTATTTACACTAATTAACAGAAAAGCTAATGCTCAAATGGTTATAAATAACCTCTAACTGCAGCTGTTTGCCTTGTAAATGCATCCTTTGCATGACTGTGCAGCCTTTTGTTATTATTTCATCTCTGAGGTATGTTTTTCGGCTGTAGGAGGGTTAGAATGGGGTCGTTTTTCTTGTTGGGGAAATAGGAGAAAGACAATAAAAAAAAACTGCGTCTGCAGGCATTGGTATAAATTATTTTGCTGTTCAGTGCTTTTGATGTGAGGGGTCTTCCTACACCTTTTCTTTCTTTCTACATTCACCTTAGACTTTTTTTAGACAGGATGTGAATGAAGAACAGCATCTCTGTGTTCAGGAAGGCTGCAGGTTTTTTTTATTCTCTTATTTAAACTTACAGGTTTGGACAGTGATTCAGTAATCCTAACCAAACTTGCCTCCCTTTCCTCATGTTTGACAGAATTTGGACTGGTCAAAGCCTCGCTCCTTTAGGAGATGGTCCATCGTAGTGAGTTCTGCACGGAAAGGCTATTCTGTCACAGCAGCCATGAGGGGATTTCTATATTCCCGCTAACAATCTTACACCTCCTTCCATTAGTGTGTGTGTTTTGATGTCCCTCTATTTGTATTTCCTGCTGAATTAAACGGCGGTATAAATATCAATCTACTGCATGGACACACGACACTGACTTGATAATTAAAAGGCTTTTCTTTTCTTTGTTTTTACAAACTTTACTTCCCCATTGTTTTCTGATTTTTTTTACCTCAAAAATATGTAGGAAAGTGTAAAAGAACGAGGCAGATGAGTCGCAGCTGAAAATGATTGAGTGCACAACATTTGAGAATTTAATTTCATGAGGTAGAGATTTAAATGACCAACAATGGTTTTAACTTTGGCTGGGGAGGAAGAAGTCGGGAAAATGTTTATGAGCAGTAGCTTGTAAACCTAACAAACCGGCACCATACCCCTTAATTTAAAGTCATTCTCGAGTAAATAATAAAAAAAACAATTAAAACCAAATTCTGGTTGCATTCAGTGGGACATTATAATTTCTGCTCTGGGATTTTTTATTTATAATGTCTTTCAAATAAATTTATATCAAAGAATACAAAGACCTTGAGCACCTGAACATTAACAGAAAAACTAAAATTGATGACAAAAAAAATCCACAATATTACACAAGCAATATAACGAGTAAATGCATAAATAAATAAGAAAAACTGGTGCAAAGTTCGTGACTATTACCTGCTCGGCTGTCCATTTTATCTTTAAGATACTTGGTGAATATGGTTCAGTAAAGGGAGCATTTTGGTCGTTCACACATTCCAACACTGGATTCTTGCTCCGGTTTTGAGAAGCATTGCTACTCTGCTGTGCAAGATTGTCGACACTCTTATTCCTCCCACCAGCTGCGTCACCAAAATACTTATTTAGTCATAAAGTAGTTCAAAAGTCTCACTTTTCTACACATAATAATTCTGTATTTTACTTGTGGGGTTGTCATGCTACGACAACTGCTTTTATTGTAACGCAAACTAAAGGAAATGTTCATTATTGTGAATGTTGGTGTGGTCCATTATAAGAAATATTCATTTATAAAACACAAGTTTTGTAGATGAATTTTAGGTCCTCCACTTTGTTGGTTCACGTTTCCTGCTTAGCCTTTGGCTGTGGGCAAATATTTCTGTGTTCCTCCTTTCAGCAGGTGATGGAAGCTGCATTTGATCAAATATGTGATTTTTATCTGCCTTTTGTGCACACACACATATGCATGCACAGCTTTAATCTCCTAAGTGTGTCTTCTTGAATAAAGTTAACTTCACATGCTGTGTATGTGTGAGTGCAAGACGCCCTCTCTCTTCTTATGCTGCTGCATGTTTTTGGATTAAAAAGTCAAGCATTCTGACTTTAATGTTTGTTTTTGTGTCCACCAGGACTGGTCCGTAGACCTGAACCGAACCCTCAGCAGACGAGAGAAGAAGAAACCATCAGAGGGCGTCACCCTGACGGCCATCAGTCAGACCGGGTCGGACCAGCCGGTCCAACCTGCCAAGAGCAGCAGCAGGTACGCATCAACTCCGTTTTCTTCTTCTAAAATACCCACTCCTCTAAAACACAGCCAGCATGATGTTTCATTATATGGCCGTTCCCGTAGCAACGGCGAGCATTTTGTTTGTGTTCAGGAAAGGCCGCCCCTCCCCCTGGGATTAGAAGTTTGTTGTAGCTGTGCCAAAACTAATGTGGAAATATTTCTCACTCGCACAGAAACATTCAGGAGCAATAAGTAAATAAATAAATAAATAAAGTTCAGGGAAGTTAAAAGGTTTAACGGCTTTAGGTGGAACAGCTTAAAGCTCAGTTACCACGCAGTCTGGAAAAAATCTGGAATCAAACAATTTAAGGTCTGGATAAGGTTCTGCAATGGAAGAAATGGAGGATGGAAAGATATTTGTGTTTCCAGACACTCTCTTTCCTTCGTCAAATAGTTATATGCACTCGTCTCTTATCCATCCATTTGCTCCTCCTTTTATCCATCATTCCCTTCTTTTGTCCATTTATCCATCTTTTCATCTACATATTTTTTTGTCCATATACCCTTTTATATTTTTGTCTGTGTTTTTAAACTGACCTTTGTGTATGCAGGTTATCTTATTGAGATTTTAAAAAAATTAAAACACAATAAAATGCAAATAAGTAAGAGATTTGACTCAATTAAATAAGCTAATAAAAATATGAGCTAAATACAAGGACAAGTTTCACCACATTTCTAATTTAGTCTAAATCGTCCCAAAGGAATCTATTCTTCTTCATTTTAAACCCTGGCCACTTTAAACATATCTGCTATAAATTTATTGAACTTTTTTTCTTCTCATGTTTGAAAAAATAAACTAAACAAACTGAGTGTGAAATTTGGGCCTGGAAAAATTTTGAATTTTCACCTAAATGCTGAAAAACATAAATATAAAAATTGATCTTTGACTCCTATGAAATTTAAAGCCACTGAAGGTTTTATTGTCTGTTTTAATGACATGATTGAATCCCTCTGACCCAATTAGATAAAGCTGTTTTTGTCCTTGTAGAGGAATTTGCTGAAGATCCAACTATGTCAGGGAAAAGATGAACTGTAGACCTGATAATAAATCACACGACTCTCTCAATTTTGAACAGATGAGTTCCATTTAAAGGCCTCTGATGAAACATTTCATGTTTAGTTATTGATTAGCTTTTTGTCAAACGTTCCTTCCTCTTTTGTTGTTGTTGTTTTTTTAAATCGACGCATCTTCAGGATGTAGTGTGTGATGAGAAATTAGAGTGGTGCAGGACAGGAGTGTGTAGGGAGTCAACAAAGGGAATTCTAGTAATTTAAAGCATTTGACCTTTGGTCTTTCATTTTACTGATTGCCTGACCCTCTTCCCACCATTGTTAGTGTTTCCCATCTTGTTTATGAATCAGTAGTGTCGCCACACAATGAGTCCTAAGAGATTTCAGTCCAGGTTTATGCCTCTTATCTTAACAAAAAAGACTCTCTTCTTAATTTGTAATTCAAAGATCTCATTTGTTGGCTCGAACTCTCTGAAGTTACATTGTGCCAAATTCCAGCTCACTGTGTTTGCTGTAATAACGCCACAGCCTCGGCTCAACCAGCCTGGCATGACTGTGTAAACAAAGGCGGTTACTTTTTTTGCGCTTCACACTCGAGAACAAACTGATGGCCGCCAGCGTTGCACGGTCCAGTAATTCAGTCAACACCAAGTAGAAACCCGGTGTTTCCTGTGGTGAAAGTTGAAGATAGGTTTTGTGCTTTGATGCAGAAATTTACAGTGGGTCTTTATGTTTTTGTCGTCTTCATTAAAAGTTGCTCAAGTACAGTGTTATTGATTATCTAATAAACATAATCAGTTAATGGATAACTGGGTCTAATGTACCCAGCCTGACTAATTTAGTGTTATCATCTCTGAACCATCTCTGATTGTCACAAAAAGCAATAAATCAATTAATCATTTGGACAACAGTTGCTTAACGTAATGGAAAAGCCGCCATTTTGAAAAACCCTCCAAACAATTGACATTCAAATGCCCACTGTTGCCTGTTTTTCCTGTCCAGGCTGAATGATTATTGGTTTTTGAAATTCAGTTTTGGTTACAGAGACTTCATAATCTATTTTAATTGTTGTTTTATTTGTTTGTTTTTATAAATGTTTTCCGGCTCCAGTGTTAGATGTTCTTTGATTAGGTTTACTTGCATTTATCACTATTAGTTAGAAATGGTCTCATTTATCGCAGTAACTTCTGTAATTTTCCAGCAAAATTAACTGGACAGGCCTAATCATATATATTCTCTACATGCAAACCTTTAAATGCTATTTGCTGATTTGATTTGAGCTAGATGCCTCCATTTTTCTGGTTGTTTTGTCGTTCAAGTTCACTAAAATAACTTCAGGGTTAAACTGTTACTGAAGATACTCGATCACAAAATGAGGGACTCCAGTCAGAAACAGAGCAGCATTCAGTAAAACATTTCAGTGTAGAAAATAATCTTATCTTCTTCACTTATTGGTCGAACGCTTTTTGTGCATGTGACAAAGCATTTGCATGGATTCACTTCTTCAGCATGAGTTTACATGTTGGATTTGCATCTTGCTCCAGTGTGTGTCAGAAGGTTACACACTTGTTTCTAAATATAATTAATTTTGACCCTTCTGCTTTTCATTTAAACTACTTTTATTCAGCGTGAACTGTATCAAATGACAAGGTATCAGAGTATCCTTAAAAAGCCTTGAATACGTGCATTTAAAATTAAACCCTTAAAATGTATAAAATTAATTTTAAAAACTAATTTAACCTTAGATCACAGGTCTTAAATGTTGTTGTGGCAGAACTATTTAATCCTATACTCTATATATTTTTATTCTTGTGGGACTTTTCTGTCAGACAAAAGTTTGAGTCACATTCAAACATCATTGACTCACTGATAACGTACCTCTGCTAACTAGCTAGCTTTCTTTTGTATCCATCATGGGTAAGTCCAAATTTATTGCCAGTTGTCTGGACAAACGTCCTACGTTCTCTGGAGATGAAGATCTTAAATTCTACTGATTATTGACATAAAAAGTCTTAAATTTGAGTTTGTGAAACCTGCCGGAGCCTTGAATAAACAACTTGGCTTTTAAAAGTGAAATCTGGTGATTAATGTCAAAATGTTGCAAAATAAATTTATTTAGGAAGTTGAATTTCAACTACAGGCTTTTTGTAGCCATCAATAATCTTATGCCATAATTGGTTGTGAATTTAAATCAATTTGTTTCCAGATGTAAACCCAGTTTTCAGGCTTATTTTGTTACATTTATGATAGGAAATTGGTTATGTTCAACCTCAATCCTGTCAACCGAATGTCACATTCCTATTCATTTAGTTGAAATTTAGACACAGCTGGTTTAACAAATGCGACAGTTATCCCAAGCACAAATCAAAACATCAAACCCCAATTATTCACCCCAACCCAGTGAAAAGTGTCTTATCTACCTTTTCTTTTCACGCAGAATTATTCAATAAAAAGTTGGACATTGTCTTTGTCCACATCTCAAATATATATGTGTGTGTGCATGTTAATCCATATCTAATTGTGCTCCATGTTATCAGCCTGAATGTGGCTACTAAAACAGAACCGGTGGGCACAAACCCGTTTGAAGATGATGAGGAACAGGAGGAGATGGCTGAGGAGAAGCAGACAACCATCAACCACGTCTCTGTGAATAAAGAGGAAATAAAAATGTTGGTGAACAGGAGGAAACCTTCCGCCAACCCGCAGCCTCTTTTGTTCCTCTTCCTTTTCCATCTTTTACTCCTTAGATTGTCGTTGTGCTGCGTCTCCTGCATCTCTTCTTTTTCTTTTTTATCCTTCCCTCAGGGTTCAGGTTGTTGTGTTGCTCTGCATGGTCTCTGAATGGCACTGCACACAGTCAGTGTGTGTCTGTCCTTCACGCCTAACAGTTTCACATTTTTGCAGAGTATTAAATGTCGAGACGCGCATGGAGGCGCTCGTTTCTGCTGTGGGAAATGCCTTTGTCTTACAGTCAGATCTGATTGCTGCTACATGTATTCACAGGTTTAGAGACTGATTGCTTAATTCAGTTCATTTCCAATTGGCATTAAGTCAAAAAAATCAATTTGAAACAACTTTTGAATTTATTTTTCTTTTTTTTTTTTACTCCAAACCGGTCTGACTGTAACCCCCTTGTGTTGCTTTTCTGGTTTTCCAGCTATCAGAACCCAGTTCTTTATATTTAGGTGGCTCCCTCTGCTGGCCGTCAACGTTAAAACCCCAATCATGCGTTTGCAGTGATGATTTGTCTTGCTTGGCCTTTGTTGTTTTTTTTGTTTCATAAACCTGCTATGTTTATGTTGCCATGTTTTATTTATTTATCGTTTTTGACTTGCCTTTCATCAACATTGCCAGCTCTTCATCTCCTAAAGGCATGAAAGAAATTACGTTCATTTATCTTGAAACAAATGCTTAAGTTGAGCCGCTGCCACAAATAAGCAAATTTTACCCTGGATTTGACTGAAACCAAATGTTTTCATCATGTCATTCACCTGCACTTTGGGCTTTTGTGTGGTTTGTTCCTACTGGTGTATTCGTCTTACTTCTAACTTTTGAACTTTTAAGCCTGGCATGCTGAACCTTTACCAAAAACAAGACGGCAAGTTATTATTATTTTTTTAAGTGAGGATGTTTTGCCTGTCTGTCCAGCACCAACAGCACTGAGAAGACCCCAGACTGGTCAGACGAGGACACAGCCGGAAACCCTTTCTCCACCAATGGCGACGGCAATCCGTTTGAGGAGGAACCCGAGTCCCCGGTCATTTCTGTTCCCGTTAAAGCCCTCTACGATTACGAGGGACAAGAGCAGGATGAGCTGAGCTTCAAAGCAGGTTTGCAGCATAAATAACATAAAACCTCAGGGGAAGATGTGCAAAAATCTTTTTCAGTATCATAATCTAACTCGGACGTAAAAGACAAATCCAACTTTTGAGTATATTTAGTGATAAATACTTTTCTAATATAGTTATAAAGCTCATCCCTTTGATGTTTTATTGCAGTTCCTATTTTAAACAGTACACTGTATCAAATCTGCTTCTATTCAACAATTGATTGAAGAAGAATCTGCACATTTGACCTTAAAATTTTAACTTTTTAGATGGCTTTGTACCAATTATTCCCTCCTTCTTGATTTTAGCAGCTGTGCTAATCAAAGCTACACAATGTGGAGCCACCATTGTCATTACAATTGTAAAAACTTGCAAATATTGCCTCTAAGGACTAGTGGAATATCATATTTTAACTTCAATAAATGTAACTTTTTTATGGACAGACTTTTAATGGCTATTTCTAGTTGCCAAGATGCTAAAACTCAGTAGTGAGGGACATTATGTTCAAGAAAAATGTGAGTTAATCATAATTCATGTCCTCATTGCAATTTTCTGTGCAGCCCTAAGTCTGGTGCTTTTGTTAAGCCCGGACATCCTGTTAGCAAATATAGCAGATTCTGATTAATATCTTTTAAAATATTATCTCCTTCTAACATCTTCTAATATTTCTAGCCATCCTGCCTCAAGCAGTCATTAGATATTTTAGGAGCAGAGACATGCTGCAGTTATCTAGCTGGGGGGGGGTTTCCAGCAAAAACTTGGGTTATCATCCAGTCTTTAATGATATTGTGGTGAGTTAGTAATAGAAAGTAGACCTTTGACACATATTTTAGAAGTCAACCATCTTCCTCACCCTTTATTCATTCCCTTTTAACCTTTTGCAGGTGATGAATTTACAAAAATCGGAGAAGAGGATGATCAAGGCTGGTGCAAAGGCCGACTCAAGGATGGCCAAATCGGTCTCTATCCTGCTAATTATGTCGAAGACATCCAGTGAAAAGCTTCGCCTGACGCAACAAATGTGAAGAAAGAAGAGGCGTTCCGGCAGAATGGGCTTGATGTTTCTCTTCCTCCTTAGTAAATGATTAAATAAGCGTGTTGTACGGTTTGCATAAGGACCACTGTTGCTTCCCACAGATTGGCTTTGGTGTGAACAAAAGAGCGAGAAAGGAAGCAGAGCACATGTTACCAGATAGATTCAGGAAGATCTGGGGGAACAGCTGCTGTCAGTCTAAGATGTTACATAAAATCACATTAATGCTGTTACAGACAAGCTATTCAGATGTGTGTTAGGTGAGATTCAATGAAATGTGTGTGTTAATAAATGTGTAAATATATATATATATTGTTTAAAACAAAACACTGGGATGACAACCTGCCTTGTGACGTCAAATGCAGCCTTAATATTTAAGCCCTTTTTTAATTCTTTGAGGGAGGATTTTTAGTTATTCTTGCTAATGGAATCCAGCCCGTTAATATGTAGAACATTTCTTTGCATAATATTGACCTCCATGTATTACCTTTTTAAATTTGCTCTTTCGTTTTGTTAGTTTTGCTTATTTTAAGGAATTATTTTGAGCTGTCGAGCCTCATCCTTTCTTCATCTTTGTTTTTCTCTTAAGGTTTCAGGTTAGTGCAGATGAATGTATATTCAGTGATTGTATTTTTCACATATCTTACAGATGCTAGATGTATGCAACCACTGATTTTTTTTTTTCTTCCTGCCGACACGTACAGATTGCATAATTATATTGTTTATTATTCATGCAACACTGAATGTTTCTCTCACTTGAATCTGCATGTTTCAGTTCACTTACTAAAAGCTAATTGTCCTGCGATTGAAAAAAAAAAAAATTTTTAGTGCTTGTTTTAGCAATAAAAATGCATCCAAGCAATGTGTTGCAGACATGAATTTAAATAAATGCTGGGATTAAGCATATTGCACATGGATTAGGCATATTGAAGAAATGACATGTTTGGAAGTGGAATAATTTATAATCCCACAAGTGCTCGTGTTCTACTCTTGCTAGAATGCTGTAATTTAAAACACTTTTGTACATCAAATGATTGATTTGAGTATTTCTTGAGGCTGTTACTTTGTTATTCCTGTAAATACGTTTGTTTTTCCTTCACAGAGCCATTTACATTCTTATACAACATGCATAATTTCTAATTTCATCCTAAAACCTTTGACATAAAAGCTCATATGTTTAACAACCCTGATGCACATTTGGATTTTTTTTTTACCCTCTTCAGAAATGGACTCCATCCTGTTCATAGCTTATATATCTAACGTTGAGGTAGAAGATGTGTTTTTTTTTTTGTCTTTAAAACTGTTTTGTCATATTTTCAGGTTGGGTTGCTGTCGGTCGGCAGTAACAGCTGTACTTGCACATTTGTAAATGTTGTATCACAACATAATAAATAGATTTATTCAGCAAAAGATTTGCCTTTCAATATAAAAATAGGAATGCTTATGCCATATTTCATCTGATATGCCTTATAGACATTTTTCAGTTCCTAGGTTTGGGTTTAACTTATGTAATCTAAAACAAAATCACTAAATGTATCATTTTATACAATTTACATTGCTGCTTAGAGTAATTTTAGTTCTTTTATGATCATATAATTTTCAACACTTAATGCACTAATTTTATGGGTCTGTTTTTCTTTTCTTTTTTTTTACTTGGTGCCAGTTTATATTAAGCATATGCATTTTGTTGTCAGTTTTGTGATTATCTTAACTTTTATTTAAGTCAGTTTATGCCTATAATAATTTTTGTGAAGCTATCACATAAAAAATTCTAATTGTAGGATACTATTAGATAAGGGGAAATTATCTCATGAAATTCTATAACCTATAATTATGTAAATGCTAAGTCAGAATTCCGAAGGTTTTATATTAAGATCTGAAGTAGTTAAGTAATACTTTTTATTTTGAGTAGATCGTAATTATAAATATCTCAATTATGTGGTCGTTAAGATGACGACGTTCTTATAACCATACTCAATTATCAGGTAGCTAAATCAAAATTATCAATATTTTATAATGGGATTATTTCATATTTATATTGTAGACTATAAATATTTAATATCAAGATAGCATTTTATTCATAAACTAGTTGAGTCAAAATTCTGGAAATACTACTGTTGATTTATTTAAGTAAAAAAATTTTTAATGTGATCATATCTAGTTAAAATGATAATCTTTTCGTTTAGGATTAATCTTGAGTCAATCTATGAGACAATATATCACATTTATGTAATATAAATTCCAGTTTTTTCCTGATGGTGAAGAAGACGCGCAAACATATCTAGCGGTTGCTTTTCGGGAAAACTACACTACCCACAAGCCTTTTCTACAATAACACAACCACGGGCTATGCTCAGCCAATCAGAGCTGGGTCCCGCTGCTCTCCAACTGACGTGTCGCATTGGATTGTTATTGGGGGAAAAAA
This sequence comes from Xiphophorus hellerii, assembly GCF_003331165.1. NCBI lineage: Eukaryota > Metazoa > Chordata > Actinopteri > Cyprinodontiformes > Poeciliidae > Xiphophorus > Xiphophorus hellerii. Next base: position 7,144,312 of record NC_045688.1, on the reverse strand, counting down.
CACGGAGCTTCTTCAGATGCCATTTCTTTAACCAGCAGGCAGCTGAAACCATGGCGGAACCAAGCAGACAGGATATTTCTGCCATTTTCAAGCGTCTGCGCTCCATTCCAACGAATAAGGTCAGTTTTTATGAACGACAAACGTTGGGGTGTCTTTAACAAGGAAGTCCGCTAAAGCTAATGAGATATATGACACGTCGCACTTTGTTTAAAAAGGCCTGTGCTGGCTCGCTTTAACCAGATTAGTCAGCTCTTCTCCCTTTTTTTTGTCATGGTAAATTATCCTCACTGGTGGAAACAGGTTGTTAATACATCCTAATTATGTTCTGGCTACAATTTAGTCGAAACGACCGTTTTTTAAAAAGTTAATTACTCCAAACAGATGTTACGCTAGCCAAAACGGATAGACGCTCGTCTCATCAGTTTTGTTTGTTTAGGCTTAGTTTTTGGGCGTATAGTCCAAACTAAATACTGACACACGTCTCTTCTGGCGCCGTTAATGGAAATTAAAGCATTTACAGTCATTCAGACCCAGTCGGCCACAGCTGTTTGAATATAAATGTACTTCAGACCCCCACAGCTGTTTGACACTGACTCATAGAGTCGGACTATTGATTTTTAAAAAAATAATTCAGATACTACCTCGTTTTTGTGATCAATTCTTGCTCTTTGGTCCTCAGGTTTGCTTCGACTGTGCAGCTAAAAACCCCAGCTGGGCCAGCATCACATACGGGGTGTTTCTCTGCATAGACTGCTCTGGGACTCACAGATCACTGGGAGTGCACCTGTCCTTTATTAGGTAAGACTCTTTCCTCTTCCAACAATTGTTCAAAATCTTGGCAAATTGGATGAAGAGCTCATGTGGGCAATTTTCAAGTTCTCGACTTTGACTGGAGCGTTTCAATGTGCCTTGATCTAAGCCCTTCTGTTTTCGTTTTTATGGAACCAAGCTTTGTTACACTCATTTCTATTCATTCATATATCGCAAAGGCACAATCTATTACCAAGTATTTCTGGTTTAGTTTCTTGTGCATATTTATTAGTATACTTGAAATAAGAGAAAACTAACTTGCAAGTACTGTAAGTTTTCAGCAATAAAGCTGAGCTTGTTTTTTAAGTTAATTCCTTAATATTGATGAAAAAGTTCTAGTTCCATTGGTAGATTATTTACTTATAACATGCCATTCTTATAAGTGAAATAATCTACAAATGGAACAAGTACTTTTTCTTCAATATTAACAGACTATTAACTTAAAACAAGCTCATATTTCTTGCTGAAAACTTACTTGTAAGTTACTTTCCTCTTCAAGTGTACTGAGATATTTGTATTTTTTTTTGTATTATTATTTTTTGTTTTTCTCTCTTCATCAACTTATTCTATTGTTTAATAGGTTTTGTACAGCACTTTTGTGCTGTTTTAAACCTGTTTTTACTCTTTAGTGCTTTGTCTGTTCTGTTACACAGGTCCACTGAGTTGGATTTTAACTGGTCATGGTTCCAGCTTAGATGTATGCAAGTGGGAGGCAATGCCAGCGCTGTGAGTGCCGATAGAAGAGAGGAAACCTTCATGTTCCAGCATCATTAGAAATATGTTGAATCTTCTCTGATCGCTTTTGACAGATTGCGTTCTTCAATCAACATGGGTGCAAAGCTGGTGCTGCTAATGCTAAATACAACAGCCGTGCCGCCCAGCTGTACAGGGAGAAGATCAAAACTTTAGCCACACAAGCTACCAGACGTCATGGCACTGAGGTAAAGCGAACCCAAAACCAGACTCTGACATTCTTTGTGCTGCTTCCTTTGCTTATCAAACTTTAGTTAAAGTGTCTAAGCTAATATTAATTGCTGCTTTTGCCTTTTTCACTATAGCTGTGGTTAGACAGTCAGGGTCCTCTTTCTCCAACCTCACCAGAGGACAAGCAGGTGGACTTCTTCAGTTTGCATTCACAGGTAAAGAAATATCGAAAAGATGCCATTGTTTTATGATTATCTTTTTTTCAGTGCTTTGGTTTTAGTGTTGATTTATTCTGTCTTTGAATGCTTTTTGCTCCTTATGGTGCCTTAAAACTTGACTTTTTAACAACTTTTACAGTTTATTTAACTAACAATATGGTACAGATGTAGATTTAGAGTCACTGTATTTTTTTATGATACATTTATTGTAGATTTTGGCTTTGCCTGTGAATGAATATGATTATTTAACTAAACTGCAATCACAACAAAGGGATAATTGCTGAGAAATCTCCATATATTTATGCTGATGCATCAGTTATTCCTCTGTATGCTTACACTCTCCAGTAAAAGGTTTTAACCTTTTTGTCTGTCTTCCAGGATGTACCTGAAAATCTAAACATGGCCAAAATGAGTCTCAGCAGCCCCACACTAGAAAAGCCTTTAATCGAGGAGAAAGATGAAGATCGAAATGGTATCTGTAGTAACAGTAAAAAAAGATCTCTCTTTGTCATTTAAAAAAAAATATCACCCATCCAACAAAACATGCATTTTGATTTCAGGAAATTCAGAAGAAGGCCCAAGTGTTGAATTAATAAGTGTTTCCCCAAAAGCAAACCCAGGTTTGTTGGAAGTTTTGTTTTTAGAAATGATTCCCTTAAATGAATTTTTAAGTACATTTTTTAACTCTATTGTAATAATTGTAGAAAAAGTAAACTTTTTTTGTTGTTGTTGTTTCCAGAGCCTTCCTCACTTCTAAAAAAGAAGCCAGCTGCTGCCAAGAAAACTGTAAATAGAAAGACATGTTTTGGAAACTAATCTCTTATTCATTCACTCTAATTGTGTGTTTGCAATGAATTCTATTAACTCATCAGCAAGGTTTTGACTATTTTAAGTAATAAACCATACAAGTTGTTGCAGTTTATCAAAAATAACTCTTGCCACCATCAGAAATGTTTAGGATAAAATTATGAAGTCTATGTAACTGTATGCTTTTTGCTTATTTCCACTGGTAATCCTGAATCTGCCAGATGTATGAATATGTTTTTGGCTTCCATATAAATGCGAAACCTATCAGAAAAGATATTTTTACAGCTTTATTAGACCTCTGATGTGTCATTAGCACAATAAAATAAATAATAATCAGAAAGAAAACAGATAATGTTTTTGTAAAAGTGATTAAACTTAAAATGAAATAAAATTTCAGTTTGATCGAGTTTAAATTTGAGTTGTCGAATTAGAGTTGATCAAGGTTTGTCCAAAATACCTACTACTAAAAAAAAGAAAGGCAAAATGTGCAAATTAAAAAAACAACAACTATTTTTTCACAATTTTTCTTCACAATTTAAAAAAAAGAGAGTTTTTTCATTTGAATTTGCATTCTGGGGGATGTTGGCAGAGAAAAAGGCTTTAGCCATCAAACCTCTCACAACAGTCGGCTAAGCTAGGTTGGAGGAATCAACTAGCTCACTCGCTCTTTGGTTACTTAGCAACCACTCTCTCACTCTTTGTGTACCTAGCAACAGCCTGTTTAACTTCCGCAGCAGCAGTTTAAGGTTTCGTCACTGTGCCTCATAACTGCTTAAAAATAAAAAATGGACGCCACCAGTTTAGTAGTACTAATCAATAATTATCTATCGGCTGATATTAAGTGCTTGTATTGGGCTACGTTTTTCAGAAAATGGACTTGTCTGCATACATGTTGAATTTAACTGGAATTTCTGTCTGCAGCTGGCCTCTAAGAAAGGCGGACTGGGCGCCCAGAAGGTCAGCAGCCAGAGTTTCTCCGAGCTGGAGAGAGCGGCTCAGGCTGCCGACAAACTCCGAGAGAAAGAAGAAAGCTCCACCGCAGGCGCCAAGAGGAACATCACAGCTGAGGACTCCATGTGAGAACACCACCTGAAATAACCACTGAAGCTTAAACCTGTGTTAATTTAATATCTCTTTTTATTCCCCCTCCCCCAAGTGCTCCATCCATGCGTCTGGCCTATAAAGATTTAGAGCAGCAGAGGAAAATCGGGGAGCAGAAGCTGAAAGGATTGGAGGGGAAGAAGAAGGAGCAAGCTGAGCGACTGGGCATGGGTTTGGGTATGAGGAGGTAGGATGATGACTAAAAAATCAGTTTGATTTGTCTGTATCTTGTCTCATTTGGAGTCTGTTTTGTTCGTCTCTCTGCAGTGGAGTTTCTCACTCCGTTATGTCAGATATGCACATCATCCAGCAGGAGAGTCCGCTCGGAGCCAAGACCACCAAGGGCCGCAGATTTACTGAGGAAGACGAGTACGACGGGACGTTTAGCTCAAGGTCAGATAAATCTGTATAAACACAGCTTTACGTTTAATTATTATTAGTTTTTGTTTTTATTTTATATATTTTATAAGTTGGGCTTTTGGTTTCTTTGTTGCAAGTTTTTAAAATAAACTTATCTAGATGGCATTGCATTCCCTTAGTCGTTTCTTGAGAAGTTGGAAAGAATAATTATATTTACAGCATATTTAGCTTCCAGAAAATGAAAAATGCTTAAAATGAAATAAATATTTCATTTGATATTAAAATAAAAATTTTAATTTTTATAAAGTAAAATTAAACTCAATTATGAAATAAGTAAATGTTGAAATAAATAAAGATAAATCTTTTTATTAAAAAAAAAAGATAAATAGAAAACCTAATCTTGAGATAAATAAACATGAAATAAAGAAATCGTAATATAAATGTTAAAAAAATTAAAGATTTCTATTAAATCTTTTAATTCATGGGAGCATTTATTTATTTAATTGAATATTTATTAATAATATTTTAATATCTTTATTTATGTAATTAGTTTAGAATAAAATGCCTCTCCATATCCAGTTATTTCCCTCTGCCAAAATATTCTCCAATAGTTTAACTGTGGCTGTAGCATCACCTAAATAAGATGTTTTCAGATTTACAAGAATGCTGCAGTGCAGTTGGAATAACATTCTGGTCTGGATATGCAGAATTTAAAATTTGCATACTATAAAGCAGAAGTCTACTACTAGTTTTAATATTAACTGGCTTTTTTAATGCCTTGTTCCAGACTTTTTGTGGGAACAAAACTGTTACAATTGATTTAGTGTTGAAGCATCTTTCTGTTTTTTAAAATGACTGTAAAATTGTTTTTGTTTTTTGAGGAATGTTTCACGGTTTGAGGATCAAACGGACACCTCTGAAAGTTTCTCTATGCGTTGGGGAAATGATGGCGGCAGCGGAGGAGGCTGGATGAATGAGAGCAAGAAACCAGAGCCGGACTTCTTCTTGTCCACTGCCGTGTCTTCATTTGACGACAGGTAGGATGTTTTTGGTACTTATATATTTTGAATTATTTATAGTTACTTTTGGTGTTGTTGGTCATTTTAGATCTTCACCAACTTGTGCTCTTCGATGGTAAGGTATGTTTATGTGTACAGCACCATTCATAGGATTATTCAAAGTGCTTTACAGGGAAAAAAAGAAACATGGATACAAGAATTGGTGTTCACGCATCACTTAAAATAAAAAATATGTAAAACGGTGGACAATAACATAAAACAAGTACCAATTTTTTTTGTCCTGTTTTTGCTGAAAGCCTTTACTCTACTAATACTTTATAAAATGCTGTTGAGTTGATTTAATTATAACCTTTATGTGGTTGTTAGTCCATCGCCTTTTCATTCTCTCTGATCTTGGTCATTTCTGATTTCTAACTTTGCATTTTTGGGAACAAAACGGTTACTTCCGTCTTTTCTGCATTTCTAATTTATTTTATAAAATATAAAGTTGCATAGAATCAACTTATATTTTGTAGAGGATATTGTTGTGCTGCATAATCTGCGCTAGTGGCATCAAGTAGATGCTGAAAAGTAAAGTGGCTCGAGAACTGAGCCCTGATCAACCCACATGTGATCTGTTTTACTCTGATTCATAACTACAAAGTTACTAGTCTAATCTTTTTAATTTCATACATGAAATAAAACAATTGAACATGTCAGATCTGGATAGAATAACATAAAATAACAATTGTTGAAAAACATCCAGAAATACTTGATATTTTGAATTAAGACTAAATGGTGTCCAAACTTTGTAACTTTGATTACAGTTTTTACCTTATTCCCATACTGAAGAGAAAAAATGTGCCTGGATATTTTAGACACACAATGAGAAGATTTAAGTAGGAAATGATGGTATGTAGTAGAAAATGTATCCAAAATCTTTTAATTTGCTTGTTTTTAAAAGTTTGACTGGAATATTGTGATTCTTGTCTTGTGATCTTTATTTCTTTATTACCTGAGGATTTCAAGTCAGCTCAAAGTGTAACAGAAAATTAAACATTAGACTTATTTTACAAAGTACTGCAAATGTAGTCATGTTAAAATGTATACAAAGTATTTTTCTTAGAAAGTTTCCTTTTGAATAGTTGCATTCCTGTGATGTTTAACTTTTTATCAACAGACCCGTTTCCAGGAGAAAAGCTGACTTGCCATCCTACTCGGATTCTGGAGAAGCTCAGAAAAAGTTTGGAGATGATGTCAAGGGGATCTCATCTGACATGTATTTTGGAAAACAAGACAACTCTGAGGTACGAAGTGAGCAAAATCTGCATTTTATTATTATTAAATGAATACAATTATTTCCACAATTATAGGGAAACTGGAGAAAAGGGCAATTAAACAAACAAGTTGATTCACAAAAGTGTTTTAAAAAATAAAATGTTCCTTTTCTCTTTAGTACGAAACCAGGACGCGACTGGAGAGGTTTTCAGGGAGTGCCTCGATAAGTTCAGCAGACCTTTTCGATGATCCAAAGAAAGAAACTGGTAAGACACAATTATGTTTTTTTGGTCAGTTTTTATACATGTAGTACAGAAGTTATTAATTTATAAATTACACATTTTTTTCTTCACATTTTCCATTTTAATCTATATTTCTGGACTTCTTCATGGTTGTTCTAGTCTTTCTAAATGTAAAATTGAGAAATGTGTCAAAAGGTGTGAGCGAATAAAAAACAAGGCAGTCGAAATGTGTACTGTAGCAGAAGGAAGTCAGGAGAAATGTCTGAATGTAGGTTGGACATCCAGCAAACCATCACCCTGCTGAGGGATTTAAAAGCTCCACGTTTTGAGACGATTCTGCCCGTTATATTCTGAAAGCTTTCAGAAAAATGTAGTTTCTTCTCTCGTGTCATCAGAGGAATTAATACCAGCTCGCCCCGCAGTGATTGTGGCAACCATAATAGTAGTGAATGGAAGCACCTGAAAGTCCCACTTTTCTACACAAGATCCGTTTGTGTTTTACTCATCAGGGATTTTCTTTTTTTTTTTGACACGTCTGGACCTCTTCTCTTGTGTTTGACTCTCGCTTCATGTTTACAGGAAGTTCATACCGTCTGAGCAACGTTCTGCCCAACGCTCCCGACATGTCGCAACTCAAACTCGGCGTGCGCTCCGTCGCAGGGAAACTGTCGGTCATGGCTAGCGGCGTAGTCAACTCAATCCAGGTTAGTCAAACACTCAACACTCTGGGAATGAAATCAGACTCGTTTATGTCTTGTTAATGACTTGGTTATCTTATGTTTCTTTTTTTATTTTATTCTTTAGGACCACTACAACTCCTAAGTGGCAGTGTGAACATAAATCGCATTTCCAGGAGCTCAGACATCGATGCTCGTAGCAAGTCTGCACGTTTACCACCAAAATTATTCTTTGTATATTTTTGGTATTAAACAACGTGTGCAGATATGCAAAAAAGGAAAAAGATGATTTTTTGTTTAACTTGGAGACTTGAATACCAATTACTCTGCTTTAAGGTTTCTGGGTTTGTGCATTTAGAAGTGCTGTAATTAGCAGATGGAGTAGCTTCGTGGTGTCATGAAGAGTTTTTCCTTAACGTTTGTTTCTTTTTTTTTTTATTATTTATCTGATCAAATCCACACTATTTGGGTTTCACCAGGTCATCATGCTGTTAAAGACTCCTCTTGTTGGTTCGCAAAAGCTTGAAAGTGTCCTTTTAGTCTCCGAAGTGCACTTAGGTTTGCTTCCTTACAGAGCGGACCAAAAGACGCCAGAAACCGTAAGGGACCAGATGGTTTTCTAAACGTAAGCTACTATTGATTCTTTGAGCTAAGGTCGTACAAATGAAGTTACCAAAAGAAGAACTGATTCATTAAGCTTTCATACAATATGGTGGGAGGTTTATTAACATCCATCATGGACATGAATGTCATTTTTTATTTTGGGCTTCAGTTAAACTGCTTCTTTTTTTTTTCTTTGTTTTTGATGTGTCAGGGTGAAGTTTTTAGGTTAACAAACAATTTAATGTCTTTAAAAATGATGGATTGTTTGGTATAATCATTCCACCTTGAAAAACAGTTTGAAATGCATCTTTAAAAAATTGGCAAATAATATTTATGCCCATATTTATGATGGAGTCGGGTGGTTAGCTCCGTCAAACAGCATGAAAAGGCACAAGAAACTTTGTAAGGCTAAATTATAAATGTAAAACTGGTTTCCTCATCTCAATTTATCAAGACAATCTATATTTTTTTTAAGTACCTTTTAAAAAATCAGTTTACTTCAAGTAGATTCATTGCAATATTCAAAGTGCTTAACTATTGTAATATTAAACTTTACTAAAATTAAACGTGTGCCTTTAATGCTGGTACGGTTGGATTTTGTATATTTTACAAAATTCTTCTGTAGGAAATCTTGTCATTTTTGTTAGTTTTTGAATCTTCGTGTCTGCTTTTTATAAATATAAACCGTTCCATTCTGAAAATTGCCGCCTCTTTAGTCACTCAACTAATTTTGAAATATATATATTTTGGCATGCAAGGTGGGTTTGATTACTCATCCTGGTTCAACTCAATAGTTTACTAATAAAAAAGAAACGTCCAGGAATCCAAACAGTCAGAGCAGAAGTTAAACACTGCCGAGGATTTGCTTGGAAATGCGACAGTTAGGCTTTAGCTCGGATTTCCTAAACAACCATCTGCTATTTTTTTGGGTGTTTTTTTTGGAAGTCTGGTACTCAAAGACCTAATGTTACCGTCCAAAGGATGCACTACTCATACCTCCTAAACTTCTATTATCCATTACTTGGCTGGTCAGAGCTATTTTGGGTAGGATGCTAACATTAGTGTGTTTTCTTTTTGTTTATTTTGGAGGCAAAAGTCAAAGAATTTTACACCGTTAACAGAATATTTGTTTTGCTCCGATCACCACAAGCCTTGGGCCAAATATCAAGGTTCTTTACTTGATTGTAATGTTTTGGTGGGAATTCTTGTTTTCTGTTTATTCAAAATTAGTTTGGAAATTTGCACATGGCAGCTTTGGCCTGGTTGTTTTTGGTCTCTGAGTTAAAGATGCATTTATGTTTGCTTTGTCTCTTTTTGTATGACCTTTTTCTTTTTTTAATTTTGCATGTTCACTATGTAATTCGTACAAGACAAGTCCTGAAAATAAGATGAAATCATAGTTTCCAGTAATGGCTGTGTAGTACAGTGTTGTAAAGAGCTTTTGGTTATCATTTATACATAAAATAAAGCTACTGATGATCATTATGTCCATTTTTGACTCAAATTTGTTATGCCTTAACTTTTCTGTTATATTTTTTGAGCAAGTGGGATTTTGCATGTAGGCAAAAAAGTTACATTTTGCAAACCAAAGAAAAACTAATAGACTAGAAATCACTTTAAATAACCAATTAAAATGGCAGATTTTTTATATAATCCTTATCAAAATAGTTGTCTTTCTATTATGACATTTAATTAATTTATTTGTACCTAAAATATTCAAATAAATGCTTTTAATATTGATGAAATTCGTAACAAGTTCTCTCGCCAACGTGGCTTGCTGCTGCGTTCATGGAAGCTCCTGCTCTGTCGGAACTTTTGCTATTTGGCACTGCTATACCTTGTGTGAACACAATGAAAGAGTAACTAAGATTTTAAACTAGGTATGGAATAGTTGTTTACGACTTAAGACGGAACTAAAGACTCGCGCAACTACTAATGTATTAGTTGTACTGCTTTGGTACAACCACAACAGTTTGAATTTAAATTGACCAATTTCCCATGAAGGCAGCACTTTTCCTGGGATCAGTAGCGGTAACTTTAGCTAATTTCCGCTGGTAAAATCAGATATTTATGGCTTAATTCACTGTGAATTTGTCTTTAAGTAGGATATCCTACTACATGTGGAATAATTGACTGTATTTCTAAAGATTAAAGCCAGGTAACGATAGTTTAAAAGCGGGATTTTATAACTGCGAAATGCCTACGGAAATTAAACAGAGGAAAAAGACGCAATCTCAAAAGCAAAACGATGAAATGCCGCAAAATTCATCTGCAAACGGTAAAGGTGACGCACAAAAAGCGAAAACGGAAGACGGAGAGAACAGTGGAGCAAATAAAACGTCCTCAGGTCCTGACATTAAAGGTTTGATGTGTTTACTGTCGCTAGTAGCATGCGGGGTTTTGAGCTGGTAAGTTAGCACATTTATAGTTTTTAAATTAATCTTCCTTTGTGTGTTGTTTCTTGGCTGAGTGCGTTTTGTGTTTCAGGGTGGTGCTGCAGCAGAATGAGAGGTTTTCTCTAATGGAAGAAAAGTATAAAGCTCTGCACGGGAAAACCTCCAGGCTGCTGGACATGGAGGAAGAGATGGTGAAAGTTTCCAAAAAGGTACGGGTGGAGTTAGAGGGAAGCAGCTGCTAACTTAAGAGGCCATTTCTCTCAAAATGTCTAAAATTTACAGATATTTTCTTTTAATTTTAAAGCTTAGTGTAATTTAACCCGAGTCGTCGTAATAGTAAAGTAATAAGCAAACTATGCGGCTGGTTTGGACCGCCACAGCAGCAGGGTTGCCAGATCCGACAGTTTCCAGCCGTGGTCGACTACGTTCAGATTTGTGACAATTTGTGAAATTTTTTGTTCTTTATTATATTCTGACCAGAACCTGATCCTATTGGGACTGCGAAGGACTTAAGACTCTTTGACTACAATCAGACTTGAGTTTTTTGTAGTTGTATGTTATTTTAGTTTATGATGTTGCCCTGGGATTTGTGTTTTACAACACTACTACATAATGACACTTGGTTAACTGTTGATGATGTCATATTTGACAGATTCTAGAGGTTAAAAATAAATGAACTAATGAGGTAAGTGCAATAGTATGGCATTTTATTAAACGTTTTGTTCTTTTCTGCCACACAATAACAATTTAGAAAGAATTTCTCTGATCGCTTTGTAAAAAAAAACAAACACCCAAAGCTAGTTTTTACAGCCAAATGTGTTGAAATCAGCCCAGTTGGGTGAAAACCCACCCAATCTGGCAACACTGCACTCAGTGTCACTCCTGAAAGAGTCAAAGAGCTCCACAGAAACCGAGCTCATTTTCTGTGTTGCGGCTGTAGCTCGTCGCATCCGAGGACGACCTTCAGGAGGCGCTCTCTACCGTCTCCACGGCAACCAGACTTCAGAAGGACATCTCCGCCCTCCACGCCGTCGCCATGGCGATGCAGGCCGACGAGAACTCGGCGTCCCGCGACCTGCAGGCGGTCAACTCCCGCTTCCTGAACGTGACGGAGACGTGGCAGGAGCGGCTGGCTGCCGTCACCGCGGACCTGGCGGCCCTGAAGGCCGAGTCACGGGAGGCGCACGCTGGCGCCACGGAGCGGGTGAACGAGGCCGAGCGGAGGGCCCAGGCGCTGGCGAAAAGGCTGGAGGAGCTGGAGGACAGCACGAAGAGGAACGCCCGCGTTCTGGAGCGGACGGAGGAGGACGATGCCAAGCGGGCGCAGGAGCACCTGGACTGGAACACCAAGCAGATCCACAAGCTGCAGGAGCAGATCGGCAGCCTGAGCAAGAGGGAGGCCGAGCTGACCTCTGAACTCCAGGAGCACATCCCCCGCGCCCAGCAGTGCGAGGAGCAGCTGCCGAAGGTGGAGGAGGCGGTGCGCTCCATCCTGAAGCTGAATGGCGACCTGAGCGGGGCGGAGAAGCGTTTGGAGGAAGTGACGCTGCAGGTGTTCGGCGCCGAGGACAGCATGCTGAAAGCTTTGAACGAGATCCTGGAGATCAGGCAGGAGCTGGACCGCCTGCAAGCCCACAACAGCATCCTGAAGATGAAGAACGAGCTGTCCGTGGTCAAAGAGGCGGTCCGTGAACTCACCATGGTACTGAGGGGAGACGGAGGCGGGACCCTGACTGACTCCGGTACTTTGGAGGATGAGGAGTGGAAGGACGAAGAGGAGGAGCCGTGGCTGGAGGAAGAGCTGAGCGAACTGACTGAACATCATCATGATGACGTTTAGGGCTGAAACGATTAATCGTGATTAATCAGGTTTTACAGTTAAAACTCTTAAAAAGTGTTTGTGATCCTTGTTGCAGTCAAAGCTGAATTCTTCTCTGATCAGGTGGATGTGCAGCTTTAGCTTTTTCTAGTTCTGAAACAATTAATCGTGATTAATCGTTTTTTTGTTTTTGTTTTTTTAAAGTAATGGTCAACTAATTTTGCTGCAAAAACACAAAATCTTACCAAGTATTTTTGGTCTAGTTTCTAGTGTAAATATCTTAGTAAACTTGAAATAAGACAAAAACAACTTACAAGTTACTTTTTAGCAAGATATTGTTTACTTAAAACGAGTAAATAATTCCTTAATATTGATGAATAAGTCCTTGTTCCATTGGCAGATTATTTAAGACATTTTCACATGTTATAAATTAATTTATTTGCCAATAGAACAAGTTCTTTTTAATCACTATTTACTTAAAACAAGCCCCTATATCCTGCTAAAAAGTTGCTTGTAAGTTAGTTTTGTTATATCTTCACTAGAAACTAGACCAAAAATACTTAACAATAAATAAATTTACAAATAAATAACATACTCAGAGCAGGAATTAAACCAAAATTGTACAGAAAATTTAGGATTTTTTCATTTAAGACAAAAAAATCTGTTGTCTCCTTTGTTGTTAGTTTTAGCTTCACTCTGTTACAAACCATGTTTTGCTATCCAGTTATTAATCGGTTAATCCAAAAATAATAAATAGATCAGTCCTACAATGTGTTAATGTAAAGTCAAGCAGAAAAGTCTGAGCTTTTCATATGTTGATGTTAGAAGTATTTATTTTAGCTGCAAATAAGAGTTCCCTAGAGAAATGCTGTTATTGAATTTTAGATAATAAAATGTTCATGTTCTTCTTTAAACATGGAATTGAATTGTTTATTTGCATTTTAAATATTGTATTAAAATCTGCAGAATAATTGACAGGTTAAACAATAACAAAAATATTTTTTTACTGACGTTACAGAATGACTAATTTAAAGGAGGATCGCCAATGTCCTTTTCTAATGTTTTCTCTTGTTGTTTTTTAGTTTTCTCAAGTGTTTTATTTTACTTATTTACCTCAGACGCTGTTACTGTACTATCGAGTTCATAGCACTGATAAAACATTTGACGTCAGTCATGCAGATGTCAAAAGCAACACTATGCCAGAAAACTTAACGAGAATATTTTTTAAGAAATCTTTTTCTTACTTTCTTTGTATATATATATAATTTTTTTCTTTTGCATTTAATTTGAGCAAGAATGTCTTTTACCAATGACTTGTTTGAGTTGTTTCGATACAATGAATATTTATTCATAATTTTTCAGTGACTTATTGATCGGTGTAACGGAAATAAAATTTGTTTTTTCATTTTTTTGTTGTTAAATTTGTGTTTTGTTCTCGGACCAGTCAGGTTTATAGACATTTGAAAATGTAAAATCTTGTTATATTTTACTTTATCTTGTCCCTGCTGTAGGATATAGAATAATACCACAAAACATAAACAAAAGTAACAAATGAAATTGTATAATAGTGAATTGAAACTGTGTTTATTTTTAGTTCATTTGCATTGTTTCTTAGTCCAGTTTGGTGCTGGAAAAATTTGAAAACTCACCTTTAAAATGCTTGAATTTTACTGTGTGAAAAGAGAAAAATGTCCCTTTTTTTCCCCTTCCCTTTGTTTATATTTTTTTCTTCTGGGTGGTGAACTGTACTTCCTGTTTCAGTGTGAAGCCGTGCAGCAGATGCTGGAGGGTCTTGCGGCCCAGCGGGGGAACCTGCAGCCCCGCCTGGAGGTTCTGGAGCGGGACGTCATCCAGCTGAACGACTGGGCCGCCGGTCTGAGTGAGAAACGGGATCAGCTCCACGGCAGCTTGACGTCGCTGAGAGACGCGGTGACGCAAATCGAAGAGCGAACCTCGGCCATCACAAAGGACTTCGCCAACAAGGTGTGTTTGATTGTTTTGTTTTTTTCTCACAAATATGTTTCTGGAAAAATGTGAATGATTTTATTCATTTTTCCCAGTATTAACACAACTTTTTCCTAGTTTTAAAGAAGAATTGTCTTTTGAAGAGTTCTGTCCCAAAGTTGACTAAAACCCTCCATTACATTGAATCAGTTTTAAATGTTTCTTATGAACTCTAGTCTGAAATATAAATCTTATGTGTTTTTAGGGTTGTATACACTGCAAAAACACAAAATCAAGTTTTTTTTGTTTGCTTCTTAGTGCAAATATCTTGAAATAAGACGAAACTAAGCTACAAATAACTTTTCATAAAAATAGAGAAGTTCGTTTTATGTAATTGATGTATCTGGGGAATTATTGTATCATTTATTGTGAGAATTTCTTATATGATTTTTTATATATCCCACAATAAATCCCTGTAATGTTAAAAAGTCTGATTAAAAGTTGTTCTATTTTTTCCACAAAAGCATCAATAAATATCAGTAAATATGAAAGTATGATGAGCTGAAGTCTCCATATGCACAAACTTGTTTGTGGCACTATAAATTCTGTCATGCAGTTAATACTTTTTTTAATTAGCATTTTTATCATAATCACAATAGTACTCCAAAATATTGTGTTAAAATTCTAACTCCACATCATTAATGCTGATGAAATTTCATTTGAAGTAAAAACATTTTCCTGTGTTATAAGTGAAATATTCTGCCAGGGGAACTAGAACTTTTTTTTACAATATTAAGGAATTATTGAAGTATACTGTTATCTTGCTGAAAAGCGAATTGTAAGTTAGTTTTGTCTGTTTTCAAGTGCGCAAAAATGTTTACACTAGAAACTAGAGCAAAAATACTTGGTATCATTTTGTGCTTTTGCAGTGTATTTCTTAATTCCTCTAGTTTTTCCTGTATTTATTTTCTTGTTAACGCCGAATTGGTGGAACTGTGCGTATATTTTCCGGTGCTGGTTCTGCAGGTTTCCTCAGTCAGGACGGACGTGCGTCGGATGGACGGTCTGCGGTCCGAGTTGGACTCCGTGTTGTCGCAGGTTGGAGATCTGGAGGACAAAGCCAGTCAGGTGGAGCGCAGCATGGTCAAACGCATCGGAGACGTCCTGGGCAGCAGCGTCGACCGAGTTTCCAATCTCCGATCTGCCTCCGAACGCAACACCAAGGCCATCGACCAGCTCCGCAAGCGAATCCCTGAGCTGGTCGCCTTGGACGACCAGATATCAGATCGCCTGCGGGAGCTGGAGAGCGGCCGCGCTCGCCTCGTACGGACGCTGACGTTCGCCGCAGACCTCAAACCGAAGGTGGCGTCCATTAAACGAGACTTCGGAGCGTTTGAGCCGCAGGTGTCCGACTTGACGCTCAGAATAGGACGACTGGCGGAGGATCTGTCAGAAAGAGAGCGCGAGATCGCTGAACTCCGACAGACTTTGCTGAACCTCACAGCAGTGGAGGGAGATTTAAGTGTTACGACTAAACAGGTCAGTGCGATAGCTGATTTATCTGACATCGGAGAGATGCAAAACCTGAAATAGTTATGTATTTTATCTGATGATCACCTGTCAAACTACTGCAATAAACGTTTTTAAGAAAACAAATCTAAACTAGCGTGCTTCGCTAGTTTAGAAGCTCGTTTCTCCTGCATCTGATTGAACAGTAAGAAGAAAGACGTTCATCAAAACCATTTCACATTATATTTCTATTCTTTCAAATTGCAAAAACAACCTACCTGATAATCCAACACCAGCAAATAATGACCGCTAGCTATTGATTTGTTCAGAAAATCCTCACTTTGGGTTTATAAAATGTGGTTAAAATGGGAAAAACTGGAATTCAGAAAAATTCAAATGGGAAAATTTGTAATTTGGAAATTGCAATCACATTTGTCTATCAGCTTAAGACTGAAAGCTTTTGCTCACGCTTTGTCAGACTGGATTGAAATGGCCCCAGGACTTTAAATTAGACTGGAGTTTGACTGGGCCAAATTTGAGATGTGAATATTTTGTTGAACTAAACCAATCAACTGTAGTTCTGGTCGTGCATTTTGGGTCGTCATCCTACAGGACAGCGACTTACAGAAGCATCCCACAGCTTGATGCTGCACGTCACATCCTTTCTTAGCTTTTATTTAAGCAGACAATTATGCAACAATTAGATTTTGTTGGTTAAAATACACTAAAATTTGTGGCTGTAAAATGTAACTAAAAATAGTTACAATGTAAGAAGGTGCGGTGAGCAGCAAAACTTAAGACATAATTTTATAAATTTCACACCCTTAAAATAAAAATTCACGGCTTCAGGTCAAACATTTGTTTTTTTTATTCTTCTAAAACAAAGGAGTGCTTAAAATCGCAACTGGAGGTTTAAAAAAGTAAAAGAAAAGAAAACTACAGTGCAGAATGAGTGTAGATTTGAACTTCACAGATCAGGAGTGTCAGCTTTTTCTCACTCTTTTTTTTTTTTTGTTCTAACAAGAAGTGCAGCATCAAGACATCAGATTCCAGCTCCAGAAAGCAGATCTTCATAACAGTAACTTGGAGTTTTGTCTCCTGTTTTGGCATCCTGATGCGGCGTTGCATGACTAGTAGTCTGTGTGTTTTTTTCCCCCTCATCCTGAAAGCCCCTGAACGCCTCATGTGGTCTACATCCTGTCCTCCAAAGCGGTCAGTCTCTTCTCCAGATCCTCCAGGCCGCTTTGTCCTTCATCTCGTTGACCTTCTGCTAAACCAGCGAGCGCCTGCGTCGTCTCCTGCATCGCCTCTTGCAGGGTGCGAATGGCCTGGTTTTGGCTTTCTATCGTGTCTGCTTTGCTTTTCACTTCTTCCACTGCAGTTTTTAAGCTCTCCAGCTCCGCCCGTAGGAAGGTGGAGCCCTCTGCAGGCGGCTGAGTCTGATCCAGCGCCTCCATTTGGGTTTTTATTTCCTCCAGCTCCTGCTTCAGGTCCGTTCTTACTCTCTCCACCGCCGCCCCCTGTGCAGATAAGCTGCTTTCATGTCCGTCGTACTTAGCGAGCAGCGACTCCACCTTGCTCCTAATGTCAGACAGCGATGCAGTCAGTGATTCCCCGCCTTCCTCTGATGATTGAACCCTGACCTCTAGATCATCAGATCTTTTCTGAGCCTGAGCTGCCGCCGTGTTCACTTTCTCCTCCACGGTGCGGACGGCGTTGGAGACCTGCTCCAGGCCGCTCTGCAGGGTGGCGGTTTGGTCTTCCAGGGCCTGAACCCCGGCCTCCGCCGCAGACAGGGCCTGCCTCAGGCTGCCGGCGGCGTCTTGCATCACTGACCTCACCGATTCGACCTCCTGGGACAGAGAGGCGACCTCCTTGTTGCGCGTCTGGAGCTCTTCCCTCACTGCACCGATCTGGTCTCTGAGGGAACTAGAGGCTGCGTCCGCTGCCTGTTTGGCCGCTTTAATCTCGGCAACAACTTCAACGATGGCGGAAAGCTCCTGTTTGACGAGCGCGGGGTCCGCGGTGTCGCCCAGGCGGGCTTTGAGGTCGGCCAGCTGACGCTGCGCTTCGCCCTGACCCTCGGCGAACTCGGCCACGCTGGCAGAGATGGACTGGCTCACCTCAGCCAGACGTTCCTCCACCGTTTTCTCCAGAGAGGAGAAGTCCTTCTCCCGGGCCTCCTTGACCTCCCTGACGCCCTCCGCCAGGTCCCTGAGGAGATTGTTCTGCAGCTTCTGGAGCGCCTCCTCCACCCTCCTGGTCTCCACCTCGGCCCGCTTCATGCGGCTCACGGCCGCCTCCAGCTCCACCCGCGTGATGCCCAGCGATGACTCCAGTCCGTCCACGTTGCTTCGCAGGGACTCCACCTTGACGAGACGCGGGAACAGTTGATGAATAATCAGTTAATCGGAGAAGAAATTGGCTCATTCTGGTAAAAACCATCTGCTTGTCCTACCCAGCGGTGTCCAAACCTTTTGGCATGCGGGCCAAAAAACGTCAAGTTGAAAAATTTTAAAAACTATTTTATTTTATTTCTTTACCTGTTAAACAAACAATACGCTAAACACACAATATTTTAATGAGATGAGCAGATTTCTGAAGACAAGGGATTTGTAAATTATAGACTTAACACCAAAAACAGGTCCTGCAGGTTTGCTAGATTAAAAAAACTCTAGATTTTCACCTTTTTCTGGATTTGTTTTGTCTTTTTAGTAACAAGAACAGAATATTATGCTCTTTCTTAATTTTGACAAGATGGCTACGGGTTTTAGTTAAACCCACTGGATATGTTTTGTATTATTTTACTATTAAAATAAATTAAATTCAAAGCAAAAACTTTTGCGTTGCACTTTATCTGGCATCAGTGAAAACTGTTCTTAAATCTGCATCAACTTCATTCAATATTTGGAGGTGTGGCCAACACAACTTCTCCTGCTGCCATTGCTAAAACTACTGGCAGAAAATCGGCCTAGTTGAAGTTTCTACCGGAGGAATCCAAGTCAATAGAAGAAATCGCAGACTGAGCTGTGAAGTGAGATTAGAATCTAGCAGAAGGAAAGCTGAGGCTCGTCTACCCAAATACATTAAACGATGCAAATAATTAAGTTCCCTTTTTGAATAAGGAAATAAACATTTCATTGCCTAATATGCAGCAACAAAGCATTGTTTTTTTTTATCTTAAATGCAAAATGCATGTGAATTACTTTTGAGAATTGCACTTTCAAAAAATTGCCTTTTTATCAGTACATACTACAGTTAGGGATTAATCGTTTCAGCTCTAATATTAACTCTTGTTCAGTAGATTAACTGAATTGTTAAGACTCCACCATCCTCATCCACTTTTGAGTGTTTTTTGCTGAAGAAAGCCAGTCTTGGCCTCATCTTTTTGTTACTAACCTCCCACTTTTTTTGTGAATATCAGCGTTTGTAGAGGTGAGTTTTTTTGTGATTCACATATTTTGTTTATCTTTGGCACATAATGACATTTTTAAAGATTTGCTATCTAACTACATTCTGTAAACTGATCTTATGACCTTGTCTTTCTGTCGTGTTTGACGTCACCGTGGAGATTAGAAAATGAGTATTTTGAGTTCTCCAGGGTAAAAAATGTAGAGGCGGGAGACTTGAGCATGGAAAAAGTGGTCTAGTCAAAGTCCAGACCTAACACCAAATGCCCTTTAAAGATGTCCTCCAACAAATCTGAGCTTCAGCTGCTACAATTTCAGCAAAAGTTAAAAGACCAGCAAATGTAACAAAAAGATGGCTCTACAAAAAAGAAGCCATGCTTTTTAGATTATTTGTGAATAAAAATAATAAAGTGCTTTAGCATATTTTTTTTAACAGAGGCTGTTTTAGTTCACATTCACACAATCTGAGACAAAGGGTTGGGTGTCTCTTGCTTTTGCCACTTGAGACTGAAGTAATTAATCTCATCTTAATAAGTCCTGTTCAGATTTAAATTCAGCGGCAGATTATTAAAACATCGAGTGAAGTTATAATTACAGAGTTTTAAACTGGTTTTCATTCAAAACTAATTAGAATTCAGCAGCGAATTTGATCTTTATAGTTGCCTCCAACCTTAGATACATTACACAAACCCATCTAAACGCAATAACGTAACGTTTCAGTCATGTTTAATCGATTCTCTTAATTTTTAACTCACCTGTTGAAGAACGTTCTCCATTTTGGTACCCAGCTCCGCGCCTCTCCGTGCGCTCTCCTTGTGCTCTGCGTGGATCTGACGGACTTCCTCCACGACTTGTTGTAAATAAAAAGCTGCAAACCCCGCAGCCCCTATCATTGCGGCGTAAAACACCGCGTTTACCAGAAGACCGAGGCAGCTGCCTGAGCGGGGCCCCTGAGGCCCGGGGCCACTCACCCCGTTGGTGGCGCCTCCGCTCTTCTGGCTTTTCTTGGACGCATCGTCCTGGCTTGGCGCTGCGCTCTTCTCGCTGTTCTTTGGTCGGTTTTTTGTCGTCATCTTTTCAGCCGGAGGTTCGGTCCAAATGAGTGCGAGAGGAAGGAGGTTGCGCTGCTTGTGCAGTCGTGGATGGAGAGGGTTCCCAGTTCAGCCCCACTGTGGAGCAGCAGCGTATCAGGGAGCGCGGCGTGTCTTTCCACGGGGCTTTTCAGTGTCGAGGTATGCGGATGGGGGCTGTCCTATGTATCCAAAAAACAACTCTGCGTGGGTCTGGGTAAATGTCCTAAACCCACCAGCAATTCGCGAAACAGTGAATGGCTTGTGACGTTTTAAAACACCAGTGAGGCGTTAGTTTTGCAGGATTTTATCTTTTCTTTGGCGCCTTTTGTAACTTTTTAAAAAGTCTAAGTGGTGTCAAAACTTCTTAGATTTCCAAAGTTGCACTTTTCACTCCAGAAAGCAACCGCTTCTTCCAACCACGCTTGAAGTCGCCTGTTATACACGCGTTATTACTTCTGCATGATCATGCTTGACTGATGTAAACTTGGTGCAAACGGTTGAGAGCAGCGCAGGGAGGAGCGCCCCACTTTCCTCCACCATGCTCCTCCTTTCATACGTGGCAGCTGCGGTCTGCATGCGGCCACATCCCATAATTACATATCTGTTCTGAAACTTGCACATCTGAAAACCCAGAACGTCAGTGCTCTTGACTAAAATGTTAAAAGTTGATGCAATGGTTTCCAGTTTGCCTTTATGGAAATGTACACATATTTTTCTTAATACTGACTGTTAAACATGACAATAAACCTATAATTTCTTTGTAATATTTGTAATTTTATTTTACAACAAAGCTCCATTCTGGGAATAATTAGTCGCAATGATGAATGTGTTAATTTAAGTATACTTTTCACCACCAGGTGGCACTAAAGTGGCGTTTAAGTCTGAGCCAGACGTCTTTTCTGTTATTTTCAAATTGTTTTATTAACTTTTTACCACTTTATTACAGAGTTTCATATTACTTAAGTTGTTCGAAGTCATTGTGATTATTTTCTACTGTGATTTTCTTGGAGTTATTTTGCATTTTATTATCTTGAACCTACTTTGCAGAAAAATCCAACCGCCAAATTGAAATTTTCTGTCTTTTTCCAGATATATTTATTGGTGTTCTTGTATTTCAGAATGTAATAAATGTAATCTAACCAGCTTCCTTGTTGCTAAAGAAGAAGGTATCCACCAGCATTACCATGTTTCATCATGATGGGTGATGTGTTCAGGGTAATGTGCACACAAAGCATTTTGCATTTTGTAGGTTAAGAAAATTAATTGCATTTGGATTTATCTCCCCCAGTGTTTTGCTGTGTCAAACTGCACTTCTCTGACTCTTTTTTTTTTTTTTTTAAATTAACTTGCCACACTACCGTAAAATATGTGTAAATTACACGACTAAAAGTTGACCTTTTGGTAGACTTTGAAAATGTGTTTGCTATTGTGAAAAAGTCAATTTTTAAAAGATGGATTGTTTGATCAGTAATGAGAAGTTCAAAATGATTGTTTTATTACTTAACCTGCCTGCTGATGTTTACCATTGAATACGTTTACTAATGTTCTCCAACAACAAACCTCTGATACCTTCATAGAACCGCTGTGTTTATAATGACATTAATAAACCCAAAGGTAGATTCTATTTACTAATTGGGTATCTTATGAAGGTAAAATAGATGTATTAAATTTTTTAAGGTATCTAATTTGTGCCTGTCACATTAAAGATTGTGGCTGGAAATTTAACAAAAATAGAGGCACGTTAGAGAAAACTTACACTGCGAATGCTGCTGTTTCCGAGCGGACCTTGAAGGCAGCAGCTGTCTCCGCCTGGTGGGCGCTGTGGCAGCGGCCAGCCGCAGTTCCCCGGATGCTGTAAGACCAGGTGCACTCTTTATGATACTGCAGAGACCTGCACCGTTCCCGAACCTCATCAGGACACCCGGTAATGCTTTGTCCTCTTGCCGGGGCTGCCTCTCGGACGTCTGAAATGTCATTTACCCGGCGGCCTCAACCCTCCCTCAGAGAATAAAGCGATGGGAAGGCGGTGAAATGAAGACCGACACCGGGAGAAGAATTTGAGCTGCTTGTTTATAGCTCGAGTGGAGGTGGGGAAGCTAGCAGTTAGGCTGGCCAGAAAGCTCGTACCCGGCGACGGCGGCTCAAATATCGGATTAGCTCAACCATGGCTGGGCTCATCAAGAAGCAGATCTTGAAGCATCTCTCCAGGTGGGTGCTTAGTGGAGGTTAGCAACAGAGTTGTAGATTCAGCTGTCAGGTAGCCATAAACTGGCTTCTAACACATTATTGCTGTTATTTTGGGAACAAATTCAGCTCAACGTGGGATGTTGTTACTTACAATGTGCCTGTCAGACAGTGCGCGGGGTTTAGAGATTGAGAGAGACGTTAATTCACTAGCTAAAAGGTTAGCTCCTTAGCTAGCTCTCCTTTGCTAAAGCAGGTTGAACGGGCTGTGAGTGAATCAACAATCTCAGCTTTCACATGCTGTCACATTATTTCCAGGGTGGCGCAGTTAAGAAACAACTTGACGTATTTTAAATACATTTTCGCACGTTGTAAACGGTTTAGATTAAATTTTCGTGGTTAACTATAAGTCCATTTCCCTGGACAGTCGGTTGAATTAAATTAACAGAAACACAAATTGAGAGACGTAAAAAAAAACACACATAAAGCAAATAAATAATAATTTAAGTTGATATAGTTTCATATCAGGAAGGTAGACATGATTCAGTGAGTCGTTAAGATCCCCTCACTGTCTTCTGCAGGGCTCTCAATACCCCCCCCATTCACAGCCGTGTTGATTTTATTATATATATAATAAATAATAACAAATATTTGTTCTATTTTTATTATAATAAAAAATATTTTATTATATTTCATGAATATAATAAAAACACAGAATACTCTAATTTATTATTACTAATAATTTGCTTATTTTGACATTGGATTAAGCAAGTCCTATAAGGATCTTTGTATTATCATTATTATTGCTATTCAGTTACAGTTTACTTAATATGATAGATATTAAGAAAAACAAAAAGAATATCTTAAAACCATAAACTTTATTTTAAAATGTATAATTTCCCCTTTAATTGCAAAGGATTTTATACCTTTAACATTATTTTTATGTGTGTTACTTTGTACCTAAAGTTAAATGAATCTTAATTTTTCCTCAGAAGCTAATAAGTGGCAGTAGAAGGGTGGATTTGAGTTATTTATAGATTGTATGTCCTGCTGTTATGAGTAGCATTCGGCTCCACAGAGCTTTCCATGAATTATTTATTTTTTCCACCGTCTCTCGAGGGACTTTCAATGCTTCCCTGTTTTGTTCCTGGGAAACCTTGAAGCATGCAGGAAACAGAATTTATAAACATTTTATTTGAAATGAATTTTAAGTGGATGTAATTTATCTTTGGGGTCTGTTGAGTGTTTAAAAACTGAAGCAGCTTGATGGTAGTGTCAGAAACGACTCTCTAGCTCAGGGAGTTGGACTTTGACACCGAATTTCATCAGCATGCTGCTTTGTCCTTCACACACCTAAAGCCAGAGGCGGCACTTGTCCTCCTCTGTCATCGTGTACTTGTGTGTATCGACAGTGAGTAAGTGTGTTTTTGTGTGACTGTGCGTGCCCTCAGCAGGAAATGACTGGAGGAGTAGCGATGTCGTTCAGCTTTTAGGCTGTTTGCGTCGGCCTTATTGGTCGGTTGCAGAGTAGACGCTGACCTCTCTCACGGGCAGCCAATCCGGTGCCTGTCCTGTGGAGTGACATCACAGAAACGGTGATGCTGTCAGAATGGCAAAGCACCATTACCTCATTTACTCCTCTTTGAGGGTTCAGCTATTGTTGTATACTACGCGCCGGCATGTTTCTTCACCTGCATCACTCAGGAACAGTTTGTTCTCGAGCAGCTTATTTATACCCACCATAGGTGTGCTTACACAGCTACAGGTTATGGAGGAGGTGTCAAAATTTAAGCTCAACCTTCACACCTATGTGTGGCAGAGGACATCTGCCTTTCTGATTCTCCTCAGGTTTGCATCAGATTCAGAGTAGCGTCACAAGTGAGCCTCCCTGTGCTAGAGGTTAATCAATAAAGGTTTTCATAGAAGGATATGTCCAGGTAGCTCGTAGGGGAGACTTGAGACTAACTGTGTGTTTTGTGTGCGAAAGAGATCCGGGTTTGTGAATCGACGCAGAAGTCTGGCTACCGGCCAGATTCTGTTACACAGACACAAACACCACACCCCTCACTGATTGGCACCTCTAGGGAAGATGTGTGACAATGCTTCATGATGAATAATCTAATAGTCACTTCATACTCAGAAATGTAGAGAAATCCAATCAATTTCTCACAGAGGGATTTTGTTCCCACTTAAATTATAATCTATTTTTAGGAATGCAAACAAGCAATTTAAGATTAATTGTCAATGTATATTAACCATTTAGTGTTGCAGTTTGGCTGCCATCCCTCAGAGGGCGCCACTGGTCATCCTTTAACGGAGGTGTTGATACAGAAATAAAGATGGCGGAGCTATCCCAGTCCGATAAAGAGAAACTATGGGATGCAAAATGCACTTTATTCGGTTCTGTTGTGAAATATAAGCACTTGACAAGCTCCTTAAATTTCACAGTGTTTTTTTTTTTTTTTTTTTTTAAATCCAGCATATTCTGAAAAATTTAGCCCTTTACATTATGGAAACAGTCGATCTACTTCATACAAGAGAAAACTCAGGTTTTTAAGAAAATGGCCACTTATCAATTAATTGTTAATTGATCAACAAGATCAGTCAACTTTAGATTTACTCTTTAATCAATAACTTGTCTCTAATTGCTATAAATCCTGCTGCAAACATTTATTTGCACACCAAGCAATTGCTGTATAATAAATGTAATTAAAGCTTTTATGAACTTTTAATTGGTCTGTGACCAAATATTTCCAGTGCACAAATTTTTGTTTAGTGTTTTTGCTAACTTTGAAAATGTTTATTCCACTTAAAGTTAATAGTCATATTACTTTAATAAAATATGCTGGTTAAGGTTTATGACCGAGGAGGTAACGCTTTTATTAAATATCTAAACAAGTCCTCCTTTTTTATATCATACTCAATGCTGTCTTTGTTGCATTTATATGAAGTAATAATCCTGACATTGATGAGTCAAGATGATCCCACCCTATTCCCAGATGACACTAAGCCGAAAGTCTTTTTTCCGTCCCTGGAGGATTGGTTTCACCGTGAAAAATGGCTCCGTTGTTGCTGCTGTGTTTGTCATCGTGAGCTCATTTTTTTCATCCTGCAGTAAGCCGTGTGATGATGATGCAAAGCAGCGAAGAGCTCCGCTACGCTCAGTGTGGTGGGAAAGCTATTACTGCATGAGTCATGACTGAGTGTGGGGTAGTGGGTGTCTAATCAGCACAGCTCTGTGAAGCCCTTGTAGGGGTGTGTGTGTGTGTGTGTAGGCTCTGTGTTAGGAATGTGTGTATTCTACGTTTGGCCAGGATTCCTGCAGATTTTGGCATCCAGCTGCTGTGTAACCAGGGTTTAGCTTCTTCTAGGTGAGACCTGCAGCTTTGTTGAAATGGTTGTAAATATTGGCCATTGTTGGGTTTTTAATTTCTGCTTTGGGATCCTGACTTCAGGTAGCTTTGAACTCTAAAAACCATGAGACGTGACATTTTAGAGCAAAACAGGAAGTTATTCAAAGTGAATTCAAAATGAGGTCAGCCCTAGGGAAAATGTAACTAAAATGATTCAACCCTAACAGTTAATTTGGTTCATCAGCAAAAATATACAAGTTAACTGCTGTTTGCAATTTCAATAGCTCAACAAAACTAACATTACATGTAGTTTCTCTTAGGGATGCATTATTTATCATATCCATTTCCGATATGTGAGGATTAGTATCAGCCTATATCAACTGATCTGATTCAGCAAAACAGCTGAATTGACGTAAAACATTTTTCTTTTTTTTAACAGTCATAAATGTACTAAACTACAAATTTCTTTGATAACTGCACCAGTACAGTATTTAAATACGCCTCTAGCTTCATAATATATTGGAGTCAGCGTAATTAGGAGTACAACAGCAGCGTTTACCCCAGTGTATTATAAGCCTGGCGGGGCACCAGGCTTTACTTGTGCCCCCACAAGGGTAAGCATTGCTTATTTATTGAAGTTTTTAAAAAATGTTTGCATTTTTTAAGACTTTATAGTTGGTGTTCAGATATTAATCTTTCAATAACACGTAATTATCAAGTGATATTTTCAAATTTTGTCTATTTTAAACATTTTTTTAACTCAAAAATGCAGCGGGCCGCTGGATGAATGACTGCCCGAGCGTCACAACCACCGGGCTTAGCAAGTTTTCTGGGGGAAACCTTGCACAACCAATGTAAAATAAATGGTAAAGAAACTAAAAGTGACAAAAAGGAACAAACCTTCAAAAAGTGCAATTAGGAATTTGAACTATAAATAAATATATATCAGGACATATATATCTAGTTTCCCTTAATTAAACACTTCTGCTTATTTATCCAGCGGTGAGCAAATTATGAACTTTTAGGACACAGTTCACAGCCTTTAACAGCTTAGGTGAGGTGCTCTATTTCTAGCACATCTTATGCAACTAATGAAGCTCTTAATTGTTTACATCAGTTCTGTGCCAGTGAGACCTCACCTGGTTTGCAAATCTCTGCTCTTAATTGAAATATTATTTAGAAGTTGGAATAACGCTGAAACTGCAAAGATCATTAAATGTATTCACTCTGCCTTCTTTTAATTAAAATAAATAAGCACAGTAGGGTGTGTGCTTTTCTTTTTTTTATCACTCACTCACTCCATCATTTCTCATCTTTAGTAATGTTTGCATTTCAATCATATTTGTCTAGATTTCAACCTAATGTCTGACATCTACATAGATTACCAGGAACCGTGTCCAGAGCAGTAAATCAAACAATCAACATACAAAAAGAGAAGATCCATACGATGCATTTCTAGATAATAAATAGGTTATTTTATGAAATACATTTAGAAAGAATGAGGATTTAACATGTGAATTGGCAACATACCAGAAAAATAATGTATTACTTGGAGCAGGCTTAAATCTGAACTCTTGTGTTTTTTTTATCTTTTATTTTTATGGTTAATCACATCCGCCTTGCTATAATATAGATAACACAGTCTGTGAGCTCCTAAGAGCGATTTGTTCTTTCACAAACGCAGTCTGCGCCTGGTTCTTCACTTCTGCTCACTTAGAGCCGTGAAAATGGTTGCAACCCCTGAATTCAGTCATTTGGATGAAAGACACAAGCCTTCTTGGGAATACGGTATACACATTCATGGAAAAATAATAACCTAAATAAATCCAAGAGATTCTTTGTTCAGTGTTGTTTTCTTTCTCTTTTATCCCTCAGTAAACTTTGCCTGATTAAAATTCTCACGCCTTTACAGCAGAGCAATGCCCTGTGGATATTTGTTGTTGCACACGCCGTCTCTCCTGTTTGTCTTTTTATATATTTCACAATTTAGGCCGCCTCCGTCTGGGTGGATAAAATAAGCTGGCTGTTGTCTGACTCACTCTGGTCATTTTTCCTTAAGGCCAGACTCCTGCTTGCATCGCTGTCATCAGGCTGCACCACAAATTCATCATCAGGGTTACGCAGAAAAGCTGTTTCCATTCTGCAAATCCACAGACGTTTGCACACAGTTTGGTGTGCCAGAAAGTCTTCAGTGTGTAGTTAAGAGAAAAGATGCATTCTCATAGTTGTAGACATGTTTCCGTTTAATTTAGCAAAACTACAAACCATAAGAGGAACTGGTTTGATAACTGAAGATGTCTTTAATATGTATTTAATTGATGAGGTCTAAAATTGAACATAAATGCTCAAATAAGAGACTTGGGTTACATTTTTGCAAAGCTGGTTCTGATTTTTCTGTAAGGACTATAGCATTTACATTTCAGGCACCCGATTGATGGTAAAAATCACAAACTTTGAGTCTTTTTCACTCATTTACAACCTCCACTCTGAATTTATGAGTGTCACCTGGAATGGTGCATTCACTAATGGGAGAAATTATTGGATTTTTTAGGCTCTTACTGGCCAGTGAAGCAGAAAATCATCTCAGCTCAGTCACTAGCCCGTTTCTATTGGCTCTCTGGTGAAAACTTTGTGTGGTTTATTGTGTTAAAATTGATTTAAGAGAAGAATTTTATAATTTTTTCTCTTAATAAAGAATTAATTAAATTCTTTATTAATTCACCAAAATATGCACCAAAAAATTGGTGCATTTTTTAAAAAATTCTATAACCTTTTGGGACAAAAGACCTTTAAGTTGATCTTTATGTCAAAGGAAAAAGTATTTTTGGAAAGTTGTGCTCTTTAACCTCCAAATGGTACTAATGCAAGTTTGGATATTACTGTTGAGTCGTTAATATTTTATTTAAGAGGTGGAAAACTACTCGCTCTCCACAGTGGTCTCCTATAACCTTTTTACGAACCTGGTTTTGGTCTGATGAGCGCAGACTTGCTGGCTGGGATAATGGCTGAAGTGTATTGAGACGAAAAGGACGGGAAATATAACTCTATACTCAAACTGTTGTATTGGAAAAAGGTCCGCAGGTGTGATTTTTCTTTAGTTTTAACTCTAGTAGAACTGATGGCAATGCTGCTGATTGCAAACATTTAGCAAAATTACAGTATTGATTTATTTATGGAGTTGAAGCAGGAGGTGACCAATGAGAGGCTGAGAAGCCAGATAAGGAGCGAGAGGGTAAGCCAAACTAGCTGCTTGATACTTGATCAGCTGCTTAAATGAATATTTCACTCGTCACATGGTGGAGCGGCTCCCATAGCATCATCCTCAGAGACAAACTAAACTTAACGTGCCTTTCTCTGAGAATCCACATTTTGTTTTTTAAGGGCCTGTTTTAACTTGTTCTGGTGTGTCGGGGATTTTTTTGTGGCCCTAAAGCTGAATAATTTACCTGGATTCCAACACAGCCAGGAGATTATGTTGAGTGAAAAACTACCCTAACTTGACTGAATCAGCTTGTTGAATCAAAAGGCTGTTCAGTGGAAGGTTTCTTCTGTTCTGCTGCTAATGAACCTCCTCATTATGTCTTCTGCTGGATGTAGCTTTTATCTGCCTACCTGAATCCAATTACTTACTGGTGTTTGGTTTGCTCATCTTTTGTTTGGAAATTGGTTCAAGTCTTATTCTTTTGGTTCTATGTACCTTTTGATTTGGGTTTTTATATTTATTTGTATCATAACGTCAATGTCTGATTTGGAAAAATAACTAGCTAAAGTCAGAATTCCTTGTTCATTAAGCTTCGTCATCACCTTGTTGTATTCAGCCCTCTGCTGGACTATAATGTTTGGTAATTTAGAGATTCTGGTTCCAATAGGTCACATGTGTCAAACTTAAGGTCCGTGGGCCAAATCCGGCCCGCCATAGTTTTGTATGTGGCCCTCTAGATTCTAGACTAAACACTAAATGTGCTTATCAATGAACTCAATGTAGTTTTTATGTTTACTGCCAAATTATATCAATCAGTCCCTCCAAATTCACACAAAATCAACAAATCCCAACACTTTTTTGCGCTAATACATACTTGGGAGTTTATTGGAGATTTCTTTCAATAATTGTCAAAAACTTCACTTGTACTAAACAGCTGCCTCAGCCTTAATTGATGTCAGATTATAATGCATCATCTATACAGCGAGTAATAAAAAGTCGTATTTACTGCACAAATATTGCAAATATTTCCAAATTAGATTTTTCTTGCAAAAAATCACAAAAAGTATCACAAAATCTTGAAGATGTTCAGTAATATTATTTCACTTTAGGAATTCATTGATATTTTAACATTTTGTGAACACGTTTTATGAATGCATTCTGGCACAACTGGCCCTTTAAGAGCATTCATGGTCTTTATTTGGCCCAAAACTAAAAGGAGTTTGACTCCCCTGCAGTATTTTAACTATCCATCATGTGCTTCTTGAATAATTGGCTCCAGATCGAGTCATTCATGCACTATTGCAGGGGTGCCCAAAGTCGGTCCTCGAGGCCTGGCATCCTTTAGTTCTCTCCCTCATAGTACCAACAACATTTCCAGCATGTCGATGTTCTTCGTAGGCCTTCTAACGAGCCATCGTTTGATTCAGGTGCGTTAAACCAGGGAGAGAACTAAAACATGCATGATGTCGGCCCTTGAGGACCGACTTTGGGGACCCCTGCACTATTGGCTTGGGATGACAAAGTTTCACAGCAGCTACATGTAAAACACCAAAGATTTAGCAAAGAGCCTCAGATAGGAATCCAGTTCTTTGCTTTTTGTGGGATCAGCCTGACAAGTTTTTCTGTCTGGTAGCAGCCATCTTGGAGCTAGCTACCTAACGCATGCTTTCTGCATGCGTTAGGTAGCTAACGCATGCATCACTTAAACTGCATGCGTTTAAGTGATGCATTGATATTTTGCATTGATATTTTAACATTTTGTGAACACGTTTTATGAATGCATTCTGGCACAACTGGCCCTTTAAGAGCCAGTTAAACTGTTAACTGGTGTCTTTCAATGCTAATTCAAGCAACTATGACAACCATAAACTTCTCAATCTCCTCATTTCTAGTAGATAACGTAAATTCCTGAATTGAGCCATGAGCTCATGTGTTAAGCTAGCTAGGAGCTTAGTGTTCAACCTGAGGCTATTGGGTGAGTTGCTAGGATTGCCTAGCAAGTTGTCGACTTTAGAAAGATTTAGTGTAATGTGATCAAATATAATGGAGTTACGGCACATTACTGGTCTAATCCTTAAAGCCATCCATTCCAAGTCCTGATGCTACAATCCCACATGGAAAATTTATGGTTTGTTACCAACTTCACCTCAAAATCCAACCTGACTACCATTAAAAACAGTTTAGTTTATATCTCATCAAATCAGACACCTAGTAGTACTAGATAACCCTTGTTGCAGTGAAGCTGTTTGAATGTATCAAAACCATTGTTGATGAATTGAGTTCCTTATAGCCTAAACAACTAGGAAACCATTTCATTGGTTTTCTAACCTCCAACTGAACTGGGGCAAATATTTTTGCCAATTTGGTCCAGAGATCTTCTTACAACTAGCAATTTAATTTCTGTTTATTACCAGTTACCAACTAAGGTTTTTATTTACAGTCAAAGTATGAGTTTTGATCTTGTCAGTGGGCAGCTTTAGTCTGATTGTGTGTGAAAGATTCGCTAACTAGCAAGCTTAGTGTTGCCTCAATTATTGGTGTTATGCACTTTCTTGTGTTAAAGTATAATTTTTATTACTTTTGTGGTGCAGAAAACAATAATTTATATCTGCTTTGCTGTTTGATGACCAAACCAGGTTGTCAAACATTGTCAGTTTGTACTGTAGTAGCAGATGGGGAGATTGGTAAATCATTTCATTAGATTGAGCTGCAGAGATTAGTGGGTCAATAAGACCTTTAGTATCAGACCACTCTGGTAACTATTAACTAATGGTGTGGGTGGAAAACACTCAGGTCATAGGCATCCCAGTTGTGTGTTTAAATGTATCAAAGAGACCAATATTTGCTCACAGATCTTAACCTGGAACATTTTTTATTAGCCTGTCTTTATTATGTGGGTGCAGAAGCCACATTGTTTATGTAATTTGCGTAAAAAGCCATTTTTAAATGGTAGTTTGAATTTATTTAGATGAAAAAGTTATCCAAAAACAGACTGGTCCCACGTGGAGGAAGTAATTGCCTTTTATACCCAGACTGTCACCTTTGACCTCAATAAAGTATCGGTGTTTATAACAGCTTGAATTAGGTCTTTTCCATTTCAGTGGCCCATTGCTCCAATTTGAGGGTTTTTGAGCATAATTTACCTGTTTAATGTCTCAATCAGATTTAAGTTTTGACTTTGACTAGGCCAACCAGAACCTTTGTCTAGACTGACTTTAGTCTATCTGGTCTTGATCAGCTCTGATAAAAGAAATGACTATGACAGTTTTTGGGCAACTCTATTTGTTTCAAAGTGATTACAGGTTATAACCTAAGTAAAGTCTTTCCAAACTATAAATAATGATTGTTTTAGGGGTGAAACGATTAATTGTAATAAATTCATTATTGAAATAATTGTCAAGTAACTTGGTAACCAATTAATTAACTGGAGTAGAGTCAGAAAATGTCATTTGTTGAATAAATAACATATTTAGAGAAGTAATAAAGCCAAAACTGTATAAGTTACATACACATTTTGAATTTAGAATAAAAGCACTTTTGTCTGTAAATATGTTTTACACTAATCTCCTCAAGTGGAAAAGTTTTAGCTTCACTTTGTTCAAATTCACTAAAGGAATTTTGTGTTATTGCATTTAACTGTTTGTTTATTTGCATCTTTAAATGTTTTTTCTTATTGTATGAAAAAACGTAAGAGGTTAAATGAAAAATGTGGCTTTTTTTATGAGATTAATTTATTAATTGTCAGAAAGTAGTCGTTAGTTGCATCTCTAAATTGCTTTAATTCTTCTCAAAGCAAAGGTTTTTTTTGTGTTTTTTTTTAAGGTTTTATTGGCTCTAGTGGCCTTTATTTGGTAGTTAATTGACAGGAAAGTAGGTAATGAGAGAAGGGGGAAGACATGCGGCAAAGGTCGCCAGGCCGGGAATCGAACCTGTGACAGCCACGATGAGGACTAAGGCCTCCTTATGTGGGTTGTGCTTAACCCCTGCACCACCACAGCACATCCCTCTCAAAGCAAAGTTTTAATTCATGTGGGTTGCCCTGACAACACTGCTCAAGGTAATAGTGTGAACATTCATGAAACTCATGGCTAGATACAAGTTAAAATCCAAAACAACAATCAAAAATAACACACAAAACATGATAAATCCAGTTTTTACCATTTGGGAATATTTCTACCCTGGTAGATTTATCCCTGGTTCCAACTAGAAACTATAGAAATATTAGTTTATGTTAAAATTTGAGTTTTGACATTGAGTTTTGACGCAGGACACTTTCCAAACCCTTAGACGTGGGTGTTTTCTTGTTTTGTTTTGTGAACATCTCATGCACCAGCAGCATATCCCGTGGCGACTGTTTGCCAACAACTCCCCTCCTATAAATATCCTCAGCCGCTAAGCTTGGCGCTGTCTCGTTGTCTTGTAGGTTTGCTAAGAACCTGTCGCCGGATAAGATCAACCTGAGCACGCTGAAGGGGGAGGGCCAGCTGACCAACCTGGAGCTGGACGAGGAGGTCCTGCAGAGTCTGCTGGACCTGCCCACCTGGCTGGCAATCAACCGCGTGTTCTGCAACAAGGCGGCCATCAGGGTGAGGGCCAAACAAGGATTTCAAATTATGCCCCAGACTTATTTGACATGGAGTTATTTAAGGACTCAAGTGAAGTCACGTGTGTGTATGCACACTTACTACATCAGGCAAATCTTGCATTATGATTTTCGTGACTGGTGAGGCACAGATTGCCTCAGAATCAAATGTACAAATCTAAAATCCAATATAGGAGCTAATATTTTAATTTTGACCATAACTAATTAATGTTTTTAATCAATGTAACATTGCAATAGCAAGAAAAAATATATTTAAAAAAATATTTTTTTTTTACTGACTTTTTTTTCTGAATAAAATTCAAAATTATGTATTATCCTTTACTTGCAAATGAAGACTTTGAAATATTTATATCACAATGTTATAAAATAAAACATCCTTCTCTTTAATTTTTAAAAATCTGGCAACCACAAGAAGAGTGGTCTTTAAAGGTTCTATTCTGACTGTAGTCTTGTATTTCTTCTGCTGTTTTCAGTCATTTCAATGTGTAGAAGAGCACGTTTTGCCTGTTGTGCTCAGCACTGCCCCCTATCAGTGAGGCATGGTACTTTCTGCCTCACGCATTTTCACAGAGCATTTATGGCTGATCAGAAAGACTAATTATGCTATTCGCATTCATGAAATGTATTAGACAGACTGTAGAAGATGTGTAGTTCCTCCTTCCTGCTTCACTTACTGTGTGACACAGCGCCCCCAGAGGTGAGGCACAGCACTGCACTGCCTCAGCCCAAACTGTTTTCATGTAGTTCATGCATAAATTCAGCCATTTTGACCATGAAATTATTACCAATAAAAGAAAAAATAAGTCATGAAAAAGTCAAGTGGAAAAATAGATTTTGTCTCATTATTGTTTGCGTCTATGTACCTAATTTACTTGTAGGGATTATGCTTCCTCTGATTGTATGTCATTAGGGGTTTCTTAGTCTCTGACTACTTTACTCTACTTTTATGCTCTTTGTTTATTTCATAACTTGATCTGTCTCAGCTTTGCGTCACATTCATGAGCAGACTTTGGCACACCCTGGAAAAGTTGAAGAAGCTATATAATTTACTTATGACTCCACATTTGCACAGAACAAGGTCAAATTTCCACCTCTTTTTCTCTTCTTGGACTTTCTCTACATTTATTTTAGCTCACTTTTAGTCGCCATTTTGTCAGGGAGCAACACAGTAAGCGCTGTGTTTTGTTCATCCTTGATTGCCCTCCTTTATTGTCTGTTTTTATGCAGACTTTGCTGTTTTTCAGCTGTAATCATTTACTGGAAGTTTTTGTGCTGCGGCAGATTTCTTTATGACAGGTGGAGCAGAAACCATTTTTACTGCTTGGATACATTTAACTTTTTTTACCTTTTCAGTTCAAGCTGATTTAAAATATGAGAACACAGATTTTTATCTCACTTCCTCACATGTTCAGCTCCCCGTCTCTTGTATCTTCCTCTTACAAATCAGCGAAACCCAGTATTGTGTCCTATTTAGCTTAAAAATGCTGCAAACAGAAGATATTTGATGCTTGTCCTGGTTAAATGAAGTTTATAAAATGAGGACATGTTGAGTGGATAAACATATGGAAAAAGCCTTAAATAGATTAATCTTTATTGCAGTTGCATAATCTCTCACTGGAAAAGAGAAAAATCCAAGCTTTTATTTTATTGTAGCTTAGTGAAAAATGTTGACTTCACTATGAATAACTGTTTAGAGTGCATATTTAATGCAGGTTCACATTGTTGTAGTTGTCGACTCAGCGATGGATGTGAGCTAGCACCCCCTGCTGGTGACTTTGATTATTTTTGTTTAGAGCAAAGCAAATGAAATGTTTCATTCACTTTAACAGTCAAACACTGATTTGTGACTCCTTGATGAACAAGTTGCTCTGTCAAAATAAAACGTGCCAATAAACACTTGCTCTGAATCCATTCTGCTGTGTAATTTGACGTGGACTGTAACTCATCTGGCTTTAGTGCTTGTTTTACTTTCATTAATTTCTCTTTTGGCATTAAACATCTTTTGGGTTTTCATTAACAGATACCATGGACAAAACTAAAGACTCACCCAATTTCTTTGGTAAGTTTATGTTCTTGCTTCTTATCTACTATTAAATCAACCCGAATTGGAAAAACAGACTCCAGTTTCTGTCAATTAATTTGACAGAAACTACAGGTTTCCCTCTGTATATTATAAGCCTGGCGGGCCACCAGGCTTTACTTGTGCCCTCACCAGGCTAAGTACTGTTGATTTATCTTAGTTTTTTTTGTTTTTTTAAATTATTGCCTTTTTTAAGACTTTGTAGTTGGTGTTTAGGCATTAATCTTCCAGTCTTCCAATAATGTATAACTATCAAGTGATATTTTCAAATTTCCTGTCAACTTTAAATGTTGTTTAACTCAAAAATATGGCGGGTGGTTGGATGATCTCCTAGCGCCCCGAGCACCGGGCTTTGCAAGTTTTCTGGGCAAAACTTTGTATTTAGTCACTTTTCATGCATCTCTGTTGGACCTGAACCCAAAATGAAAGATACCTACATGCTGCGCTACAAAATCACAATCTCTTTGAAATGTATGTTTCATTATGGTTCCAAAATGAATCCTCTTCTGCTTTTTGTTTACTTGTTGAGTGTGTAGAAATCCACCGAGTATTGGGATTGTACATGCTGTATCTCGGGAGGTCGCGCTCGTCAATTAGGGGTGGAAACATTTATTGCACTAATCTGTGATTATCTGAGAAGATTTGTCTTCAGCCGCCATATATTGGGTTCTGAGTTCATTCTGACAGCCTTGATCGACTGGTTCTTCTTTGTGGCTTCGCTACGGCTGCCATCTTTAAGGGAGCAGGTGCCGGGTTTACAGACTCAGTCCCAAGATGATTGTTTTCCCTGCTGTCACCTGGGCTCCATCTTTACTGTTCCACCCGATGTTAGAGCTCATACGATGCATGCATTCAAAAAATATAATTTTCTTCTATATCTTCTCAAGGACATTCATAGACTGATCCTAAAGCCTCTATAATATATCTTGCTCTGGGTCATTGTCATACTGATAGATAAACTCCTGAGAGTTAATCAATTAATAAGGTGCAAAGTGTTAACTTTTGAGGAGTTGTAAACATCTGCTGCTCAAGTGGAATCGTGTTGTTGAGGTTTTTAGTCTATTAGACTAAAAATCTGAAGACAGTGACCATTGTTGAAGGAAAGACAGAAATCTGATGAGACCAAATATGAAAACGTTGTGGACAAAATCTAACTTTTCAACACTGAAACACGGTGGTGGTAGGGTGATACTGTGGGAATTGTTGTCTCATGCAGAAAAAAGTTGGGCAGACTTAACAAGGAACTCAGTGAAGGTAAAGGTAGAGAAAATAATAAAGAAAGAGATCAATGTCAACTCTTGTGATAATTTACACTTTTACGCATTTTTGTTTGCTGTGTCCCGTCATTTTTGACAAACAAGTTGACATTTATTTACTGATATATTCAAACTAATGTCGCCTAATGGTAGAGATTTGTTCTATGAACACTAAATAATGTTTTCTTTTTGTTGGTGTTAAAGTAAAGCTATGCGTTCTCTTGTAGACCCTGGATAAGGTGATAATGGAAATGAGCACATGTGACGAGCCTCGTCCCCCTAATGGTCCGTCTCCCATAGCAACGGCATCTGGACAAAGGTGAGCTTTTGCATTGAAGGAAAATGAGTTATTTGGTGCCAGAAGTCTATTACTCTGATTTCTAAAATGCAGAAAGATGCGGCAGATGCATTGAAATCAAATTTAAAAGTGATGCTTTTACTTAATCTCTTTACAAAAACCCGATATTAGCCCACATTTACTTGCTAATCACCCTGTTTGTTGTCTGCGCAGTGAATATGGCTTTGCTGAGAAGGTGGTGGAGGGCATTTCCTTATCCATCAACTCCATCGTCATCAAGATCAGCGCCAAGGCTTTCAACGCCTCCTTTGAGCTCTCCCAGCTGCAGGTGTACAGCGTCAACACCAGCTGGAGCATCAGCGACCTGCGATTCACCCGCATCCAGGACCCTCAGAGGGGGGAGGTGGGTCGGTGCCGACTCCTTTCAGAGGAAATGGCTCTGATTAGGCCGCCTTGTGTAGAGATCTTTGACTCGTCAACGTTTTTTTTCGCTTCAGATCCTGACGTTTAAAGAAATCAGCTGGCAGATGATCCGCATCGAGGCTGACGCCATCCAGAGCGCCGAGCACGAGATGCTGAGCGCCCCGATCCGTCTCATCACCAACCAGTCCAAGATCAGGGTCACTCTGAAGAGACGGGTTGGTGTCCGAGAAGAGAGAACGTCTAGATTTCTCTTAATAATTATCCAGCAAATTAGAGCTGCAACTAACAATTGTTTTAGTAATTGGTTAATATATCAATTATTCTGCTAATCAGATAAAAAACTGGCACATTCTACAGATTTTTCATTTAACCACCTCAAAATCTGCAGAACGTACCAATTTTCTGGCCGTTTAATTATCAGAATAATCGATACAGCATAAAATTGTGACAGACCAATATAATGTAGTACATAACAAGGAAATAAAAAACAAGTATCATTTTAATTTGCCATCTAAATAAATAAATTGTAAAGTGGAGAAAAACGGTCCTGCAACCCTTGATTGTTCTAATAATAAATTATTTTGATGATTAATTGAATAAAAAATTGGCACATTCTATATATATTTTATTTAGCCACTTAACTCTTTTTTTATACAATATTAGAAATACATTAGAAGATGCAAATAAATAATTAGATTCCTTTTTTAAATGAGAAAATAAACATTTTACTGCCTAAAATTCAATAACATACCACTGCTGTAGGTTAAGCTAAAACTACTTGGATGAAACAAAAAAAAGGTTTGCCTGTAAATTTATCTTAATTGCATCGTAGTGTATATTTTTTGCATAGTTTTGGCTCAATTACTGCTCTAAATATTTTTTTTTTTCACCAAATGGCTTTTTTTGAGTCTGTATATTCCAGTCAACAATTAATCAATAACTAAATTAGTTGATGATTACTTAAAAAAAATCAATTAATCACGATTAATTGTTCCAGGCTTAACTCATACAATGATAAATTGGTCTGAAAAGTTTTGTTATGCTGTCAGCCATCTTTGTTTTTCATGTTTATACGAGCGTTTCTTCCTGATGCAGATGAAGGACTGCAACGTTGTGGCTTCAAAGCTGATTCTCGTCCTGGACGACCTGCTGTGGGTTCTGACCGACTCCCAGCTCAAAGCTATGGTTCAGTATGCAAAGTCCCTCAGCGAAGCCATGGAGAAGTCTGCTCAGCAGAGGAAGAGCATGGCTGCAGACGATCAGGTACGTGTTCAATGAACAAATAACTCTTTCTAAAGCTGGTACAGTGATTTTTTTTTTTTACCTCTCTGCTCTGTACTTACTGTCTAAGTTTTTCTTCTATTTAATCAGAAAACATCGTTGTGCTACTCAACATTCACACTTACTCCCCTCCCACTACACTTTCCTCATAATCACTTAATGTCTGAAATTTACTCTAGTATGCCCTCTGGTGGAGACATTGAGCACTTTGTTTTACACAATTAAAAGATGTTAAAAACTTAAATCAAGCATTTATGCACTCAGTTTTTTTCTTTTTTCAGAGTTTGTACTGGTGCTTGAAATCCTTAAAAATTTTAGAATTTCAGTTGGATGTTTTCAAGGTTTAGAAAGTTCCTCATTTTTGTATGAAGTCCTTGAAAGTGCTTAACATTAAAGCTGCACAGTTTAGTATGAAGTGCAAGCTAATGTTTTATTAAAAATTAAAAATTTGGAAAACATTCTTTACAATTCAGACCAGATATTTACATACACCTAACAAAAAGACATAAAGTTAAATCAGACTAAACTTTTCTTGTTTTCTGTTGGTTAGAATTTCCTAAATTATTTCTATTTGCTGAACACAGAAAAGGTAGAGAGAAAAATTCTTTAGATTGTTTTTTGTAACTTCCTTTGTATATTCAGTGGTAGTTCCTAATGGTTCGGTGACATATTGATTGTCTTATATTTTACACAGTAAACAACATTATTTAAATTGGGGATTTTATTTTAAATTAGTGTTTTATTCTTGGAACAGTCATGTGTGCAAGGTGTGTGAGAGACATTTCAAAACATAAAAACAGACTGCATACAATAGTGAATTGAAACTGTCTTTCTCTGCAAAAGTTTGCAAACTTACCTTAAAAATTCTTGAAATCTGCTTAAATTCTACTGTGGAACAAGTGTATGAACCCAGGTTAGTACAAAAGAAAAGCAGAAGCCCTGAAAGTTGCCGTTTTGTTCACCAGGCATCGTCGCCGCCCCAAACTGCCCAACAAGTGCGCACCCAGCAGGCGTCCACAGCTGCTGACCAGAGTGCAACCATGGCTAAGCTGTTCAGCGCCTACGATGTGTGTGAGACCTCACACCACCTCCAGATCACACACCTGGATCTGCACATCTGTGATGACATCCACGCCAAGGACAAAGGTATCAAATACACATTAGAAACACAGTAGAAAGAAAATAATCCAAGGTTTTTACTCTTGTCTAGTTTTATTTTTCGCTCTCTTCTCCACAGCTACCAGTAGGAGGATAACAGGTGGAGCGATGCAGCTTTCCTTCAGCTCCATCACCCTCGACTACTACCCTTTCCACAAAGCAGGTCGGTTCTTCGCTTCCTTGTTTGTGGTAAACCTTTCACTGTCTGCTCTCATGTTTCCTTTCCTTTTCTCAGGGGACAGTTGTGTCCACTGGATGCACTACAGCGAAGCCACTAAAACCAGAGAGACCTGGGCCAAGAGTCTGCTGGACGAGTACAAAACTGACGTGGAAAGGTTAAAGGGTGTGGTTCGAGACCGACAAGGCCCCGGCGCTGCACACGGCTCCCCGCATCACGGCTCCCCGCATCACGGTAAGCAAAATGCACTTCTTCATACGCTGCAGATGCTAGCTCAGCAGGACGTCATCCCTGTGGGTTTTCTGTCCCTCAGTGTCCCTTATGGACGAGTTTTATGAGCCTCTAGGAGGCCAGGAGGGTGCAGAAGGAGAAGTAGGGCTTAG
Organism: Xiphophorus hellerii; assembly: GCF_003331165.1. Taxonomy (NCBI): domain Eukaryota; kingdom Metazoa; phylum Chordata; class Actinopteri; order Cyprinodontiformes; family Poeciliidae; genus Xiphophorus; species Xiphophorus hellerii. The sequence goes on along the minus strand of NC_045688.1, from coordinate 7,103,744 downwards.
GGAGGCAGATGAAGGACTCCTAGATTGGAGCCCCTACACACAACCTCCACCCCAGTGCTGCTGGTGCCTAGAACCAGGTACCACTGTGTGTGTGTGGTTTTTGCGCACACCTGGGTGCGGTGATGCACACTCGTTGAAGAGCCCATCTGCATTTGTTTTCTTTTTCTTCCCTCCCTTATTTTTTCTTTTCTTTCCTGTTTCGTCCATTCTCTCCAGGGAAGATAAACACCTCCTCCTCCTCCAGCGCTTCCTTCAGCCCTCCGCCTCCGAAGACGCAGCTCATGTCCAGCTCCTTCGTCCTCAGGATGGCGGACTTCAGCATCTACCAGGTCACTCAACACACCCTCAAAAAAAGAAAACAAACAAAAAAGTATCATTTTGCTTCCATTTCACAGTTATGAACTCTTTATGTTGGTAGCAGAAATTTAAGTTTCTTCTAGAATAAAAGTCTGAAAAGTATGACAGAGGGCCACTGAAAAAAATAAATCTGTGTCAAATTAAAATAAATAACCTAATATCTTTTAAATATTTGTCAATTATGTTGTTAGTATATGAAAAGTATCAGATAATAGTTTCTTCCTTGTTGCAGGATGTGTAAATCTGCACTTTATTCACACTGAACCCTATCCCACATGTTTGGTTGATTTGAGTTTTAAAATATTTATTTGCTTGATAAACAATTTAAACAATTCTTATTCTGAGAAATTTTTTTTTTTTTTTTCTGATGGCCCCAATACTATTTGGAAAAGAATGTGGCACGCTTTTGTCTAGATTGTGCTAGATTATTTGTAAAAAATATATTTATATAGGTCTAATTTGCCTTAATATCACCCACTGAAGAGAAGCGTCCCCTCAGCATCATGCTGCCACTTTCATTTTGAACCTCCGACATTACAGCTAATGTCACGTCAAATTTATTTATGTAGCCCTTTTAAAAACAGGTTTAAAATGGCACCATAATCCTGTACAAAGATTATAACAGAATAGAATAAGTTGATGAAAAGAAAAAAGATAATACAAAAAATAAATAAGAGTAGTACTAATAAGTAAATAAAATAAAAACAGAAAAGTTATCCTCTCTTCTGTTACTCTGCCGCATAAAATCCCAGTAAAACATGTTTATGGTTGAAAGGTGATAAAATTTGGAAAAGTTGAAGTGTAATAAACAGCTGAGATAGTTTCTCTGACTTTTCTGGATTTGTTTTTTTTGTGTGTGTGTGTGTGTGTGTGTCTGTGGTATTTAAACACTAGAAAGACTGCCTGAGAGGAAAATTAAAAAAATAATGGAAATGAAAGAAATCATTATAAAATATAGATATCTTATGCTGAATTTATTTGTTGGTGACCAACGTTGCGTGCAATTTTGTTCACTTTGGCTAATAACTTATTTTTAAGCAGTTATGAGGCACAGTTGCGCCAGTAACTTGACAGGTTGTTGCTAGGTAACCTAGAGTGAGTGAGTGAGTTGCTAGGTAACCAAAGAGTGATCTTGACCCTTTCCACGTGACATAGCATAGCATACTGAATTATGTCAGTGACATCAGTAGCGTCTGTGATGTCACCAGCATGTTTACTTACATTGAATTAATCTATTCAGTACGGTAAATATTGCTAATAAATATGAAATTATGTAAAATATTTATTTTAGGTACAAGGCTAATGTTAGCATAATGGTTATCATTAGCATATTGAGTCACTAGCATGTTGATACTACTTGCATCACTTAAGCTAACCTTAGCATTTTGGATCATTTTAATTTATACACTAATGTTAGCATACTGAATGATGCCAATGACATCATTAGCGCCTGTGATGTCACCAGCATGTTTACTTACATTGACTTAATCCATTCAATATGGTAAATATTGCTAATAAATATGAAATTATGTAAAATGATTATTTTACGTACCAGGCTAATGTTAGCATAATGGCTATCATTAGCACATTGAGTCACTAGCATGTTGATACTACTTGCATCACTTAAGCTAACCTTAGCATTTTGGATCATTTTAACCTAACTCAGTACTAAACAAACAAGTTTAAAATGACCTAACTAAGTACTAATTTAATTATTTTAAAATGACCTAACTAACGACTAAACCAACAACTTAAAAAAAACAGCCTAAGTACTAAACAAGCAAGTTTAAAATGACCTTACTAAGTACTAAAACAATTTTAAAAAGACCTAACTACTAAGCTAACAATTTTAAAATGACCTACAGTGGATATAAAAAGTCTACACACCTCTGTTTAATTCCAGGTTTTTGTGATGTAAAAAAATGACAAGACAAATATTTTCACAACTTATTCCTCCTTTAATGTGACCTATAACCTGTACAATGCTATTAAAAAACAAACTGAAACCTTTCAAGCAGAGAAATATAAAATAAAAAACTTGCAATAACCTGGTTGCATAAAATATGCACACCCTTAAACTAATACTTTGTTGCAGCACCTTTGGCTTTTATTACAGAACTCAGTGTTTTTGGGTAGGAACTTATCAGCGTGGCACATCTTGATGTGGGAATATTTGCCCACTCTTCTTTGCAAAACCGCTCCAAATCCGATAGATTGCGAAGGCATCTCCTGTGCACAGCCCTCTTCAGATCACCCCACAAATGTTCGATGGGATTCCGGTCTGGACTCTGGCTGGGCCATTCCCAAGCCTTTATCTTATTCCAGTGAAGCCATTCTTTTGTTGATTTAGATAAGTGATTTGAATCATTGTCATGTTGAAAGATGAAGTTCCTCTTCATCTTCAGCTTTCTAACAGAAGGTTGAAGGTTTTGTGCCAACACTGACTGATATTTTTAACTGTTCATAATTCCGTCCACCCTGACTAAGGCCCCAGTTCCAGCTGAAGCAAAACAGCCCCGAAGCATGATGATACCACCACCATGCTTCACTGTAGGCATGGTGTTCTTTTGGTGATGAGCATTATTGTTTTTGCGTCAAATATACCTTTTGGAATTATGTCCAAAATGTTCACCTTGGTTTCTTCAGACCATAGCACATTTTCCCACATGTGTTTGGGAGATTTCAGATGTCTTTCTGATAGATTAAGCCGGGCTTTGATGTTTTTCTTTGAAAGATAAGGCTTCCGTCTTGCTGCCCTATCCCATAGCCCAGACATATGAAGAAGACAGGAGTTTGTTGTCACATGTACTGCACAGCCAATACTGGCCAGAAATTCTTACAGCTTCTTCAGTGTTGCTGCCTCCCTGACCAGTTTTCTTCTCGTCTTATCATCAATTTTGGACGGACGTTCTGTTCTTGGTAATGTTACTGTTGTGCCATGTTTTCTCCACTTGATGATGATGATAGTCTTCACAGTGTTCCATGGTATATTTAATGAATTGGAAATTCTTTTGTAGCCTTCACCTTACTGATATCTTTGAATAATGAGATCCCTCTGATGCTGTGGTAGCTCTTTGCGGACCATGGCTTGTGCTGGATGATGTGGCTACAAAAATGTCAGGACAAGCTGAACAGCTGAACTTTTCCAGAGGCACTTTAATTGGTGACAGGTGTGTGCTGACTCCAATTTAACATGAGTTTGAATGTAATTGGTTAAATCTGAAAACAGCCACACCCCCAGTCCTAAAAAGGTCTGCACACTTAGGCAACCACAGTACCTCAGTTGTTTATTTTTATTCCAGCTCCCTGAAAGATTTTTGTTTGTTTTTCAATTGCATTGTACAGGTTAAATGTCACATTAAAGGTGGAAAAAGGTGTGAAATTGTTTGTCTTGCTGTCATTTTTTACTTTAAAAAACCTAACTACTAAACAATTTAAAAATTACCTAACTACTCAACAATTTTAAAAGACCTAACTAACTAGTAAACACACAATTGTAAAATCACCTAACTACTATCAATTTAAAAAGACCTAATTAACTGCTAAACAATTTAAAAAGACCTAACTAACTGCTCAACAATTTAAAAAGACCTAACTAACTACTCAACAATTTAAAAAGACCTAACTAACTAGTAAACACACAATTGTAAAATCACCTAACTAACTGCTAAACAATTTAAAAAGACCTAACTAACTACTACCAATTTAAAAAGACCTAACTAACTGCTAAACAATTTAAAAAGACCTAACTAACTACTACCAATTTAAAAATGACCTAACTAAGTATTAAACAAATTTAAAATGACCCAATGAATGGCTCCACAGGTGTGATCTCATCAAATTTGGGCTCTGGCTCGAAATCCTCTTTCTGCAAGGTCTTCGTGTGAACGAAGGCCTCCCTGGGTATGATTTCAAATCTTGGCTCCAGTTCTAATGATTGTACCTGTGAGCCTTCGGTTGACGAAATCTCTGGTAGATAGGTTTCTAGATCTATGATGTCTGACACATCATCTTGAGGAATGTAGGCCTCCACAGGTGAGATTTCATGACACCTGGCCTCCAGGTGTAATTCCTCTTCCCGCAGATCTTTGGTGAAGATCTCTGGAGGAATCAAGGCTTCCATGGCCACAGTTTTGTTGGCCATGGTGTGGGAGGTTCCTGGTTTTTCTGGTAGGTTCACCGGAGCCACCCTAGAAGAATGTTTCCTAGTGAACTTGGTGAAAAAATCCTTGATCCTTCCTTTCAGACCTTTGAGCATAGATTGTGGCTCAACTGGGCGGACAACGGTTTTCCTGGATTCCTTACTAGATGCGTGCAATCTGACAAAAAGATCCTTAACCATCACTTTGATTTCGCCAACCATATCGTTGATTGCTTCATCAACGTGATTGCGTGGATTGTCGTTAGAGTCAGAGTCTAAGATGGAATTGACTCTTTCCACCACATATTTGACAATTAGATGGTTTAAATTGTCAGTATGTTCTGTTCGGACTTCTCCGCCAACCTTTACGACCTTAGCAAAGGCTTCAGGCAACTTGTTGCCTACGATTGCTTCAATTGCTTCAGTGCTGCAGTTGTCGTTAGGAAGACTATCCAGAGCGTTGGCTATAAAGAGCTCCAGGATATCTTTCAAAATCCTGACCAGAACGCAGGTGGTGGTGCGAGCGGGGTCTCCTGTTGCCAGAAGCATCCACTCCATCCAGGTTAAGTTGGTGAAAAGTGGGTGGACTATACCCCTCAGGATGTTGACTGTGACGCTCTGGGTCTCTACAATTGGAGAACGCATTCCGCTTGGCATAATTGCTGGTTTGAGGATAGGTTTCACGTTTTCTGCTCTAACAGCGAGATCAACAATAAACTAATCCGTACTCTGCGACAAACGACTGCAAAGTGAGGGTTAGAGAAGAACAGAGAGCAAATAAACATCTATATGACGTCCGTTATATGAAGTCATAGGCATCAAACCCGCCGAATTCTATGTTCTCACGTAATAAGTCACGTTTTCTAGACTTGTGTTAAAAGCTGTTTCCGAATTCTGGGTTTGCATCCGGGTCCTTCGGAGACCGGAAGAGAGAAGCTATGAACAGTTCTAGCCTTTAGCTAGCAAACACAACCAATGCGCTCCTTTAAAGCTAGCCAAAAAACTGACATGTGGTAGCCTAATATCGCTTTTATTCAGTTTATTTCATTTAAAAATGCTCACAGGATGTTGCGTGGTAGGCTGCAGAAACGGATAAGCATGAAAACCAAACTTGTCATTTTATTGCGTAACATTTAACGAGGAACGATACGGCCTCAAATGATAGCAGCTGTCAATCATAATGACTGGCAGCCCTCGGTGTAACAGTGAACAGTTTTTGTCAGGTAAGAAGACTACCTCACCTTCTCCCTTTCACAGTAAAAGTATACATTCGGGTGTGAAATATATACATTGTATACGCCACAATGTACTTTATTAGTAAATGTAATTAGAAAGATATTGCATTACGGAGAAGGTATGCGTCCAACCATTGGTAACCATGGAATCAGTGCCGCACCGTCATGTAGCCTAGCACGTATGGAAAAAACTGGTTAGCATCTCGTCTTTTGTACGTTTTTTACTGCTTTTCCGGTTTAAGGGGAAACGGCGTTTATGACATAGTGATATAAATCATGTGGTGTGAATTCAGACAAAGTCGGTAATTTGATCAGCACATCAGGAGGGAGGAGGTTAGGGTCGGTTTCTAAGCTAGCTGTTTCCAAACTTGGTAAATACCGCCGTCTATGAGCCCCAACCAGGTGTGTTACGTTCACAGACAAATTAGCTCGACTCGAACAAGTTAGAAGCCATGAATAAACTGGCAAAACAACTTTGGAAAACAATTTCAATCGCTCTGTTCAATACTTCGTCCCTCACTTCCGACGTCTGTCATGGCGCCTCGAATGATTTAGTGACGTAGTTGCAAAAGTAGCTTGTTGATTTCACCAACCTTGCTTAGCTGGCCATGAAAGCTAAAGTTTTTCCTCTCATCCATGGGCTTTAAAAACCTGGATGATTTTCTTTTTGGGATTAACCAGCAGAAGTCTCACTTGAACCTGTAGCAGGTTCTCGATTTTTCTTTGGGTTTTTTAAGGATCCTTGCAATCGGTTTCCTTTCCCATGCATCATTGGTGATGTTTCAGGAGAAACGGTTGGGTCACAGTAAGTCTGATCTAGTAAGTTATCCTCTACTCTGTTAGTCTGCCGCATAAAATCCCAGTAAAATGTGTTTATGGTTGAAAGGTGAAAAAATATGGAAAAGTTGGAGTGTAATAAACAGCTGAGGCCGTACAGATATTCTCTCTTAGATTGACTTTTTTCTTCTTTTTTTCTCCCCCCCTCCAGGTGTCGACGGCAGACCAGCGGCACTCCAGCCCAAAGACCATGATCTCCTGCAATAAGAAGTCGTTGTATCTTCCCGCGGAGATGCCGGCCATCCATGTCGAGTTTACAGAGTATTACTTTCCAGATGGAAAAGATTACCCCAGTAAGACTTTTACTCAAATAGTTTTTAAGTAAAAAAAACTATTCCTTCCCTTTATGTGTAAATTTTACACATTAAACCTCTTCCCTTCTTCCCCCTCCTGTTCCTGCAGTCCCGTGTCCCAACCTCTACGCCCAGCTCAACGCCCTGCAGCTGGTTCTGGATCCCCGCAGCCTGGTGTGGATCAACCTCTTTGCTCTGGACTTGAGGCAGAGTCTGGAGCAGTTCATGCAGATCTACAAGCTCAACGACTCGCAGAAACCCGACGAACACGTCGACATCAAGGTGGACGGCCTCATGCTGAAAGTAAGCATTAAAGCATTTGCTGCCATGCAGAAGTATCCACTACCCTCAAACCTTTTCCGATTTTATGACATTGGGATGACCTAGAGAGTGATATTCACAATGCCAGATCACTGTACATATTTAAGAGAATGCTAAAAGTTAGTTTTTCCAAGATATGTGAATCCATAAGAATAGTTTTTTGAGTTTGTTTTTGTTCCCTATTGTTTTAATGTATTCTTAGGTTAAATGAGCAAATATCTGATTTTTTCTTGTTTCTGCTCCCTTTCATTTTATTGATTTGTATATTTTCCTGTTATTTTTATATGATTGCTTTGTTTTTATAATTGCTTTGTGTTTGATATTAACAGATATCAAACACAAACCTCAGAGTTTTACATTGAAATTGATGAGACAAGCTAGCATAAAGTAGCACACGAATGTTTGGTGGCAGGAAAATGATACTTGCCTTTAAAATGATTTAGAAAGTGCATATAATTATTTGTAGAAACTTTTTTTCTGTTGTTGAAGCTTAATACTTCTCATACTCCGATCAGGGGGTTGTACAGCGTTAGTTCTTTTCTACAGCTGAAACAATTTGAATAATCGATTTTTTGCAATATGTTTATATTTTTCGCTTGAACACTACTTAAATAACTGGCGGTACTTTAAGCAAATTGTCTTTTTTGTGTCAATTAACCGATTACTAAGTTAGAAGATGATTATTTCAAAAGTTGATTAATCACAATTATTTGTTTCAGCTCTACTTAAAGTCATGTAAAATGTTTTCTCTGATGTTTGATTGTTTTAGTTGGTGGTTCCCACGGAGCCGGACGCCTCCTATGCTGCGGACTTGCCTCGCTCCGTCTCCATCCAGACATCAGAGATGGTCGCCACCAACACCCGGCACCCCCCCAACTGCACCCGCTCCCACCTGGAGGCCCTCCTGCAGGCCTTCGAAGGGGAACCCTTCTTCTCTCCGTCTTTCTCCACTTTCCCTCGCTCGCCCTCCTCCGTGCCCGTCCTTCACCCCGTCTTCCAGCAGCATGCTCACGAGCAGGACACCAAGCTGCAGCACGTCCACCGGGGGCTGGTGGAGCCCACCATGGGGGCGGACGCCCTCAAAATGCCTGCAGCCGCCGACTTCTGGGTGCTGCACTTCGCCCAGTTCTGGGTGGACTACGAAGGCAGCCGTGGGGGCAAAGGGCGGCCGCAGCCCTTCGTGGACTCGTTCCCTCTCACGGTGTGGGCGTGCCAGCCCACCAAGCTCGTCCAGCACCAGGAGAAGCTGAAAGACTCGGCGGGAACTGGACTGTCCAGGAGCTCGTCAGCGGAGGCGGTCGCGCGTTTGCAGAGGAAGCGAATGTTGAAGGAGTATTACAGCGCGGATAGCGCGCCAGCATCAACACAAAGTAACGGCCTACATAAACCTCACTCACTGGACAGCGTCCCCAACTCACACTGTTCATTGTCACCAAGTAACGACGCAGATGTCCATCTGTTGGTGCATGTGCAGAAGCCACTAAGCGCTCAGGTACATTTGTGTTTTTATTTAGAAAGATGTGGTAGTTTTGTGTGAGATGATCCATATATAGTAGATTGTACTGATTGGTTTTTGAAGATTTATTTTTTGGATTCATGCACTTCTTGGGTTTCCATAGTTCAGATGTCAGCACTGCCAGGGCCGCCATCTAGTATGACAAGGTTCTATTTATTTGAACTTTGAACTCAGGTCAACTCTGTGATCGAATATTAGGGTCAGGCTACAAATTTTTTTATCTTTTTATATATGAGAATGTAGTTGTAAGACAATAATTTGAGGATAAAGTCTTAAAATTACCAGAATAAAGTTGTAATAACAGAAGAAAAGTTTCGATGCTCAAGAAAATGACATCACATCTTATTACTCTAGAACCTTTTTTGTTATTAAAATTACTTTTTTCTTGTGAACTTAAAATAAAATTGTGTCTTTTTTTGCCAATGTTATGGCTATATTCTCATAATTGAGCAGAACTACACCCTGTGGTCCAACTCGGAGATCGAATGATTGAAATTAAAGTCACTTCTTGAAGATTTTTTTCTATCCTTTGTAATTTATTTTTTAGGAAAAAAAATGGATCTGGTATAAAAAAATTTGAGATGTAATTTTCTGCCTGCCCATTAAGACATGTTCATGACGACCAAGTACCAAGAACATTTAAATTTTTATTAAGGGTTTTCCAAAGTGGGGGCCAAAAGGGGAAAAAATATAAAAACAATTAAATTGAATAATTTTTTTTAATTTAAACAATTTTTTCATAAAATCTATTTTTCAATCATTATTATAAAATATAACTTGATAATTTATTGCACTGGCGTTTGACAGGCTCATCTTTCTCACAGCATAAAATATGAGGCAGCACTTTCACTAAATGAATGCAATATTTTTTTTATTGAGAATAGAAAGTGAGAAAAATCTTTCTAAGAGTTATTTTATTACATAATTTGTATCATTGTCTGCCGTTTTGCCAGTATTTAATGTTGTTTGAGGGGACATGGGAAAGTTTGCGAACCCCTTATTCAGCAAATAAGTTTAATATGTCATATTCGCTTTTATTCAAATCTGTGTTTCAGGTGAGCCATCGGCAGTATGTGTTCCTGATGCACCTCCTGCGCAGCCTGAAAACCCTGCAGCAAACGCTGCAGCAGGATCTGGAGAGCATGGCCTCCAAGAGAGAGCGCAAAGACGCACCGCACCGTCCCACCGACCACAAACCCTTCACCTTCTGCCTGGGCCTCCTGCTGAAGAGCGCCGAGGTGTCGCTCCTCATGAAGCCCATTCCCCAGCCTGAGGGTTCAGGATCTTCTGCTGGGTCAGAGCTCTCCCCCTCGGAGAGCAGAGGAACGCTCGAACCAGCAGGTGACGTGGCGGAGGGGCCAGGAAAGGCCAACGAGGAGCCAGGGTCTGAAGACGGAGGAGCAGCCAAGCAACCTTGCACTGTAGACCAGCTGTTATGTGGTGAAGGTCCAGAAGGGGGCACCACTCTGTATGCTACCCCGTTAATTCCCACCTCGACTTGTGAGGAGAGGACTCCGGCGAAGAACCCGGACAGGGGGGCTTCAGAGGCAGTGGGGGAAGGTTTGGTAGATGGGTTAGGAACCGGGGATGAAGCGGGTTCTGGGCTGGACCCGAAAACCGCTTTGACCGACCCGCTTTCTGACTTCAGTGACAAAGAGAAAGCTGCAGCTGCAAAGATGCCTCAGTCAATTTCCAGGTACATTTTTCTTTATTTCTCATGGCAGATGCAAACTTTAATCATGCAAAATGATTCTTTTTCAAAGCTAATAGCAATGTGAGCCTTTCAGCGATTTATTTAGATATTTAGGGCCACGATTTGATTCAGAATTTATTTTTAATTCAGAAACTATTCAAACGGTCTAGAGATTCTGTTTAAAACAATTCTGTAAGAGTTCATACAGTACCAAATTCCCTCAATTTATACATTTCTAAAATAAAATAAAGTCAAAGAATTATTCAAAATGCATATAGGCAGGACGGCTTTCTTCGGTGGCGTAAAGCGATATGCAGAATACTCACAAATAGGCAAAGACGTACAACTTAAACGCATCTTAATATTTATTTTTGAGCATTTTCAATCTGATTCAATTCTGATTGAATTCAGAGTTGATTGATTCTGGATTCAATCAATTCAGAATCAGGATTAGGAATTATGACCCTTTACAGAATTTTTTTTCCCTCTGTTTTGTTTAATATCCGACAATTGAGTCTATTCAGGAGTGAATGTACCCTGCTTTTTAAATATTTCGGTTCTGATCCATGTTTAAGTCTTATAAAATATGACAGATTATGACCACTGCAAAATAATGGGTCGCATTTATCAACAGAATTATTTCTTGCAGCAAGTTTTAAGAAATATCTGTGTCTGTAGTTGTCGTCTTAATCTTAACAGCAGCCTTTTACACACTGAGTAATGAGGGAAAACTAAATACAACAAGCAGATTTATTTCTGTCCTCATAAAATCTGACATTTTTCTCACCTGTGGTGTTTCTGAGAACCGTTCTATCAATAACCTTCATGTCTTTCTGTCACTGATCTAATCTCTTCCTGAACACAAGAGCTTGGCGTCTAAACTTCCATTGTCAGTCATTTCATGTTTCAATCTCATTGATTGTCCATCATTTCTGAGCTCATTAACTCTCTTTTCTGCCTCTTGCCTTTCACTTTGACCGATGTGAGGTGTCTGTGTGTGTGTGTGTGTTTTCTCTCTACCAAGGAAAGGAAGTTTGTCTGTGGTTTCTGATCTCCTCAGCTCCTCAAACTCCAGCAGATCCACCTCCCTTTATTCCATGTCTAACATGTAAGGCTCTGGATCTGTGACTAGATATGGTAAAGAGTTGACTTCACACCTGCAGCGTGACGTGTGTGAGTGTGTGTAGTATATAAAGCGTTTTATTATTTTTATCTCCACATCAGTGCTCACAGATCTTAAATTTCTTGAGTTTGGTCTGGTTTTTCACTTTTCATACCCACCTATCAAGTAAAAAATGTTACTGAGTATTTCTGGTCTAGTTTCTAGTCCAAATATCTTAGTTCACTTGAAATAAGACAAAACTGACTTACATGTAACTTTTCAAGCAAGATACAGGAGCTTCCTTTAAGTAAATTATTTCTTAATATTGGTGAAAAAGTAGTAGTTAAATGTGAAATTTATCATTTTTTGTCAATATTAAGGAATTATTTACTTGAAGCAAGCTCTTATGTCTTGGTTTGTTTTGTCTTGTGTCAAGTGTATAAGATGTTTACACTAGAAACTAGACTAAATTTACTTGGTAAAATTCTTTGTTTTTTCAGTGTAAATGGCTGGACTGTATGATGTGCCATTGAGTCTTTAAGAAAAATATGTTTTCTTGGTCATAAAACACTTACTTCTTTTACCCGTCTGTTTTAAAACTCCTCCATCTGGACGCACCAGTAGATGCGTCTCCACTGACCCTAAAATTGCCCAAATTGGAATTACAAAAATAAATTTGCTTAATGGAAACATAACAGTTTTGAAAAAAACTCAATTTTTTTTTTATTAAAAATCTTTTGCAGTAGGATGAGGTGGTTTTTCAACTGTATCAAAATGAGTGTTTTTCGCAATATAAACACTTCGCATCACTCGAGTCACATGATTAGCAAATATGTTACTTCTGGTGGAATCAACAAAGAAGACGACAGGAAGTGGTAGGAGGAAAATGGCTGACATTTTCTAAATAACTTCTCATCTGAACAAACTAATTCATGTGTGATTTTAATACAATTATTTTGTTCAATTGAGACACTGAAATTGTGAAAGTTTTTTGTACATTTGTATTGGAAATGCAGCTAGTGTGGCTTTGGTTCATTGGATTCAGGTCCTACCAGCCTGTGGGACATTAATGCAGTTTTCTAACAAAAATTCTATGTAAATAAATTAGGAAATATCCTTAATCAGATCACATGCTCATGTTCTGATCTATAAATCCTAACATTTGCATTAAAATCATATTGTGCTGCACATATTTAATAAATGAGGTCCAGTAAATCCCGTACTTCATACTTTTGCAAATCTGGTTTGAGGTTTGTTGTATTTCGCAGTTGAATCAAACTGAATATATGATTGATTTACAGCTAGTCAACTCTGGCATTTCATTCTTAAACTCTGTAATTAAATAAAACCCAGTGTATTCCTGCAGATCTTAAAGGAATTGTAATGTATGGAGAATGTGTAAGTTGATGGACAGAAGATGTTCTGCAGCAGGGACTAAAAAGGCGGTGTGAAAACAGGAAGGAACTCGAACATGACGCGCCGCCGCTGTGAAGTCAGCATCAACTGTTTGTGTGTCGGCGTGTGTGTCTGCGTGTGTGTGTGCGTACGTGCGCGTGTATGATCGTGTCCTTGTTCTCGTAACGGTCTCGTGAATAAAATCTGTGCAAATGTTTGTGGATCCCCCAGTGGGCATTTGCATGTGTGCACGACACCCTGTTTTTATTGTCTCTCTGATCATTTTCTTTTATAATAACCTTTTTTACTGTTTTGATGTTAAAACAAGAAGCTTTGTGTCGTCTTTGTCCGTTTTAGCCTTGTGTTCTGTGATTCTGGTTTTATTTCCAATCATTTGTAGCCATTAAGAGAGTAGACATGACCTTAAACAACCCCACACAGAGGAGATGATGCATATTTAATTCACGGCTGCCTCACTGAGCTCTGGGAGCACAGTAGCTTCAAATCTCATTTGTCAGCATTATAAAATGTATTTTAGACCTAATAAAATTGTACCTGTTTTTGTTAATAGATGTCTAATTTGATCTGAATGAAGTCGTGTTAGGAATCGGTATTCATTTTCTTCTGCTTCGTGCGTCACTTCTTCTTACGTATGTGTGTTTTATTTTTGTAGCGGTCGTTTGATGCGCGATCGCTCCCAGTCCAGTTTCTCTGTGTCCTATAAGAACATGAAGAAGAGCCCGTCCCTTCAATCTCTGGACAACATCTCCATAGACAGCTACTTGATGGAAGACGGAGACACTTACAGCTTAACGGAGAGAGGTGGACTCAGTTACATCTTTTGTATAAAAACACATATACTTTTTTCTTCCTTTTTTAACCTTAATGATGGAAAAAACAACAACAACACTGTTTTAGGTTACTTAGTGTTACCAAAATTATCTCTCTCTAAATAAAAACCAAATTATTGAGGTCCAAATAAAGATATCAATGTAATATTACAGTTCATAAAGAGCTTAATTTCTTGTTTTATTAAATTGTAAATATTTGGCTATATTCTCAGTTGTTGCATTTGGAGGACAGATGTAATGCGTTATAGGCCACTTTTACAGTGAACAGAGGAAATTATAGCGTTCTGAAACATATGATTTAGCAAATAGAAAATATTTTGGTAAAACTAACTGACCTAAAACAGGAAAACAGGTTTGGCGTGACTGTTTGCATCTGACTTTTCGAAATGTATATGAAAATATGTAGTTTCGACTACTTTAAAACTTTTCAATCCTGTTGAAATTTTTCACATTTTGTCACGTTAGAACCACCAACTTTAATTAATTTATTTGGATTTAATGTACAAAAGTTATGCATACTTTTTATGGTTGTGTTCTAGCAATTATGAATAATTTATCATTTAGCAAAATTTTATAATAAATTTTGCTAGATGATAAATTGTTCCAGTAGTTATTACAATAAACAATATTGTTGTTTTGAGACCATTTTCAAGTAATATATTGCTAATTGCTAAGTTCGTCCACCCAAAGTCCAATAAACATTTAATTTTGTAAATTAAACTTAACACTGAATCTGGAAGATATTTTAATTATAAAAATAATAAATAAAATGGAAACAAAAAACTCAAGGATTAATAAAATGAACTATAATGTCTCTGTAAACAAAATATTATCAGAATGTAGCTCATTTCAATTGATTATGCTAATAATTGATTGATTATTGTGACAGGCTGAGTTGTATTGTGAAGAAATGTTCCATTTACCAACTTAGCGTCCGTAGCTAACTTTAATAAACGTCTTGTACATTTGCATCTCATCTTTTGCACAAATCAGGAGAAACAATACAGATGTACCTACAAGATGCTTGTCACTAACAGCAGGGGGCAGCATTGTGCTTATTTTCAGTTGAGCAGCTTGATAGGACACCATAAAAGTCTTATTTTTCTTCCTCTTATTGTATTTTTGTCACAGACGATGTGTCCATCTCCGGCTTCAAGGACGCCATCAGCGAGCAGAGTGTCCCGGAGAGCGCCGCCGAGGCAGTGACTGTCCAGGACAAGGACGGGGCCGCGTCCCCCGACAGCGTCAGCGCCGCCTCCCAGAGCATCGACGAGCCAGCCAAAGATACGGTGAGAGATCCAGAAAGTCTCTGACACAGAAGAAGTCAAAACACCAGGAGATGATGATGCTGACTGTCCTCCTCCAGGTGTCTGTGCTGGTGCTGAAGGTCCAGACGTTGTGTGTGGGCATGGAGGCGGTGGGCGAGAGCTCAGCCGTGACCCTTGAGGTCGGTCGGGTCACTCCTAACCAGCTGGGCAACATTGGCCTCAGAGAGTACCTAAGCAACCGCAGCCTTGGTAAGTAACAACCATCAATACGATTTATTACGGATTCTGCATGTTTTCCACGTTGCACCCACATTTCACAGCTTTTACATATTTTATCTGTAATATTATTTTGTCTTGTTTCATGTGGGACTTCTTTAAATTATAGCTAAAATTGGCATGTGGGAGAGGTTGTTGAACATACATTTAGAGCTCCTGTTGGTGTTTTTTTTTGTTTTTAACTCCAGAATAATTATGAGACAATTGTGAGAC
Source organism: Xiphophorus hellerii (assembly GCF_003331165.1). Taxonomy (NCBI): domain Eukaryota; kingdom Metazoa; phylum Chordata; class Actinopteri; order Cyprinodontiformes; family Poeciliidae; genus Xiphophorus; species Xiphophorus hellerii. The sequence goes on along the minus strand of NC_045688.1, from coordinate 7,088,246 downwards.
GGAAAGAGAAATGAGTAGCTTTTATCCAAGAGCAGGAAGCTGCAGGATGTTACTGGAAAGGTTAAAATGTTTTTCTTAGAAGAATAAAAGGAGTTCCTGTACCATAACGGTTTTAAATTAGCTTTTATTATCATCTAGACTAAGGAAAACAGTGTTTAAAAAAAAACAAAGTTTCTTAGAAAGCAGATTATATTTAAAATATTTACATTATTTTGACATTTTATGCGCTATAATTTTAGTTTGAGTTAGAAGCACAGAACCTGGGAATATGTCCAAACGTATTCAAAATTCATTCGCTTTATATCAGCTTTAAGGTTCAGAAAAGCCAAGTTGATAATTTTATTTTCACGTTTTCTGAATTTCCACAAATAGTTTCACAAATTGAGATTAGAGATTATATTTTAAACTTGGAACTAATCAACGTCAGGTCAGATACCAAAAATGCCAAATCAGAAACCAACAATGAATTGTATTTGTCTTTATGTTATTTTAGAGGAAATAAGTATTGAGTATGTATGTACTGTGTATGTTTTTTTTTTTTTACTCGAATGCCCAGAATAGACAGAGATCAGAAAACAGAGAATCTTCAGATTTTTACTGAAACTATTAAGATTAAAAAATAAATAAATAAGTCGCCTCACCCACCCAAACGAAGAGAAAATAAGAGTAAAATGTTCAAACTTTGCATAAAATTAGTGTTTTTAAAGATGTACATAACATGGCTTATCACTGTTTTAGATTTTATTGAATAAACTATGATATTAACTAACATCGCATTACATAAATGTGTATAAAGTATTAAAATTATTAGACAGTTTAGGAAAATATCTATTGTTACGCTGATGATACTCAGCTATATTTATCCAAAAAGCCCGGCCAATCAAAGACTGCAATTAATATTTATACTGTAATAAAATGAACTGGGTTAGAATGTAATGATATGATTGGATTAAATTGGATTGTGAGCAACCTATTCAGGTGAGATTAGGAATATAATCAGAAATGCTTAAAAACTAGATGACAAATTAGGTTTTCCACTCTAACACACCCATCCCTGCTTTTGTCTTTATTTACCTCCCGTAACCTCCCCACAGGTATGGTGTGTTCAGTACCAATACCTGCTCAGAGCAGCCGAGGTAACCGCTGGGTGTTAATTCACCATGTTAATCCTAACATGCATGCTTGGCTCCGCGCATCTGTGCCTGTGCTTAACATGTTTACACACATGAAGCGTGTGTGTTTGCTCGTTTCCCAGCAGCAAACGGGGAACACTTGAGTGTGTGCGTGTGTGTGAGTGGCACTTAATGAAGGCTAGATTTGTCTGTAATGGACTGAGTGGTCCCATTATTTGCAACATTAGGCCCCCCAGACTTTAAACACGCAGATTTAAATTAACTTCTGGTTTTTGCGCGGACAGATTTAACCCCTAATCCTCCCGTTCTCTTCTCCGTCTAATTATTTCCATCCTCCTCTTCCTCTCTCTCCACTGCAGCAGACTTTGCAGTTTCAGTCCAGTGATTCAGGCAATGAGAGAGACCCCAGGTTTACCCCCCTGCCACCTATTTCTATCGCCCATCCTCCCTCTCTTTCCCTCCAATTTTACTCTCCCTCAAGCTCCCACTCCATCTTCCTCCTAATCCTGTCGCTCAGCCCTCCATCTCCACCTTTCCTTTTCTTCTCCAGGCCATCTTTTCCCTCTCCTCTCTGTCTTATCTCACTCATTCAGTCCTTCTGAATAGCTTCTGGCTTTTTCTCGTTTTGCATTTTCCACTTTTTTTTATTTTTCTCCAACTGTAGCTTCTCAGAACAGAGAAAATGTCACTTCATGTAGGAAAAGCTGACAGCTCTGCGTATTTGTGCAAATCTGTGTTTCCTCTCCATTTTAACCCTCTATATGTTCTTTCAGAGCTTTTTAAGTGGAATCAATATGTTCATTTCCATGACTTGCTGAATGACGTTTTGTGACTTGTGATGTTTCAAGTAAAATTATGTCTCAACTTCAGCTTTTATCACATCATTTTCTCATCCTTTTCAGGATTTAGATTGTTCATACATGAATAGTTAAAGCAGGAAGTTTATTTGAACAGCTAAAGTCAGGAAACATCATTAAACATGACTGTCAGCTGGAGCCTGTGGGACGGTAAAAAGCCTCTTTCAGTTCTTCCTTCTAAGGGAATCTCTGCCTTTTGTCTCCAACTCCTCTTTATGATCTGCTGCTTCCTCCTTTACAGTCGCTTCACGTCTCACTTAAAGCTGCTTTTAAACCCGACATCAAAATACTCCACACATCACTTCAGCGGCTGCTTTTGAAACTATTTACCTGGAAGAAACCATCTTAAATGTCTTGAAACATTAAGTTCATAAGGCTATTTGACGAAATAACAAAACGTTAGCAAAGATTAAAGAGACGTAGAGCAGGCAAGATATTGACTGCTCATACCATCTCAACACATCCCACACAGTGTTACAATACAGAAAATAACTAAATAAATAATAGTTATTTAAATTTCACTAACTGTTCACCTCTAAAGGGGAAAAAAATTGTATTCAACTTACAGAACTATCAACATATTTATTTTATTTTATATTTAGGTCATGTTTTTATAATTAATTTTACACGTTTTACATTTTATATTTATATTTGCTAATATTTAACACTTTAGATGAGAGTAAATTGTCAACAAATGAGCACTTTCCCCTTTGGGATCAATAAAATATATTCCAAAATTCTGTTACATTTTATTTGTATTTATTTTTCAGAGGCAAGTGTCACACATGGACTTAAAATAAAGTAAAATATTAAAACCATGTTCTGTTTTAATGTGAAAATTACAAAGAATTTAATAATGCTTCTATATAATATAAAGAAGTACATTCTTATATATATATTATTCACTAATTAAAATATTTGAACAACTAGTAATTATCCGTTATAATATCTTTAATAGGTTACATTTTTTAATTTAACCTATTAAAGATATTATAGGTTAAATTAATAGCTTAAATAAAAACATTAATTAAATTTAACCTATTAAATTGAATAGGTAATTGTTTTTAAATGTAACCCATTAAAATTTGTTTTTATTTAACGTATAAACTCTAATAGTTAATTCATTTAAACTATTAAATGTAATAGGTTGAATTAAAAAGGTGATTTTTTTTTTTATTCAACCTATTAAAGAATTAGATATTTATTGATTTTTTTTTAATGTAATTTTTTGTAATTAAGCTCTGAATTATAAAAACCAAAAAACGTTTGAGATTAAAATGTATTTTTGTTTCCGTGTCAGTAAAGTGAAACTGATGCAGAGTAGAATAAAGTTACAAAAGTTACATTTTACGCTCTGGAGTATTTTGAGGTCAGAGGTCAAATCGGAAACGGCTCCGATTCTGAGCGTGAGCCGCTGTGTTTTCCTCCACAGCGGGTGGGGAGACCCGCTCTGACTCCACCCGGGGTCTTTACAATCCGGAGGTCCGGGCTCGCCTGGAGAGCGGGCCGAGCGCCGCCACTCACTCCCCGCTGGCGGAGCGCAACGGCTTCCTGCAGCTGCATCTCCATGGATACCAGGCCAACTTCATGATGGCGTCGCTGCGCAACCTGGCGCTTTTCCTGGAGGGCGACCGCTCCACCGACGTGATGCCCATGGAGATCAGAATCAGGGACACACACATCAACTTAGAGGCGAGGAAACCCTTTAGTTTACATTTGAAGGTTATGATCAGCGTTACATTTACTTGAGTAACTTTTTGGAAAACAATTTACTTTAGGAGAATAAAAAAAAAAAAAATTTCAGACACACACCTGCAGTTTTTGTTGAAGTTTTATAAGTTTTTTATTGAAAGAAACTGATTTGGAAACATTTTCTTTTGTCTGATTTTGTTACTAATATGAATTCTTGACATTTTTGTCCCTAAAATACCAAGATTTCCACTTAACTTTACATTTTGGTCCATCTGATGATGTAATTTTTAAATATTAAATGATTGGTAAAATGTTTACTCAAGTACAGAGTAACTGATCAAATTATCAAATAGTTTTTTACTCTTATTTAAGTAACTACTTTTTACTTTTACTTGAGTAGTTTTAATATGAAGCATATTAAAATTCTAATTCAGAAAAATTTCTGGGTTTTCTACCCACTGAATGAAAAACAAACATGTTTTAACCAAAAATTCACCAGACACAGAGACACGCCTGCAGTTTTTGTTAAAGATTTATAAGGTTTCTTATTGAAATAAAAGTCTCTTTTGCCCGATTTTGTTATTTTTTGTTACTTATGTGAATTCTTGTCATTTTTGTCCTTAAAATAAAAAACAATTCCACTTAACTTTATATTTTGGTCCATCTGATGATGTAATTATTAAATATTAAATGATTGATAATTGAATCTGTTACTCTGTACTTGAGTCAACATTTTACCAAAATTTTTTTTTACTCTTATTTGAGCAACTTCTTGGATGGCTACTTTTTACTTTTACTTGAAAAGTTTTGAGTACTTTATTCACCTCAGGTTTTGTCATAAAAAGTACATTTTGATGTAATTTCCTGTCTACAGCAGGGAGACGACTCCGCTGACAATCCCGACGCAGAAACAAACACGCTACACGTGGACAGCCTCGTCGTACGCAGAAATGACGACGGCTCTTTCTCTGTCGGAGGTAAACGCAGCATCTACATCAAATCTCCCAACTCACCCAGCTGTAATTAATTACAAACTCTCTTGTCCTTCGTTCTCATCACAGTGGACAGCGCCGCAGACGCCAAACCCAAGAAAGCGCCGACGGACAGCACGCTCAGTCCACTTCCTGAGGCGGTGAGCGGCGTCTGCAGGACAGCGAAGGCGACACAGACTCAAACGCCGCCCAGCAGCCCCAGACCGACCGACAGGGAAAAGGTCAGACTCTAATGATGAAATAATCTGCAGTTTGAAGGTTAAATTTGTACATTTGGTGACATTACAACTTCAAACTTTAATGTGTTTTATTGGAATTAGAACCAGGACCAAACATGGAGAAGCAGCATTCAGCTTCTATGCTCCACAAATCTGGAACAAACTTTCAGAAAACTGCAGAACAGCTGAAATCAAGCCTGAAAACTTACCTATTTAGATTTGCTTTTGAACCACAATAAATGGAACGTTGTCCAACATATTTGACGTATATTTACGTGATGATTTTCATGACATCATTTGACAAAGTTTAATGTTTATTGCTTGTTTTATAATTGGTTTCCATATTGTGTTTTTATGATGTAAAGTACTTTGAACTGCCTTGTTGCTTAAATGTGCTAAGCAAATAAGCCTGACTTGAATTTGTAGACAGCAGTTTTCAAGTCTTGCCACAATTTGACACTTCTATTTGCATCTGGACTTTGACTAGGCCACTATAACGCATGCTTTCATTTGAAAGATTTCTTGTTTTACCTCTTGCTGGATGTTTAAGATTAGTTAAAGGTTTAAAATATCCAGGATTTATACTTTTTTCCCCCATATTCCTGCCAACCACTCTGACTAGCTTCCTTGCTTCTGCTGAAGGAAAGCCCATATCATAATGCTGCCACCACCATGTTTGTTCTTAGGTATTGTATGTTCAGAATAATGGTCAGACTTTCATCTGCATCTACGCCTAGATGTTCAATTTTGATCTTACATGACCACATTTTTCAGGGTTTGATTTGCAAGATGTTAATACTTTGAACTTTTCTGGATTTTGCCACAAAATTTAGAGGATCATCACTTCTTTTTTGGCTTTTTTTACACTGGGATCATGTCTCTGCTGTGCTTCCAGATGCTGCTGGAAGAGAACGAATGCCTGAAGATGGAGCTGTCCAGAGCCAAGATGGCGCTGGCCGAGGCTCAGATGGAGAAAGACTCGCTGCTTCACCACATGAAGAGCCTAAAGATGAACACCAGCTAGAACTGCCTCGTCAGTGACGAGCTCCAACTCTGACTACAAAAAAAGAGGACTTTTTATTTTATTTTTTACTTTAACTGCACACTTTGTCGAGGGAGATACCACGACTTGTGACTTTTGAAGACTAAGAAATGTTTTGTTCTGTTTCGTTGAACAAATGCAAAAAGAAGAAGATATTCTGTTTTAAAGCTTGTGAAAAAGATGGTAGAAATCTATCATGTTTTTGGTGCCTACAGTAACTCATCCTTTACTACTTCTGTTATTAAAACCACCACAGAAACCTGGAGATCTGAAAGAAAACTGAATGTCGCATCTTTAGAGGAATGTCAAAAAAAGAAGGTAAAAAGACGACTTACTTTGCACTGCGCTGAGTTTTCAGTGCGTTCAAATTCAGACTCTAATTGTACAAGAATGTGAACATGTATTTTCTACAGAACCTTGAAGGGTTTTGTAGTGTTTGCAGTTGAATGTGATTTTTTTTTTTCGTGCGAGTCTCAGACAGAACAAGCATTTTGTGACGTGCGGAGGACAAACATCGGTTCACTTTACAGCTTTTTCAAATGCCTCCGAATCAGCTGTTGCCTCCACGTTTGTCCTATTTTTATATCTGTAAATATTCAATGCTGCACTTTTTAAAACTGAGGCACTGTAAATACAGCGAACACAGCTGTGGGAGAACAATTGGAGCAAAGCGTGAAAAAAACGGGCCACTCTGAAGCTGCCCAACTACATGTGTGTTTCTTTGTGTAAAAACGAAGAGGAAAAAAAAATCCACGTATTTGAATGACTTTCATGGACAAGCAATGACAATATTTGCTGCTTTAGTCATCCCTGTGTGATAAATTACATGTTCATAACTAAAATCGACTTATTTTTCTAACAGCAGGAAAGTGAAGGTAGGTTTACCTCTAATATTTAGCTGTGATAAATTTAGTAAACATGTGCAAAACATCTACTCTTAAAAAAACAATTTAAAGTTCTTGTTCCTCCAAAAGAAAATAAATTTAAAAACAGAATATTTTTGCTGCAATCGTTTTCTCCCCTACTTACTAGGAGGAAGTAAGCAAAAAAAGTATTTTTTTTCTGTCAAAGCTGCTGAAATACTGATAGAAAATAAAGGATCCATTTTGAAAGTTTCATCTTTTTATTAAGTTTCTGGTTTGAATTTACTTGCATTTTGTTAATTTACTCTATGATCTAACTTTTTTTTACACATAGGTTCAACTTTTATTAGGTACAGTGGGTAAAATAAGTTTTTGTTTTTTTTTTATTGATGTGTACCTGCGATAAAAATGACAGACTTAAAAATTTGGTGGTGTAAAAACTAATTTTCTCCACTGCATGTTGTAAATTTGTTGCCAACTGCTTACATTACTAAATTATCCTTTTAAAAAAAAAAGACTATTTTTTTTAAGGATAGCTGATGCAATTTGTCTTGCATCAGACTTTTTGCCTAAACAGCATAATGTGCTTTACAATAACATGCCGCTTAACTCTTTCTTTTATCTCCACCTTGGCCAGTTTCATTGATTTCTGCTGCCTGATGCAGCAATTCCTCCTTGGAACAATTAGTTGGAAAACCCATCTTGGCTGCCAGATTGTTGTCAAAGCTTTTAGCTTCCTGTTATTAATTTTATGCACAACAATGCCCATTTTAAAACGGCTTGAGGCTGCATTCCCCTCCTGATGGGAGAAAGATAATGCAGTTCAACAGTGGCAGCAGCCACTTAAATGTGAAACTATTGTTCTAATATAGTCATAAGCTAGCACTTCACCACAGATAGCTGCAACACAAAATTAGAAAATAAGCACTTTATTTCAGTGACGTGGTCAGGGGATTCACCTGTAGTCCTTACAGGTAAAATGAGAACATGCGAAGTAAAATAGATGCTAACGACGATGAGAGGAAATCAATTGGTCTACTTGAATTTTCTATAAACTGCTTTTTTAAAATATTGGTAATATTTTTGCAATCAATCACCGAATTTACTCATTGTTGAAATTCATTAAAACAGTGCAGTGTTGTGCCTCACCTCTAGGGGCGCTGTGTTACACAAAGTGGATGAACCAAGCAGTTGGCGTGTGCTTATTGTAGTTCTCTTTATATCTCCAATATATAAAGAAATATAAATACGTTCACACTGCATCCTGAAGTGGCCCACATCCGTTTGTTTTTGTGTGAAGTACGATTTTTTTGTGGGGTCGTAGTATGTGATCTCCAATGTGAACTTCAAACGACCTGAAAGTCATCCGCATGCGCAGTAGAGGGCGTGCTCATTGTTTGCGGAAGTAAACGTGGATGCTAACGGTGGCGGGTGTCTTACCATTCTGAAGTCGATGTCCGACCGGAGCCAGCATATTAACAACTTAATCTTCATTAAGGTCTGCCATGGTTGTTGTTTTTCTTCCCGCTTGCGCGTATCAGGACGCAGAGAAGTGACGTTTGTCGAGTATCAATGACGTTCAGGTCGGATGACTGCGAAAAAATCGGATTTGGGTCACTTCAAGCTGCAGTGTAAACGTAGGGTTGTTTAATTACACATGTTCTACATATGCGGACATTCCTTTGTCTAATAAATTTAATGAATATGAGTCAATGTGTGACATATTTAGTATTTTTGACAGGCCATAAATGCGCAGTGAAAATGCGGAGGTTGAAAGTACTGTGCCTCACAGATAGGGGCAGTGCTGAGCCCCATAGGCACAATAGGCAACAGGTGCTCTTCTTCTACGCATTGAAAAGACTGAAAACATTCGGAAAAATAGAGACGTTCAAGCCCTTTCTACTTTTTTTACTGCCATATTTTTAAAAACGAAAAAAAAAATGGGACAGAAACGATGACACTTTTTACAAGAGAATGACAAAGATATTCGTGGAGAAGGATAAGAGTCTGGACGTCAAATGAAAATGAAGGTAAGCTCCTACACGATGTACAATTTTTATCTGAAAAGAGGAAAGACAGCTGACGTAAACATTAAATTTTTTTAAGAAATCAACTGTGACCTTTTATTATTTATTGTTGAATTGTATTTTATTAAAGCACAACTAAAAGCTTTAAGCAGCTGAGGTCAAACTGAAATGTAAGCTTCTACACTGGGTTTTGGATTTGTATGAACGTCACGTCACGTCACTGCTTTATAATGATTTCATAGTCAGATTGTGATTCAGTTATGGATTTTTACCATCCAGTAGCAATCAGAAATCTTTTCCCTTTCATTCTTTGGGACTTATTGATAATTTAGAATTTTGGTAGTTTTAATATTTTGTCTTTGATAGCATTACAGAAGAATTATTTTGAATGTAGAACCAAGTTTGTCTTCCTATCTAATGTTGCACCCCAATTTTTTTGTACAAGATGTTTCATACTGATCCATAACTCCTTCGCACTTGCTTTGACAATATTTTAAACTAATCCTGTACTGAAATACGAATCCAATCAATTTCCCCCAGCAGGAGGTTGCTTAGTTTGATCCTTCAAGAGGATTTTGGTCTGAATTATACTGTTGGGAAGCTCCACTGTAGAATTCATTCCATTTTCTTCAGATTTAAAACCCCTTAGAGGATTTTTACAGCAGGTGTTTGACCTGTGGCTCACCTTCGTTTTATGATGGAGCATTTCTCAATTTATGTGCAGCAATGCAATAAAAGGAGGTAAACTCTGCATGTAAGAGCAGCCAGTGATCTGCTGCACAGGCTGTTTGGACTTAAATGGTCATGACATTTTGCAGCTGCAGCGGCGCAGTGCATCATGGAACAATGTTTAATAGCTGTTCACACATGTGCAAATGGAGAGCCGGGCTATTTTCAGCTGGAAACTTGTTTAGATGCTGCAGCCTAAAGCTACTGAGATGATAGCCAAGACATGGTGCATCACAGGAAAGGATGTATGCATGTTTGAGTAATGTGTTAAAGAGAGAGGAGGGAGTACAGGGCGTGTCTGGACCAGCTGGATTGTGAAAAAAACACTGAGCATAGAGAGGAGACAGGTTGCGTCTTCGCAGCTTCTTTTCCATTATTCTTCTGTTTTCTGATTTTTCATAGCTTATTTGGGAGATGATTTTACATTGATTTAACATTTGATAGTTTAAATGTTTAAAGGACTGAATAAAAGTTCTCTTTAGAGATTCACTGTATTTCTGTAATTGGCACTAGGAGAACGCATAGGAACTTGTTTTTTCTTCACAGATTATCTCGTGTATTATACTGTCATGGTATTAGTGGGTGATATTTAGAGTTACTACGTCTAGGAGGATTTAGTTTCTTATATTTGGGCGTACGTACTACATATGTACTAGCAGCTGAACATAACCTGTCCTTTTAACCAAAGGATTAACTTTACCATGGTCTTGTCTTTTCCATGTTTCCATCATCTACTGAAGGATAATCTGCATTAATTAGATGGATTTGGTCCTTAGAAAAGGAATGGAATTGGTGAATAACACTTGAACGATCCAACAAGAGAGTGGGTGAACTGGAATGTGTTCAAGAAAGATTGATCCTAAGTCTACATTGGGAACTAAAGACAGAGTGAAAGCCATAGAAGCACACATTCATCGACTGTCTTTTGCGCAAACCTTCAAAACAAACATGAAAATCTTTTGTTTTCTTATTGCTCTGACTGATACAATAGAATCTCATACTGCAAGTCTAAGCTTGACCCTCACCTTTCACTGACTGGAATAACTGAAAACAAAGGAGTAATGATGCTAACAGTAAAATCGTGATGCTTAACATCTTTTATGCATAAAAAGTATGAGATAAAAGGGAGCTGAAAACACTTTTTATTTGTTAAAAAAAGAGAAGAAAACCGTTCATATTTTTCTCCTTACAATTCATATTCATGTGCTACTTTTCTATTCTAATGAAGCAGCAGCGTGAATGCATCATGCAGGTTCCTGCTTGCAAAAAAAGGGGCAGAGTCAGAGTGGGGGGGATGAAGGTGTCCGTCCGTATTATGGCTGTCAAAGCGCATTAAATCCCTGCTCCTGCCTTCATTTTGCATTATTCACACTAACCCAGCTCCGACACGGCTGGCTGACGGGAGGAGGAGGATATTTTTGGGATATCACCTGTTTCCCAACCATATTTCGGCTGCAGCGGCGCGCCGATTGAGAAAAAGAGAGACAACAATGCCAGCACGGAGAATGATGAAGCGCGCATGCGCGGCAGCGATGGGATAAGTTTTAAATCTCACAGAAGAAGAAAGAGTGAGAGCTGCAGGGCGTTTGGGTCACTTTTTAAAAAAAAAAACAGAGCGACGACACACAAAGTACAATTCATTGATGTTGTAGCATCGTTATCCCCACCCAGACGGTACAGGGAGCTTCTGAATCAAACCAGGGGAAATTGTAGCGGAACACGGACTCAGGTACTTCCAAAATAAAAGCATCGCAGTTAATCAATAAACAGGAAAAACGGTTAAAGTCAGTGGCGCTTCGGAGTTCAATGATAACACAAAAAGTATCGGTAAATATGTCGCATTTAATCATTTTTAAGTCATGTTTTTATTTATTTTTAACATAAATATGCTTAGTTTATGTGTATTTCTATTTTCTAGTTAGGATTTCAACGTCTTTGGTTTGTTGAATAGCTACCCCAATGAAAAACTATTGCCATGTTTGTGCAGTGTAGTTCTGAATTTGCTAGAAAAAAAAACAAAAAAATAATCTTAGACATTTTCTAGAAAAAACAATTGGAAATTTTCTGAGCTCAGAAATTTGGAATTTATCATTTTTTTCTAAAAACAATTTCTTATTTCTTAGCCTTGTCTTGCACTTTTTTTTCCTTTTTTTTTCCTTTTGGAGCTCAGAAATTTTCAGGTTTTTTTCTAGAAAATTTCTGAGGTTAATCTCAAAGTTTCTGACCTTTTTGGTGGAAATGTATTCCTCCTTTTTTTCTATCTACATTGGCTCCAATACACGGTTGTAGAAATTGGCATCATCACTACCTGGTTTTTATATGTTATCTAACAGAAAGATTACATACGCAGAAGGCCGTCCACGGAGATTTGAGGTTTTATTTTGAAAGGCACTACCGGAAGTCAGTCATTTAGTTAGGTGGAACTTGACCGCTGAGTCTGAGCCGACCCTGATAACCGCCGGAGCAGTGCGGTTGGTTCGCCGGAGAGACAGGGAGGAGGTGAGCGGACTGGGAGAGCTTTTTGTGGCTGCAGACGGAGTTTCATCTCCAGTCTGTTCCCAGCAGAAGCTCCGGAGGAAACGGGACAAAGAGGGAGTTTAAATTTTTATTCTTTTTTTTCTTTTTTGATCCGGCTTTTACTCTTCACTTCGGGCGTGCTAAGGGGGATTTGTTTCAGGATCAAACACCGGGAGTACATCACGCAGCTGTGGATGTGAATCAGCTGAGGTTGCAGGGCACCAGGGGAGCCGTGCTCTGCAGCATCAATAGCACCCACTTCCACGCAGCGAGAGGGAATCCTTCCTTAGATGCTTCCCCGCGGCAGACGCTGAGGAGTGGAGGGATTTTATGGAAGATTTGTTGGATTTTCTTTGTTTTATTAATCGCCCGTTGCAAACTTGAGAGTCCGGGATGGGGAAGGAGCAGGAGCTGCTGGAAGCCGCCCGCACTGGGAATGTCGCCTTGGTGGAGAAATTGTTGAGTGGGAAAAAGGGAATACTGGGGTCAGGATCCGGCTCCATCCCTATCCCCAACCTCTTGAGGTAAGCAGCCTCCTTCAGGTGGAGCTCTGCAGTGTCCTGGGAGTCCCAGGGGCACTGCAGGGGATTCCTGGAGGTTTCCCTTTCTGCAAATCTAGGCTATTTTTTAATCTTATATTTTAGCTCACAAGTGCACTACTGTTATCACTTACTATTACAACTGTAGAACAGACGGCACATCATGCATCAACGTTAGTTGCTGCAGGAGCTTTATGTTTATAGCATGAAGCTGAATACAGACGTGTTCACACCCTTTAATACGTCTCAGATTTAGTCAGGTTACCACCACAAAACCAAAAATGAATCTTATTGGGAAAAGTTTTGGCACGCATTTGCTTTCAGGCCCCGTTTACTCCGATATCCCTAAATAAAATAATAAAGTTTTCCCTCCGTCTGGGTGAAATTTCTCTTGAGAAGCAACCAAGAGGTCAGTGGTGGCTCTGGAGGAGCTACAGAGAGCCACAGCTCAGGTGGGAGAATATGTTGCCATGACAACTGTTAGCAACGCAATGCAAAAAATCTGGCATTTCTGCAGACTTGGCAAGAAGAAAGCCGTTTGGTGTCCTGTTTTTAAGTTTTTCTAAAGTGGTGTAGGAATAAAAAGTCCAAATTTAATGTAGGGGTAGGAATTTATCATGAGAATGTTATTAATATAATGATATTTTTTACGTCACAATAAACTCAACTTACTGTTAAAAAACAGATTAAAATTTTATTTCTTATATTCACTGTTTTGTCCATGAGATCATCAATAAATATCAGTAAATATGGTTAAATGACTGCTCTATATGAAGTTTAGTGATATAAATCACATTTCCTTTTGGCATTTATGTTTAGGGTGCTATGAATTCTGTCATGCTTTTATTTAAAACAGAAGTAATGCATAGTTTTTATCGTTATTTTTATCATTATCACAGTAGTACTACAAAATATTTTGATAAAATTCTAAGTCTATATCATCCACCCCTTTGTTAACCCTTTGACCGATATGCAAAACACTATTTGTTGGTCAAAATTAAGCATCATAATGCAGGGTTTATTGGAATAGTTTGGAATGTTGTTAGAATGGCCTAATCAAAGTCCAAAATTGTACATTACTTTGAGCTGCCACATCAAATCCCATTAAAATTCACTCTAGTTTGTGGTTTTAACATGACAAAATGTGTATGAATATGTCTGTGAGTCACTAAGACTAGTAGAGAATCTGAGTGAAATGAAAAATATTGGATTGCTTGTCATTTCCTGTTCTCTCCTGGCGCCAGGTGTGCTTTCACTGTTAGGTGGGGAAACCTCTGCACAGCAAGAACAAAAGAACAGACAGCAGCTACCTTGAGATTCAGGGCTGTGACAGCTTCTATAGTGCAGGGACACACTTTGATGCTCAGATGATGGAAGCATTTGTAACTTTGAATTCAGTCTTTCACACATTTCTCCATGCAGCAGGCGGCTTATACTCCAATGGCGCGCGGATGTAAGTTTGCCATCGCTACGTTGATCATTTTGTGTGTTTGGAAAGAACCGAGTCTTTTTGCATGAAACCTGGCGAGCTGAGTGTAGGAGTTGACGGAAGCTTTTAACAATAATCGAAACGCTTGCAGCATCACTTCTATTTTTGTTCCGAAGAAAGAGGATGTCCAGTTATGAGGAAATGCAGTTTGACTGTAGGGCCTGCAGGTTCCACCTTTTGCTACTGCGAATTTTTACGTCAAATTTCCCATGAGCCAAAAAAAACTTTAACTTGAAGTGCGGTTTTGATTTTTTTCCTCCTGGTCTCTGTGTTCATGCTGACGCTGACCCAGGTGATAATCAGATCAAAGTTAGGGAGGAGTACCGCCTCAGGCGCTACCCCTCCTCCACTGTGTTTCTTGACTTCCTGCTGGGGAAAAGAAGTTTGGTGTAACTTCTTTGGAAGCTATTTGGAGGTGAATGTTGAAATGTCCTCAAATTCAGCAGCACTGAAGCATAAATTAGCACTTAGGGCTGTTTAGGGGTAGTTCTTGTTTATAACTTCTAATAGGAAGTTGCAGATATTCTCTGTGGGCTGTCAGTTCATGAGAAGTATATTTTGTGTGTAGTCTTTACGTGCATTCATGAGTCTGTTCCCTTTTTTCTGCAGGGTTAATAAAAATTAATGTTTGGCCTGTGGTAATGCAATGCTGCTACCTCCATATTGTCACTTTCCTAAAATCATTTTTTAATTTTTGTTAAATATCTAATGTTTTCATACCTTGTCGTACGGCACTACACTATCTGATGATTTTCGTCAGCAGAGAGATCCTTTCTCTTTCCCATATTGCTTGAAACCTGTGGCCTGCTTAATAATGTGGAACATCCTTCTTAAATAAATTTCCTTTAATTGAGCTCACCAGACAAACTAATCAACCCAGCTCTCTGAAATTAATTATAGTGATTAGGCCTGTCACGATAGCAAATTTTGCTGAGCGATTAATTGTCTCAAAAAATTATTGCGATAAACGATAATATTGTCTGAAGACCTTTTTACACTGATTTAATGGAAATGACGTAATAATGCATGTGATTTCCTGCCAAAGATAGATACACTTTATTTTCAAAAGAATATTTAACACTGGAGCTGATAAACTAAATAAACAAAACAACCAAAAACAAAATGGATTCTCAGTCTCCATTAACAAAAAATGTACTTGATAAAAACTAAACAACATAAAGCTAAAATGGAAATAAATACTGCATTCAACCAAAAGAGTGCAGATTATGAAGTTGTTGCTCTTCAGTAATAATTAGATTTAAATAGAGAAGATGGGCACATCAACTACCTGATGCAATAGTTCACACTACATGACTTTTTGCTTCTATTTTTCCCCATACAACAATCTTAGACCTTTGGTCTTCCTAAGATTGTGTGGTGTGTTACGGTAGATCCTCGTTGCCGCTCCGATCTAAATCAGGGTTTTTCCCCGACTGGGATCTTAAAACAGCCTGTTGAATGTGACAGGCAGCCAATCAGAAAGAGTGGATTCTCCTCCGTGTTTTCTGAGGGGAAATTACGTCGGGGAATCCCAAACAGCTGACACAGCGCAACCTGAAGTCCAGCCGACGTGGAAACAACATTAATGTTTATTCAACATGCAAAGAATATAGAGATGACAAGAGGAGGAGTTGGAGCGAAATTGCTACCGCAGTTGATAAACCCGGTAACTTTTCAGCTGTTCTTCGTTAACGTGACGTAAATAGGTTATAATGATTTTCATTCAGTCAGGACTTTACCTGACACTAGCCACATGCATTGCAGGTAGATTGTAGTAATGCATTGATTAATACCTGGTTTTAAAATTAGTTCACTGGACTTGTAGCCATTATTTTGTGCCCATTGTTGGACACCACACAGGACCGAACCCGATCGAACTGTTATACCTAGGATTCCTGTCGGCTAATGTGTGGTCTGTCAGGTTTTGAAAATGGGCCGACAATCGGCCGCCAGCTCTAAGATCGTGTCGTGTGCGCTGGACTTTACACTAAGGAAATGAGGAAGGGAGGATCAGTGGAGAGCACCGGAGTTGAGCCTTTTTTCATTCGGTGTCATTAAAAGAAAGAGAAAAAGGTCGGAAGAGACGATAATGCCGATAATTGAAATGACGTCGATAGTTTTAATTTATCGTACGATTAATCGATTTCTCGTTTATCGCGACAGGCCTAATAGTGATTCAAAGAGCCCTGGCACACAATACCGTCTATAAATTTAATAGCACAACAAAATATTTAATCTTTATGACACTTAAATCCAATTTGCATAATAATTTGGAACACGGTGTATATCTCATGTAACTGTTTATCACGTTAACGAGCTTATTCATGTGGGATTTTAATTTATGTAATGGAAACATTGCAATTGTGAAATTGTGGGAGGTTTTTTTGACATTAGCAGAATATAGACAAAAATTGACACATTTTTTATTAGGAACTCGGCTTATGATGTTTTAAATGTAAAAGTTTCAAAAGCCAAAAAGAACCAGAGTCTTACTGCGTCCAACTGGTAGGAAACCCATTTGAAGACCCAAAACTAACTGGAGGGACTAGAAAACCCGTCTAGTTTTCTAGTGCTTTGGGATCCCCCACAACGAGTGGCTTAACATGGCTCCCTTTTTACCTGTCACACCTATGGTGAGTAAGTCCTGGATTTAGCAGCAAGCTAATAGATGGAAGGATGAAAAGAAAGAAGATTGGAAACCATGGAGGTTTACGCCCACAGCCAACTGTCACTATTGTTACTGTTGGGACGGTTGCTGATTGATGTGTAGCTTCGAGCAACTTCATTTCTTTATAAAAAATGGTTTCTAAATGACGTCCTTTCTGTCGGGTCTCATTCTTTTAATAAATAATAAAGATACAGTTGGTGCCTA
Source organism: Xiphophorus hellerii (assembly GCF_003331165.1). Taxonomy (NCBI): domain Eukaryota; kingdom Metazoa; phylum Chordata; class Actinopteri; order Cyprinodontiformes; family Poeciliidae; genus Xiphophorus; species Xiphophorus hellerii. Next base: position 7,071,276 of record NC_045688.1, on the reverse strand, counting down.
CAGATCATTTAGCTATACTCAACTATTGTGTACCACTGAGCTACAAAATACCCTCAATATTTGTTTATTTTTTATGAATTATGGATGTAAATAATGAGAAGGGGGCCCAAATGTCAATTGTAATATATTTTAGGAGTATTATAATTTTAAACCCAGTTTTCATTGATTCTGAGTCACTGTGAGACCAATAAACTGACCCCTGAATAACCCAAGATAACCCTTGTTGGTGGTTAAATGGAAATTATTTATAATCATTTTGTTAAAAAATACAAAAATTCAAGTTTAGTAAACAAGTAAAAATTTTAACAGGTTAACATGAAGAGTTCATACAAGTATGGGAAGAGATCAATTCCAATAAAACTCTAAAATTAATATGTTAATCAACGTATCTTACAAATAATAAAAGTATATATAATCAAATATACCATGCCATAATTTTGCCTTGCTTATTTGATTAACATGCTCTTAACAACACAAAGACTTGCTGTGAATAACCAACTTAAAACCATGAAGTAAATAAAAAGCTTTAACAGCACAACTACTAATGTACTTAAAAAAGTCAGATTCTTTCTAAGCTGTTGATCAGCAGCTGAATTTGCTTCATCGCTGCTATAAATTCCTCTTAATGTGACCACAACACTGATGTGTCATTAAGTCCGAATGTTTGTCGTAAAATGTTTCAGTAAAACCTCGACATGTTTAGCTGGTGATTCATAGAAAACTCTGCATGTTTCTCCAGAAATGTATTCCAAATAACTTTCCTGATCTTCTTTATGAGCTTCATGGCATATTAGTAACCGTGGAGACGGCAGTTTCATGCACAAGTAGACATTGGTAATTTTCTGAGCCTTGTCAGACATCTTTTGGCCTTCAACACAGACTGTTGTTATGGTGATCATTATGTGGTTACTTTTAGTGCCACTGAATAAAACTACTAAAGACTTTTAGTGATTTAGACTGATGTGAGATTTGTTTTGCTACTTTACCACTAATTTTAGTGTTGTATATTAGTTAGTATTATGTGGTGATATGGCTGGAAAACAATATAAACATTCCATATCAGTCGATAACAATAACTATACATTTTTTGTTTTTAAGTACTGCCAAACATGACCTTTCCTCTACTACTACTCAACAGGGTGTTGCTAGGCAACCAAAAGCGAGGGAGTGACTGGGTTGTTGCTAGGCAACCAAAGAATGAGTGAGTTAGTTGATTCCGCCAAACTTGCTTAGCTAGCTGTGAGAGATTGAGCGGATAAAAGTATTGTTTCTGCCAGAATCCCCCAGAATGCCTTGCGGTTATGGATAAATTCAGTGAAATTATTGAATATTCTATTGATATTGATCACCTGCCTGTCGCAATATGTATTATTATTGATTTATTATCTCGTCATAGTATGATGGTGTGTGGTAATATTTTTGCTTAAACCTGACACTACCCATTGTTGCTTTACAGTTATTTGCATGCATACATAGTTTATTGACACAAACTCAAAGATTGAAGGCAATGTTTAGGATGTAGTAGTAAGAATGTGTAAAAGATCACATTTTACACAGAGTCAAAATACTGGCTTATGATGTATGCCTCCAGAACATTGGGTAGATAACTCGCACACAATACTGCTCATGTGATTACTATGACACCCCTGCTATCAGAGCGCTCCCTTCGGTGGGTCATCAGAAAGGTCGTAGCAGAGGAGTGTGTGTGTTGGGTAATGTTTTAGGAATGATCTGTGGAAATAAATGCATAGTTTTCCATCCTTATGCACCCAAGCCAACGACAGCATTCCTAAGTCATAAGGTTCACCGTTTTCCTGAAAGAATCGCCCTCAATGGACCGGACCAAAGGCACTCTGCGTGTAAAATCAAACATATGCGTATTAGGTAACGGGATGTGGGGAAGACGATCCTCGGCTGCAGATTTGTGGTGTGGGGCACAGTGGAAAATCAATACTGGATGATCTCACTCCAGTTTAATGGCTTTTTTTGTGTGTGTCTGTGTAAATGAAGTCTACTGTAAATGGCAAGTGTCTCTTTGTTTGGGATGGAAAACTAAATCATAAAACACTCATCTGTTGGATGGATTTAGGGGAGTATTTAATTATATTATAAATACTTAATAATTGCACTTTCTCCTGAATATCTAAGTAACTCACTTAGAAAATGGCAAACGTGTCATTTAAATTAAATGCCTGTTCACTGCACTTTTCTATAAATTCACTTTACTTATGAACACCATGCTAGTTGTTAAAGGGAAGTTATTATGTAAAATTGACATTTTGAGCTTTTTTATCATGTTTATAGTGTAATTCCCTCATCTAATAGATACCTGGAATATTACTTGATTCTTTCATGGATGTTTGAGAAATCCTTGGCAACCAAACGGCTGCACTCAAAACGTATCACCTACTTCCACTTTGCTCCTCCAGACTAGTGGCAGCAGCAATTACCAAAACACCTGGTGTAATTGTGCTTCTGTTGAACTCATCATACAAACTATTTCTCAGTCCAACACTCTAAAGATTATTTTGTAAATGCAGTAATGGAGGAGCTGAAAAGGAGTGTCAGAAAGAGCAGGACCTTCTTAAAGAGATAGAGGCCCAATTTCAAGGCATTAACTTGCAAAGTCATATTTCTTTTAAATCATATTTGGTATATGTATATAGCATTTTTGTGGTATAAAATGTCACCATGTGCCTGGAAAAATATACTGCCCCTTTAATAAATGCAAAACAGATCGTTCAAAGTTGGAGTAAAATAATAATGGTACAATAAAACGAGCTACTGGCTTTCCCCTGCGTTAGTAGTGGCATAAAGAGGAAATCTAAACCTGTTTATGGATTGGTTTTGACCAGCCGACAGCTGATCTGCTTATTCAGGTCAGTAGCGGCGCTGACACCAATCCGATAGGTCGGCCCAGTGGTTCTCTGAATCAGCTAAAGGAACAAATTCACTGAAAAGCAACAGTTGTTGAAGAGAATGATGGCTTGTTGACACAAATAGATTTCATTTTAATTTGCTGTATATGAAAACTGATTGCATTAGAGGAAAGGGGATTTGGTGACTGTTTTAGTATAATGAGGATAAATGTGTGTGTTGTACATCATGTACTAGTGAAACGGATTCCCTATTGGACAGATGGTGTGTGATCCCTCCCCGCTCTCGGTTACGTTCAGGGGAAACCCGTCTTATTCTGGTGTTTGCCTCCCTGTAAACAAACAGCCTCTAAGTGGAAGATGGCGACTCCTGGAGGGAACGAACACGTTCACCCACTCCTGAGTGGTGGATGCTCCGTTTTAATTGCCATCCCCACAAACCCCCTCTTGAGTGTTTAATATTTGATTTCTGCCTGTACTTTGTCACAGTAGGGAGTCTAGAGGTGTGCTTTTTAGTGTGGTCCACTAAGGATGAGGTTTTCCAAACCAGAGTTTATTTTCCTTGCCACAGTACTTAAGATCCGATCCAAAGGGAAATGCGATGACCAAAAAACCCGCGTCTGGCAGGTTTTTCTCTGTGTGTCTTTGGGAGCCGGAGCGTGTGACATAACCACTGGCTTTGCGTAACCGCAGCGAGTATCCACGGCTGTGAGTGTTGTGGGAGGGGAGCGGTGAGGAGTGAAAGCTGACGGGGGAATCTAGGAGCCACATGTGGTGCTGGGAATCCAAAATAGGTCAGAGGTTAACTCAGGGAAAAGCAGTGCATATGAAGAGGCGATTTAAAGGGGACACAAACATCCTGAGAGTGGATATTTAACATAGTTTTTAACAATGTAGAAAAACTGAAGGATTAAAGGGTGTTTTCACACTTTATAGTCTGGTAGATTCAGTTTGATTGGGGACCAAAAGTGCAGTGTTTGTTACATTTTCAGCTGCTGCAGTTTGCTTTCACACTGCGTTGTGCCAAACAGTCCAAACTAATTGAAAAAGCTGTTCCCCTCCTCACCTGTGGTGGCGCTGCAAAAAATAACCACTGATGAAAACGACACAAAAACATTTGAAGAAGACATGAGCTCCACTTTCTTCTTCAGAAAATGTAAACAAAACTAGAGTGGCGTTAGATTTTAACGGTTGTAGGACATCTACAACAACAACCATGAGCCATTTATCCCGCTAGGATTAGACTTGCCCCATTCTTTTGGTTCTATCTACCCAGAATACCTTGCACCATAGTCCACTTCCTGCTTTTGGAGCGGTATTTCTTGTCCGCTTCCATCCACATATTCACTTCAACTGAACCATGACCAAGTTTGTAGGCGGACCAGAGTTAGGTTACGTGTTCATACCTCCCCAAGCAAACCAGACTTTCAACACAAACGAACTAGAGTTGAATTAAAGTGGACTAAATGGGGCAGGTGTGAAGAACTGGACCCTGCAACATGACAATGACCCAAACAAACCTGAGAATCTATCAAGGGGTGACTAAGAATGAAGATATGGAAAGTCCTGTTCTTTAATGCACCTTTTTGTTTTGAGTTTAATAAAAAATAACATAAATGGAAAAGGATGTCCCAGTAGAGCTGCAGTGTTTAGGAAACTTTAGTTCATAATCCTGTACTGAACTCTGGCTGTCAGAAAACCCAGAATGTCTGAAACTGGACTGGTTGAAATGAGTTGAAGATGTGAAAGAATATGATTTTCCATGCATGTGATTAAATTAAAACTCCTGGATCCTGCCAAGAAACCAAGCTGTGCACTCCTTTAGCCTGAGTCTCTTTTTGTTCCTCCCTTGTTTGGTCTTTTTTTTCCATTTGAAGATGAAGCCTTTTTCAGTCTCTGTCCATCTGCTCCCCTAAATTCCCCTTTAATTTCACTTCAGTTTCCTCTCCATCACTCATTTCTCTCACCAATCCCTTCCTAAGCCTCCCCACTGCCACGTTTTTTCTGTTTTTTCCTCCCACTGCAGCCCGCCCTCTCCCATCTTATCACTCACCCCCCCCCCCCCCCCCCCGTCTCACCGCTTACACTGCACTACATCTGTTGTCGTCATGCCAGAGCATCTTTTACCCATCATGCCTCTGGGTTTAACATAGGCATCGGTTGACAGCAGAAAACAAGAATCCAGGGAATCTGTATCTATGACTGTAAGAGAGTCATTGGGGATTATATTTGTTTTATAAAATCTGAGGTTCGTTTGTTTGGATGATGTGTATTTGTTGCACCAATTTCTAAATAAAATCAGTTGATTAGTTTTAAATACTTGGTAGTTTATTCCATTTACTCTTCCATTTATGAATGAAATCAGCTTGTAAGATGTTTTTATAATCTATCACACATTAAGTGCTAATTAAATGTTACGTATCAGCCTTAGACAGTTCCTACAGTTTTGAAAGATCTGAGATAGAATTGTATTAATTCCCAAATGTAGAAAAAATACTTTTAGAATGGGGAAAATTGTCTTCATAATTTATTTTGTATTGTTTTCTGGACAGCTTTAGATGCATTTTTATTTCACCAATCTATGTTTGGTGTTAGAAATCCAGTCTAGACTTGATAAAAGTGTGTTATAGAAGATAACTTTAGACGAATCATTGTTTTATTTTAGTTTAGATCTGTTCTGTTTGTGTAACATTTATGTAGAAAGCAGAAAATACTGTATATTTTGCTGCAACATAAAATCAATATATTCAGTTCCAAACTTTGGAAATGGGCCGGAAAATAACCTGGAGCTTTTCACTTTAGAGACAGAAAACTTTGTCTCCTTTTCTTGTTTTGAAGAAAATGAGAACAAAAATTTGAAAAAGTACATTTAGTGTTCAGATAATTATAGTTTTTAGTAAGAAGAATGTGTAGCTGTTTACACATTACTGACATTATAACACTGTTGCATACTTACAAGATGTTAGCGTGATTAACGCTAGTCCTGTAACTACCCGGTATTATCACTGCTTCTTTGTAAGTTAGAGGAATTATTGCTGTTTTTTTTTTTTTTTTGTATCTTGATCTGACGACTTTCTCTTCAACACATTTGGCAAACGTGTTCGGGTCGGGTCTGTTAAGAACCAAACATGTTGATGCAGAGTGGAGGAGACGTGTAGGCGGGGGGATGGAGGTGTGACGCCCCGTCTGCCACGATAATCTGCAAGTCGGCGACCCCACGTACCGCGGCGAGCGTTGTGGAGCCACATTCCACTCGGCTCGCCGCTCTCTGATGGATGGCAGCTTTTAATGAAGCTCTGCTTTTGCAGCAGATAAGGAGCAGAAGCAGCGGAGAATGGGGCTACAAGTGCTCATGTCATTATGTGGTCAGGGGAAGGCTTTCGCTGGAGGCCGGTTACGCTTCCAAGTGTGTGTTTTAGTCGTTTGGATAACTTTTAATGTCCCATTATTTTATTTTTAATTGAAACTTACCAACTCTGTGGGTTTTTTTTGTACTGATTTTTAAAAAATCTACATTTCACCACACTTTCTCCTGTCATTTAGATCATAAAACTCGACCACTAAAACATTTTTGTGGCGATAGACCTGCAGGTCCACTTTCAGCATTGATTTATTTTATAAAGACTTTAGTTTTGACTAATGTACTTGTTTTTTCTTGTCTAACTGCAGTAAAGCTGTAAGTGTAAAGCACATTTAGGTTGTTTACAGGTTTTACCGACTACTTATAGTCATGTAAATTTTGCTGGGGTGTTTTTTTTGTTTTTTTTTATTCCTCCTGATCACCAAAGCTTTTAGCTTTTTGTCTTGATATAAGCTTTTCATATCTGTTTATCAATAATTCTGATCAACAGCCAAAAAATTCTCTGGGTTTTTTTCAAGTGAATTAGAACTTTTTTGCACCACTGAATCCAAAAATCACTTTGGTTTCTGAGCTATGGATGTAACATGAGCATCAAACTTTTTTTCTCTCTCCTTAAAACCTTTTTGGGCGAGACATATTAACATTAATGAACTGATAATGTCTCAAAAATGTCATCAATTTAGTCCGAAAATCGTATTTCTCTAAATCAAATTACGGTAGAATAAAAATCTGACCTGATTAAGAAAAATGGATGTTATTTTTGGATTCAGTGAGTTCTAATTCACTTGAAAAAACTGACAACTTCCAAAATATATTTTTTGTAACCCAGTGTAATTATTGATTAGACGTTTATGTTTGTGATGGTAGGACAGAAAATTCTTTTCCTGTTTTTTTTTTAATGGTTACTATGGAGACTGGAGACTTTCTTGGCTTTGGAGATTTTGTGGGGATATAAACTTGAATTCCTCATCCAGTCTCGTCTGTCACAGTTTTATTCTTTTTTTATTCTGGGAGTTAAACTATATTATAAATCGGTGCACCCCTAATTTTAGGTGCCATCCAATAACGTTCGTCTTTTAATGATTATTATATTTAAATCAATACAGGATGAGATTTTCATGTCTTTTATTAACACATCTCCTTTAGATCTTAGTGACTTAGATCAGACATTTGGTGCATTAAATTATGGAAAAGAAGCATTGTAGTGTGAAAAGTGTTGGTCGTCTTAGAATAGTTATGGGCCTAATTATGTTATTTTTATACTGCAGGCAGATGGGAAGAGTTTTACAGAGATCAGCTTTAAAAAGTCCAGTTTAATTGTTTGAACAGTGTTTATTCAGGAAATTGAATAAACAATATGCAATTGTAACAACAACAAGAAGCTTTGTGAAAAGCAGGTGCATGATGTTTCACAATATTGCTACATTTCAAAAAAATGTGGTAAATATAATATATCAAGTGAAGACTATCAATAATTATGTCAAGCCAAAATGATCTATGGCAGAAGCCCACAAGTCTGTAAACAAATCTAGTTTCAAATGAAGTTTTGCAATACTTTTTCCCATCAATTAGACATTTTTAAATCTTCTTGGCATTGAAGAAATTTTATTATGTTTATAAATCTAATTTGGAGTATTTTAGCTTTCTTTTTTTTCTAATCCACCCAATGGCATCAAACCCAAGATATAATACGTAGGCTTGCGTGGCAAATTAAAGTTGAACATTGTTTGAGTTTCTCCTTGAATCCAGTTTAATTGGACAAATTGCTTCTGTTTCTTTGCACTGATTAATGGGATTGCATGGATTTCATATCCACATTTGAAGATAAAAGACAAAACTAACAAAGCAGGTTAAGATTTAAAATCTAAATGTTGAAACCTAGTATTAGCCTTGCCACATTGTGTTCAGGTATTATTGTTCTGTTGTATGAGACATTCAGGTTTGGAGTTGGACAGTGGTAACTTCATTAATCTTGTTCCTGGTGTCGCATTAGAGATATAATCTGCTTCTGTTCCTGTAGATGAAAGGCGCTTCTTCTTACAGCTCGTCCTGTTTGTTGTCACTCCCAATTAGCTGCTAGCAGCAAGAGGTGGAAGCATTACGAATATGCACAGACAGACTGTGTACAGTTGCAGTAAAACACATGCAACTCTATTTAAGAACTGCGGGATTTGAACTATATTGCTGTATATTCCACATCTTTGGTCCTCAGGCTCTGCTGACATGGAGTCTTCCTGCTCCTCTGCCAATCACATCCGATTAACTGAGTGACTCTGCGCCTCCGGGGCCGGGCCGTCACGGAGCGACTCCATGGAAATGTAAAACACAAAGTCAGACTTTATGTAAACACCCTGCTGGTGTGCGGATGCATGCAGGTGTTTTTTATGCGTTTTTTGTCCCCAGACGTGTTTACAACTGTTTATATGCGTGATTGAGTTGAGCAACCAGCGAGTGAGTTATGATCAACTGGCAGATTCCCAGTGGACGCACATTTCCCAGCAGGCCTCACTGGTGTCAATACATCACATGTTGTTATGTCAGGTTCATGCATGCATGGAAAAGCACTCTATTCATTATATTTATGCTACAGGCTAGTCGATGTAGCACATAAATGATGTAATGTAATTAAATAGTCCCAGCTGTTGTGGCCTTCCTTCAGTTTTGATTAAATATACAAAACTTCCTTTATTTTTTATTGATTTTTAACACTCAGAATAAGTAACTAAGTAAGTAGAGATGCATCAGTTGCTTGGCTCCTAAAAAGAATCTGAATTTTATATCTATTTTCGTCCAACCTGCCAAAAGGAGTCTCATTATTCTATCTTTTTTCCGTGTTCCATGAATGCACCATATAGTAATCGTACCCATCATTTTCCCACATTTTATTTTACCGATTATTTTAGTAATTTATTAATCTATTGATAATTCTGGCAATTAATCAGACAAAAAAATACCACTGAATACAATTTTTTAAATTTTATTTACTTAAGCTGTCCTATGAAAATATTAGAAATAATAAACAAATAATTCAATTCCTTTTTTAAATAAGAAACATTTTATTGCCTAAAAAGCAATACCATATCATTCCTTTAGTAAATCTGAACCAGTTGAAGCTAAAACTATACCTATCGCTTTACTCGAGGAGATTTGGCTAAAACATACTTATAAACAACGTTATAATGTTGTTTATAATTAATGTTTTAGAGCATGTTTATTTGACTTAGCCATGAGATTCATCTCGGTTGTATTTAAATTAACCTATCTGAATATTATTTTTAAGATTTTATTGAAGATTTTATTGAAAGTTGGTGCCATTTTTAGAGAAAATCTTAGTCTTTTTGTAACCATTTTTTAAAAATATGAAGACCAATTTGCATAATTGCTTAATCCAGCTGACCAGCAGTGTGGAGCTTCTTACGGTTAGTGACTAAAGCTGCTTAACATGATGATCTAAACAGTTCTGCCCACATGGTGATCCATCATCAGTGCACTCTGTCTTCCTGATAATGAGCCTCAGTAACTGGACTCTTTCATAAAGTCCTTCTTGTCATAACCTCATTCTTCATTTGTGGGCCAGTGGGAGCTGCGCCGTGATGAACGGCTCTTTAAACAGAAAGGCATCAAATATTCAGCTGCCCCTGAACTCCAGTAGTAAAAATTGAGATTATATTGTTGGTGGTGATGAACTCATTTCCAAATTCAGAATTCACTCATTCTCTTCTCTACAAACGCAGAGAACGAGGAAGCAGCTGGCTGTCGAATTCTCCTTCAAATTGTTTTATTCATGATGAAGATAGAGATTCCTGAGATGGGAATGGATGGCAAATTGGAAGCAAAAAAAACTTCCTTTTCGTGGCTATGAAAAGTATTCACCCCCTTGGATATTTAACCCTTTTGTGGGCGTTTTTTGACCTGGTACTCTGGTAGACTTGGTTTGATTTGGGACCAGAATTGCAACATTTGTTACATTTTCAGCTGGTACAGTTCGCTTTCCCACTGCACTGAGTCAAATGATCCAAAGCCTGTTCCTTCAGTAAGAAACACTGAAGGAAACGACAGGAAAACCTCAGAAGAAGACATGAGCACAACTTCCTTTTTTGGAAAATGTAAACAAAAATGGAGTATTGTGAGATTTTAACAGTTGTAGGATTTCGCTTTTTTATTTTGCAAAAAAACTACAAGCCATTTCTCCTCCTAGCACTAGATTTGCACATTATTTTCATTGCATTTACCCAGAATGCACTATGGTATAGTACACTTCCTGCCTTTGGAGCTGTTTGCATCCACATATGCATTCAGAGTTCACTTAAAACAAACCAATGTCAAGGTCTTAAGGCGCACCGCTGCTCACACAGATCAGAGTTTGACTGTGCATTTCCTACTCCCCCCAAATAAGTCAGAATTGGATTAAAACAGACTAAACATAACATTACTGCACTCTAGAAATAATGTGACTTTTTTTTTTTTGACAAAAAAAGACACAAAAAAAACGTACTTAGCCCCAAGTTCCAACGATCTGCATATCAGTGTATAAGAAGTGTGTGTGTTTGTATTGTAGGTTAATGTGTCTGTTGTGTAAGGCGCTTTGAGTAAATGAAAAGAATTACATCACATTAGTTATTCTTATGGTTTGAACGCAGCTGTTTAGTCCTGGATAAAAACAGCAGATATGTCTTTTTCTTAGAACTAGATTGAGGTTTTAATATCCAGTCATGGTTTTCTCCTTTGAGTTTCCTCTTCTCTCTGGGAGGAACTGGGAGACAACTGGAAGTATCTGCTGACTCAGCATTCCTACATCTCTAACCTGTGAAATCAACTGACTTCGGCCAACACATCATCCGCTGTGTGTGGATTATTTTTTGTCGTCTTTGTGAGTGGGTTTCTTGTCTTTTTTTTTTTCACTGTCTGCTGTCTTGTTTTCCAGTATTTTGGGGGAGTGAACTCTCTCTCTTTCTCTCTGTGCCTCTTTGTCTGTTTCTGGCTGTGTGTGTTTGTGTGTGTGACTCTTTCTCTCTGGCATCTCCACAAAATGTTTTTTAGCTTCTCCCCTGTGTCTCCACCCCTTCTCCCCCTCATTTTTGTCTCTTCTTTTTTTTTTTTGTTCAAGTGGATGAGTAAATGAATCTCGGTCTTGCACTGCTGTGTAACCTGCTAATCAGGCCATTCACTGATTACACGCTTCATGCTAATCATGAATGCGTGTGTCTGTGTACAGCGACTTTTTTCTTTATTAATTTTTTTTTTCTAAAGCTTCTTTGCTGTTCTGGCTGCTCATTGTTCCAAAAATAATGCTGAACGTGACACACCTAATGTGAAAAATGGTTTGTACACCGATTCCCTGCTGCGTTCTTTGTTACCTGCATGGCTGCATGTGGGGTTTTACGCATCTGTATGTGCAAGAGGAGATAAAAGAGCGAGGGAGAAAATGAGGATGCGAGTGGAGTGCAGAGCGTAGAGGGGGAACCAATTATCGTGCAGATAACAGAGAGGCTATGGATTTTCTACCCGGCTTCTTCTGCAGCTCTTTTCATTCGGCTGCTGTCACTCTGCCTGCGTCTACCTCTCCGTCCTTGTAGCATATTTAAATTGTAATGTATTGACTGGCAGAAAATCCCCAGGTATAGATTCTGTAATGTGTTGTCTTGTGTTTTCATTCAGGTTGTGTGTGCGAATTTTATTTACCACCGTAGATGGTGGGTTGAAACGTGTCAGACACAGAGCGACGTTTCGTCAATATGCCCCCTGCCTTTTTCTGTGTGTCATTGTGATGGACAGTCACATTGTCTGATCTGCATCGTCATGCTGCCCTTCTTCAAACTTCAGCGTTTCCGCGATATTTTCCAGAATTGGCTCTTTACAACTGGTCGCTTATTCTAAATAGAGGTGATTCTTCCATGGAATATATCACAGGGTTAAACAGTCCCTCTAGGTTGTTGCAGTCATTGTTTTTGCGACTTTTGCAGCCTAAAATTCCTGATTTTTCAAAAAAGTTGCAGTCAAAGTTGCAAACTTTATTTTTGCCATAACACGACCTTATAAAATAAGAAAGATTTTTGCACATAGCCTTACCAAAAACTTTTTTTTTTTGACATAGTCAATATTTAATGGAAAAAAATCATATGTTCAAGTACCTTCTAGAAACAGACCTTTAATACAAATACAATCATTCACAAAGTCATAAAGAGTTGTGAAAGTGCAAAAGAAGAATTCCACATTAAAGTTAAAGTTAACATGAATTTAGGGCTGGACAATAAATCAGTAAGAGTTAGCTCTAACTAGCTAGAGAGATAGCTCACTAGTTAGCTCATGACATTGTTTAAATTACCGTTTTCAAATCATTTGCATAAATTCTAATAGTTTCAATGAAATTATGTCTTTTTTTCTTACAATGAGTTTTTGTTTTTGCATGTTTGCAGCCCTAATCCTGATTCAGTTCTAACCAACTTGGTTTTCTATCAGTGCTTTAAATTTACAGCAGCAGCGTATCAGACACAAATCAGTTACACATTTTGTTCTTTGGAAAAATTGGAAAATCTTTTCACAGATGCATAACTGTCAGTTGTGAATCAGTGTGAGGAAGATATTCTATGAATATATTACAAATCATTTTCTTTCTGCAGCTGTCCATAATTATTCATGTGTTTTGCTTCTTCATTATGTTCTTTCCAACTGCTCCGATTACACTATAGTATGGAGTAGTCGCGTTGATTTCAGGGATGAAAATACATTAAAGGATGGAGCAACTGTCAGATATATTTAATCCAATTTTTGTTTTTTATCCAGAATTATTCATGAATTCTCCTGTTCTGCTTTTACTTCTTTTGTTGATTATAACTGATTTGTAGAAGCAATCCAAGATGAGGAATACTTTAATTAATCACTGTATGCTGAAGGGGCACATGTTGGTGTATTTTATATAAAGGAAATAAGAACTTAACAGATAAAAAGTGACTCTAAAATACACAATATGGCTGGATTTTATTCTATTTTGCATCCACGCAGCTAAATTTATACAGAAATAAAAACAACCAGGGACCCAGGAGGGTTAATTCTTCAACTTTATGCAGCAAAGTACTTTTAAAGAGTTTTCTCCTGTTGATTCGCTGTGTTTGGTGTTTGGTTTGTATATCCCAAGAACTTGGAGAGGAATTCTGTTTTTTACACGAATAAGAGTTTGTTTGTGTCTTTGTTGAGAGGCCTTAGGAAGAGATGTGTTTGGTTTTGCTTTTTAAAAAATCTTAACGTGCTCTGTGTGAACTCCAGACGGTCCCCAGTGTCTGACTGGGCTGCAAATAGCCATGGGAAAAATCAGAGAGGAACACACTCTCACAAAGACACAAAGATGCTATTTGGATGTTTTTCATTCAGTATTCAGAGATCTGGTCTCTCTGTCCTCATCCTCACAAAGCAGGTCTTTCCTCGTCAGTCTTTAGGAATAATTAAGTGGCCCCACTTTCACTTTGGCTGAGGTTTTGATGGAAGTTATAAAAAAGACTGTTTTCTGGTTCATTTGTACATGTGTAATGGTGACTTTTTGTTGTAAATTGTTCACATTTTTAGGGTGAATTAAACATTACTGTAATGAGACGGATAATAAACACTGTTGAACATTTTATTTTAAACATATGTCGGCTCCAGCTAATGACTGAAGTATTGACAATCAGAACGTAGAATAACAAAGTTCCTGTAATCAACTTTAAACCATTTTATCAGCTCAGTACCTGCCTGCCAATTACAGTATTGTTTAACACACTGGAAACTTAAACAGCTTGTCTGCTCCGTCTTCAAATACTCCTTTCATGTACCAATTAGAAAAGTATGCAGGAAAGAGTGGGAGGTAATGAGAGCTCAGAGTTTGACATTTTGCCAAGCGGTAGATTAAAAATCTCAAATATTTGTAGATATCAGCTGTAGATTAATTGCTGGCACATTTATTTTAGAAGAATTATTCAGTAGTTATGATAAAAGAAGCAGATATCGCTCCTTATACAGCAAGTTATGACTGTTCTTAATCCAGTGGCCTTTTCAGGTTTGTTATATGTAACAATAAAGGCTTCATCAGTCTTATAAAACGACAGCAAGCTTTCAGAAATAGGTCACTTTAATAAGCGTGCTCCCTGTAGCTCACTGTTTCAATGTCACAGTGACAATTTATAAGGAATAAGTTCATGCAGGTTGTGTAAGACACGCCTCAGTGAGGAGAGCTGTCAAAACCGGCAATTTAAAAGTATAATTCGGATACACAGTGGAGACAGTCACAAGATTTAAAAATATAACACTTTAGTATATTATTATCAGGGTTTCCCCAGTGTATTATAAGTCTGGTGGGCCACCAGGCTTTACTTGTTCCGCCACCAGGCTTAGCATTAATCATTTATTTAATTTTATTTTTAATGTTTGCATTTTTTAAGACTTTATAATTGGTGTTCAGATATTAAGCTTCCAATCTTCCAATAACACATAATTATTAAGCAATATTTTCAATTTCCTGTCAACTTTAAACATATTTTAACTCTAAAACGTGACGGGCCGCTGGATGAATGACTGCTGAGTGCCCAAGCACTGGGCTTAGCATGTTTTCTAGGGGAAACCTTCAACAGGTATAAATTTCCGCCTCTACATATTTAAAGCAAACATAGACAGACTCCACAAAAGGCAGTCTCCACGCAGATTATTTGTGGCTTTGTGCACAAATGCTTGCACATTTTTCATATTTTCTTAAATTTAAAAAGTTGTATCATTTTCAGTTTGCAAGGAACTCCACTTGTCTAATTCTGATTGCTTAATTAGTCCAAGTTTGCTGTTTAGAGCTCATCTAAATTCTCTGAACCATGTTGTTTGGATAAATATTGCCCCCGTTAATCAATAATTGCACTGATGAGCAATGTGCCTGTTTGTATTATTATCACAGGATTATTCTCTCTAGAAGAGTTCTTTATCACCCAAAGGTGTCTCTTCTCAGGGTTTTTCTTACTTTTACTGTTGTATTTTGTAGGAAATGCGATCCGTTTCTCTTTGTCTGGTTTCACACGTCTATTATTGACTCAAGGTGAGAAGATATGAGTTGAATATTTAGTTTCAGTCGGCTTAAAGAACAATGAAGGCGATTATGGAAAGATGTCAGTCATTCACTTCTAAGTTAGTTTCTGCTGCAGATCGTTGTTTCGCCGCCGTCGCAGACATTCAGACGGTGGATGACATCCCAGCCATTTTCACAAATGAATCGAGCTTCTCACAAATGATCTATCACTCCTTTGCTCCGTCTCCCTCCCTCCCCTCCCACTGGCATTCTTCATACCACGGCGGCATTTTTTCCTTGCAGCACACGAGGTCACACACCCACAAACGCGCACATTGCGACTGTCATGAGCCACCTCCTCTCAGCGGGAGCAGTCGGCCTGGATCTCGGCGCTCTGCCTCCTGAGGCGTCTCCCTGTGCCAGGGAGCATCTGACCGTCTGTTGCTGTCATGGAAATAGTTTGTCGGGGACAGAAGTGGGCGCCAGCAGGTGTCAGCAGGTGGGTCTCGCCTGATCGCACGCTTGCAGCAGATCTGCTCATGTGTGTGGTTTCCTCTGACCAGCAGCCCAAGGCACCAGTTGACCCTTTAACTGAGCTATTCTTGCCATATTACGAAATAGAAACTAATCTTAAAGAGGACATATTGTGCAAAACTCACATTTTGCATTTTTTTAATACTTCCCCTTTAGTTTCAGCTGCTTCTAAAAACAGCCCAAGCTGCACTTAAAAAAACAAACAAACGAAAAAACACCCTACTTTATGGCAGTAAATATTTATAGGTGTCTGGAAAATTTGTTGTTTCAAAACTTTTGGATGTTACGTCACAAATCAGCAGGCACTACCCGTCACCTAGCAACCCTGGCTAAGGTCAGTCCGTCACCTAGCAACCCCAGTGGAGCTCCAGCACTACAGGAGACTCTTGTACAACTTCTGTTTTTCAAATACGTTCGATTGTATAATTGGGCATCTGTCTGCAGCCATTTTCATGTGTGAGTGTAAATGTTGAGTTAGCAGAATCTTATTTGGATTTAAAGTGACAGGACGCTCTTAAAAACAGCTTATTCTGAAAGCAGCTCAAAATAGGCAGAACTGATCAGACTAAAATCTTATCATCTAAGAGAGTGTGTACAAAAAAATTGTAGTGAACATGTTTTATGTAGCCCATAGATCCTAATCTGTTCAAGGAAGCTGAAAAGTAGACATTAGAGTCTAACATCACGTGGGAAGTAATTTGTATTCATTTGTATTCACTTCCATTTTTATTATTATTATTATTATTATTATTATTATTATTATTATTACTATTTTTCACTTATTTCACTTTATTATTTTTCACAATAACAGAATGGGAATTATTCCAAAAACTGTTAAAAGCACAGTGGCTGGAAAACAACTAGGTGCAGCCAGTTAGCACCTGGTAATCATGATGATGATGATGATGATGATGATGAGGAGGAGGAGGAATAATGACTCCATTATAAGAAAATCAGTGGATTCTTGACTTAAACAGAACATCAATGACTTAAATAGCTTTGCAGTTTAATGGTGGAAACAATTAAGTGGAAAAATACCAACATGAAATGACTCACCAAGCTCTATTTTTATCTCGGTCATTTTTGGATAAGTTTCCATGTCTAGTAATACTTTACAGAACTCAGAAACCTTTTAACAACAATAAATTAAAGTAAGAGAATGATTCTATGTAGGACTTAAAAGGTCCACAGTTTAAATATTTTAAATTTCAAAATCAAAGAAGGTAGCAGCAAACACTCAGCCGTCATATTTGATAAACAATGGTAAAAACAACAAAATGCAGAAGAGAAAGTCAGGAATACTTTCTCTTGTAAAGAAATTTAATGCTCTCCTTTTCTGGGTCTGTGTAGCAAAGACATACAGTTAAACACAGTAACTCTGTACCAAAAATACCTTCAATGGGAAATAAAACAACTTTAAAAGCAGCAATAACTCTGTTAATGGGCCTTCTGCAGGAATAAAAATACAGGGAGAGAACAACTAAACAGTGAAAGTCAGCCTCATAAAATGATCTGTTTCTAATTACCTACCAGAAGTTGATATTTATGTGTTTTGAAGCAGCTGATGTTGAATCTCTAACATGAAGGTCACAGGTTTCTAACCAACCCTGGTTTTAAAATCCAATATGGCTGCCTTATTCAAAACAATTAGCCTATGGCACTGGTTTAAAGACCTAAAACTGGAACTGGTTTAATTTCTCTCATGCTTTCCCATTTTATAGCTCAGTTTAAATGGAATTTGAGAGAAACTCAACACACAACCAGTTGAAAAGCAAAAATATTGAATGTTTTCTCCAAATTATATGTCTAGACATAAAAGGTTTTTGACAGTATTTTAGTTACAAAATTATAAAAGTAAATGTTGGTTTTTGCAGTTCTTCAATATGTTTTTATGCAATATTTGCTTAGAATATATACAATAGAAGGCCATAAAAGGAAATTTAATCGTTTTTTAAAGCTTCATATGACCCGTTTTATACTTTTAACTGTTCTAATTATATTTTTCCAAATGGAAAGGTTTACTTTATTTTTTATAAAAGTTATATTAATTTTATTCTAAAATCTGGACATAGAAAAACATTTTGGTTCAATTTCCTGAACCAAATAAGATGTTTTATTTAGTGTGTCTTTATTAGATCTATATTTTGGTGCAGATCTAGACAAAATTTTATTTTGTAGCAGTGTTGGAAAAAGAGTCTCTGCTGACCCCTGATATCAGCTCTGCCTTTTACGGCTGATTGATGTTGCTAAGGTTTATTTTTAAAGGTGTAAAGAAATCCAACATGAATTTGTATTGATTGGGTAAGTTGTGTTTTATAACCTCGCTTGGCCTCTTTTAAGGATTTTTTTTTATTATTATTATTTTTTTATCTGTGGTTATTTTGTGCCAAGAAAACAAACTAATGGATCTTCTGGCTCTGTCAGGTCTTGTGTGCAGTGCGGCTCTTTGACTTGCCCTGATCGATGCTCTTCTCCTTGAATCTCCTTCCAGCTTTGGAGAGGGTAATAGCTGCCCAGAAGTTGTGACCTCTTTAATGAGCAGCTAATTTATTTATGTGGGTTAGACGGTGATGCTAAGACAACGGCAAGCCGCTTGTTTGGCTCTGCTCTGCTACCCCAAGCAGTGAGACGCAAGAGTTTTCTGTGTTTTCCCAGAGGCTGAATGTAGGAAGATATTATAGCTTAAACTCTACTGTTGACTCTTTTTATTTGTTGAATTGATAGATTTCTAAAAGTTTGAATGTGTTGGATTATTTTATTTCAGATTCCTGATTGGATGACTCCAGGATAGTTTGGCTGTAGATTGTTTCAGATTTAGATTAATTGATTTTTGTTGTTTCAAATGCAGAATCAGCTGCTGATTTATTTTTATGCTAGTAGTCCTAGAGCTTAGTTTACTACTAGTATCCTAATTGTAAGCTAAGTTCTGACAGCTTTTTGATTCTCTTGCTTCTTTTGCAGTTTAAAGAACCACAAAGCAAAAAAGGCAAGAAAAAAAAAGTTGTGAACTAAAAAGATACCAATATTTATTATTAATGACTTACTGTTGAATAGGTTTGGTTCAAAATGACTTTATTCTTACTAAAGTAACATGGTTTTGCATTATTAATTAAAAATATATAATATGATCAAACTGATTTTATTTAAAAAAGAGGATTAATTATTTCTGTTACAATTCTACAATGCTTATTTATTGTAGGTATTATAAGGTTGTCTAACATTTATTTTAATTTAAACAAAAAAATTTAAAAATTTTGGATATTAAAAAAAAATCAAAATTTGACTAAAATTTTGAGATTTTTTTTAGACACTAGTATCAGTTGACAGATAATTTTGCTACTTTTAGTGCTGGTAACATAATAAAAATCTGTCATGTTGTAAAACTTTTTCCTAATTATGATTTCTCTGTTGGTTCTCTGTGTTCGTTTTGATTTCTGATTAACTTAAATAATTTATGTTTTTAACCTCAGTTGTAGTTAATAAGATAATTGGTTTATTGGAAGTAGCCTGTAATTGGTATTGGACAGATTTTTGATCTCAGATTTACAGAAAGTATTGAAAACTGAAATGTAATGAATTTCCTTCATTATTTTTGTCATTGAAATAAGTCATAAATATCCCAAACTTTTCTGTTAAACCAAAAACAATTTGGCTTTAAGTCACAAGTTTTTGTTTTAAAAGTTTTTCTTTCGATCCAAAAAAGTTTGGCTCCTCTTCTTTCAACTATTATTCTCTCAGTTGTACATTTTTGCTTTGAAAAATCTTAAACATAGTTTTTACTCCAGCCATGGTTTAAATTCTGGGCAACTGTCAGGTTAACTTCTATTGAAACTAATGGTAAAAATGTCTTAATTTGTCTAGATTTGCTGTGGTGTATCAAGGATTTTGTTTATCTTTACATACAAAAAGGCAAGTTGTGTGCAGGAGAAGAGAATTCACACGTCTCCCACAAACCAAAGGGCGCTCCCTGTCCTCCTACTGCGCTGATGGACACGTGGGAGTAAAATCAGCTCTCCGCTCAGGGTTTGATCGATCTGCTATGGAGGAGTCCTCTTTGGCAGCTCTTCTTGTTGATTATGAATCATCTGGGTAACAGTTGTGCTCTGAGAAATGGAACATGGAGTTTTCCTCCCTTTTCTCTTTCGGGTCCTCGCTGTTATGCAGGATATGAATAATTGCTCCTCTGGCTGGCACAATAGCAGCTCAACTCGGCTAATAATTTAGGTGACAAAGGAGGCGATAACAACTGTAATTTCTCCAGTCTATCCCGTTATATTTCACAATGAGGAAGAGTTGAGAGGATCATTCAGGCGCTGGAGATAAAACGAGGACCGGTTGTGAATGAATGATTATTTGTCTAACTGGACAAAAGAGATGCCTAAATGTAGAGAAAAGATGGCCGAACAATGACTTTGTAGCCGTCAGCATGAAAGTTAGCATCGAGATTAGCATTCTTTACTTCCTCAGCAGTCTTTTCCTTGCACATGAGCTGCTCCACTTATAAAGAAACTTCTCTGTCGTGAAAGCAATCTAAAAGTTCTAGATTTTTTTGGATCTTATCCGTCAGTCAATTAAAAACAAAATGGAGGCACACCGATACATGTAGTTTAAGGTGAGAGTGTCATTAGCTACAAGAGTCCTTTACCTGAAAAGCAAAGAAGCCATTACTCCAAACAAAATGTAAAAAAAACAGATTAATTTCTGGAGACATTTCCTGTGATCTGATAAAACTGAATTTGAAATTTGTCAACAATTATAATTTTTACATTTGAGGGGAAAAATGTGAGAGCTTGCAATTTGAAAACACCATCCCAACTTTGTGGCTCGGTGGTGGCAGCATGATGTGTTACAGTTTGCTGCTAGAGGAACTGGTGCACTTACGCCAAATCGATGGCATCTTTGGAAAAGAATACTATGTGAAAACACTAAAAGAGCTTAAAATAACAGCCAGGAAGTTAAACCTGACAATTGCAATTGTTTTGTCAACAAATATAAATGATTTTTAGTAAGCCTAGCTAACCTAATCCTGGGAAAGTTTAGTATGATTTATTGTCAGACATGAAGAAAAAGTTATGTTTCTCTCCTGTTTTGTTTTTTGTTTGTCTAAATATTTGATTTAATCCTTTATGATCTAAGTTTCAAATGTCCGCCTGGATATTTTTGCTTATTTTAATTGTACGCAGTTCTCTAAATGTCCTGTGAGTAAATATATTTGCCCATTTATCCATAACAACTGGAACTTTCAATAGCTAGCAATTATTTTTACCGTCTATTAAAAGAGCGCCCCTCAGATTAATTTTACTTCCTGCTACGGCGGGAGGGAAATTACCGTAATAACCCGATATTGGCTGGAAGGCGCAACGTCTCCCCTTTCAGAAACTGTTGGAATTTTTCATATTGCACAAAGTGTGGCGGAGTTACGGTGCTGCAAATTTGGCTGGATCATCGCCGATACGTTCGGTCTGGAAAGGTTAGTGAAAGTAAAATGGTGACTGGGACAAATCTGTAAAGATTGCACAAATTCATTGAATCAGATTTAAATTTATCGACTCGATGTGGGACACGTTACTTTATACTTCCTGCTCTCTGTCACGTTCAAAGCATTTCCTCTCAAACATCTGTTTGGTTCTGATAACCGGTTTCCCCGTCAACAAAGCAATCACCTTCTCAGAGGGGACACCACACATTTCATTTAAATAAGAAAACTTGTGAGCTGGTTTGTTGCTTGTGGGATTCGGTGAACGTTCGCCTGCTCAGTGAAGGCCGGTGAGTTAGTCACCATGCAGGTCAACCTGGAGTGGGAGTCAGAAAGGAAGAGGAGGAGATGAGCTGAAAGGAGCGAGAAACAATCCCACTTCGATTTTGTTATTTCACCGAAAAAGATCCACCCACTTTCAGAGATACACTGATTGCAGATTAATGGTCAATTTCTATTTTGACAACTGTCAGACACAAGAAAAACATTGGAAATGAAGTTTTCTAGCCTTCACATGCATTATTTTGTAAATCAGCAATTAATGTATAACTTAAACAATAGTCACTTTGTGAATTAACTAGAAAATTGGTATTTCTGACCTTGAAGATTCCCAATATGTTGCCAACACGACCAGATCTAAATGTTGAAACGGATGAACAATAACTTTCTGTTCAGCCTTCCTGTTATCTGCTCAGTTTTACTCTCTGAAGCTCTTTTGTTGCCTGAATGATCAGATGTCACAACATATCTAAGAAAAAAAGTTTTCTCATCTTCTGGCTTTAGTGATATTAAAAATAGATTATTTTCAGTTTTCTTTAGTCAGTAACAGCATCCACACCAAAGAGTGTTAACAGTTTAGTTTATTCATTCACTGATTAGAAAACATATGGTATTTTTTTAGTTTCCAACCAGGTAATTATTGGTCAGCTCTGACTAAGTAGAAAATCTTAACCTGTTTGTTTTTATGCAGCTCATTATGATTTCTTCACAAAAAAATGGCATAAAATTTCAGTTTTATCTATTTTTATTGGTGGTTCTTTTCCCTCCAGGGTTCCCAGTGCCAGTTCTCCTGTTCTGCCATCTGTGTATATTTGGATTTTTTTTAAGGCATTCCTTGTTTTTGTTTCTATATTTCCATCTCACTTTAGAATTAGTTTGCTCAAACTTTGGTTGACTTTTTTTAAAGCCATAATGTCCGAATTACGGCAGACATTCATGAAGGAAATTCAAGAATGTCTGTCCTCTTGTTGGACTGCAGAGCCATTGGGAGTTCTACTTAAGCGGTACCATCCATCTTCACTGCTTGGCGCTCACGTGGGTCTTGCTGAGTCACATATTCCTGGACTCTGGAGTGTGTACATATTTGTGTGTGTGTGTGTGTGTGGGGTAGAGTGCATGCAGATGGGTGTGTGTATACATCTCATTCTTTCTGCCTGAAAGATCTTTGGCATCGGCCGGGACTTCCTGGCCGGTTCTGAGCCTGGCGCATGGACATGTTGGACTGCCGGTTTCATCTCCCAGACAACGTGAGGGGGTGAAGGAGATGGGTCAGAGGGATCGGGCATGGAGAGGCAGAGAGGGGCATGTGAATGTGTTGATGGAAAGAATCCCGAAAGAACAGAGGGACTGTCTTGTACTCCGTAGTTTTAAAAAGTATTTGAAAAACATGGAGTCCCAATTTTAAGGTTTAGTCTAGTTGAAACCACCATTTATCCCTAAAAAAGTAATGGAAACGTTTTATGATGTACAGCTTAGTTCTGTGAATCAGGGTTTAGAAAATGTCAGCTTTTTCTCTTTCACAACGTTTGAGTTGCCGGATTAAACCAAAACATCAAGATTTCTCCTGGTGCATCGTAAACCTCAGAGCGGAAAACATAAAAATAAAACCTGTTTAGTCTACTATTAAGTTCTCACTTTTACACAGAATGTCGATATAAGTTATCCAATGGGCTCATTTAATACTCTTTGGATGTTCTTTAATTTGAAATTGCTCGTTGAACTTGAGAACTGGATAAGATTTCTAGCTTTAGAGAGTACTCAAAACTCATCCCTTTTTTTACAAAAATATGATTTAAAAATGCCAATGTCCTGTTTGGCAAAACAGTAGACAGGATAACAATTAGTTTAAGTGTTAATTGTACAGCATTATTCTGTCGTAAATTTGCTTTTTACTGTACAGTCTTTCACTTTTACTGGTTAATATATAGAAAGTGCAAGTTGGTTTATTAGGATATGATGGAACACAATATTTGTGTTGCAGAGATAAGGAAAATTGTTTGATTGTGCAGTTTTTCTGCGACCTGGTGTTAAATTTCATGGTGACATTGCAGTTTTCAGGGCATGTTGGTGTCCTTCAGAGTGCAGGTCTGTGTCCACTGGTCACGTGAAATGACCTGAAGCTGTAAAGCAGACGAACACAGCCCATTTATTTTTGCTTTAATCCACAAACATTTCCTCAGACATCCCACATTCACCCCAGGCAGCATATTCCCTGTTTGCAAGCTGAAAACAGGGAAGGAATCAAATTCATGCAGCTCAGTTCTGCTATCACAAACAAGCAGCAAACGGAAAAGTGTTATGTGATCTTGAGAATGGAGCGTCGACCTTCGCCTCTTCATGACTCACCAATTGGGGGTATGTTGGCACCAAATTGTGTCGAGCCGCTTTGAATAGCAAAGTTTTGATTCAACATACACCTCGAAATACCAGCACGGTCACCTTGGTGTCATCAGAACTTTGTTTTTCTTTTCTTTATGCAGTACCTTCAGCTACATTATACGGATTTATGTTGTTCAACAGACATGTTTAAGGTTTTAGAT
Organism: Xiphophorus hellerii; assembly: GCF_003331165.1. Classification (NCBI taxonomy): domain Eukaryota; kingdom Metazoa; phylum Chordata; class Actinopteri; order Cyprinodontiformes; family Poeciliidae; genus Xiphophorus; species Xiphophorus hellerii. The sequence continues at coordinate 7,047,191 of NC_045688.1, read as the reverse complement.
GCTGTCTAATACAAAGTTTAAGTTTAGTTCGCTTTAGTCAAACTCTAGTTTGTTTGTTGAGAACGTCCGGTTCGTTTGGAGAGGTTTGAATCCGCAAAACCTAATTTTCGGTTTGAAATGAACTCCAGCACCATTTGAATGCAAGCAGACCCGAGACCGCTCCAAACACAGGAAGTGGAATACAGAGAATGGCATTCTGGGTAAATAAAACCAAAACAAACGTGTGAGTCTAGCGTTAGCGGGAGAAAGGACTCATAGTCTTTTACCGTCTACAAAACAGAAATCCTACAACCACTAAAATTTGCTGCTTCTCCATTTTTGTTTATGTTTCCTGAAGAAGGAAGTTGCAGTCATGTCTTCTGAGGTTTTTGTGTCGTTTCCTTCAGTAGTTCTTGGTGCAGCGCCACCACAAGCGAGGCGGGGAACAGGCTTCTGAATTATCTTGGTTCGCTTGACTCAGTCCAGTGTGAAAGCGAACTACACCAGCTGAAAATATAACAAATGTTGCAATTTTGGTCCTCAGTCGAGTGTGAAAACACCTTTAGTGTCTACTTAGGAACAACATAAATTGTAGGTGAGAAAATGCATCGGAAATCAAATGAGGAACAAAAAGTTCTTATTTGATTCAAGTGTGAAAATGTATTTGGTATCATTAAACTAAGTTTATTATCATGCAAAGCCAGGCGAAGCTCTTGATTTAATGGACTTTTCCACTTTTGTCTTGGGTATAACAGCCTGTTTAAAAATGCAGTAGCAAGTTCTGAGATAACCATCGACTTAGCCTGAAAAACCAGTTTTCCATCCACCACAACACTTTACCGGTTCACCCTCTTGGCCCTCAGTTACTCACCAGTCTGCCCTTCACAGCGGAGCCTGCCGATAACTTTAGAAATTACTCATTACTTGCTAGATACAGAAAACTCAACCCAAAACTGTATTTTGTATTTACTTAACATTTAAATCGGTTTCAAGTTCTGTGACACTTAAGTGTGACCAACTTGCAAAAAAAGAAAAAAGTAGGGGTGCACCGATTGCAGCTTTCTGGCCAATTGTTGATTACTAATCTTTAAAAAGCTTAACCTGCTGATTCCGATTTTGGCCGATACCAAATTTTTTTGTCTGAAATGTTGCGCAGTATAGCGAGAAAGTTGTTGAGTTGGCAACAGTGGGGTAACTATTGTTGATTTTAAATGTGCAGACAGAACTTGGAGAGCCAGTTTGTCAGTCAAACCTTTCTCAGAGAGCAAAAGACGACAGTGGTTAATTCTTAGACCTTTGATCGGTGGATAAGATCGGCTTCACATGTAAAAATCGGCCAATCACCGATCTCCCAAAATTAAGGAAATCGGCACCAATAAATCGACTGGCTGATAAATCGGTGCACCCTTAGAGAAAAGGAAATCTCTGCAGATCACTAGAGATTAAAATTCATTTTACTTTTCAAACTTTGGTTTAAATCTGAAGTCTTTCTCGTCAATTCAAACAAAAATGGTAGAGAGTTTATATTGTTCTAGTGTTAAGCCTTTAATAGTGGGCCCTGCAGACTTGATATTACGAATTGTCACTGTGGAGGAGAGGATATCTAAGAATCCTCAGATTTATCGGTGAAATTCATGCAGCGTTTCCTTTTGCCCTCTGCATAACACCGTTCGCTCGTCGTCTCCTGAGCTGCATATAAAATAGGTCATGCTGTATATTCAGTGAAAGTACAGTATACATGTGTGTGTATGCATTTTTCATGATCATGCTTTGTACGTGTGGAGAGATTGGCGTCCTGCTGTGTGGAGGAGGGACACCTGGGATGGAAATCTCTCTCTGTGTGTTTCAATCTCTCTGTTAATTGAAAGGGCAGGGAACAGACGAAGAGTTGGACGGCCTGCAGGGCCACGGAAAATCCAGAGGGAGGATGATGGGGAGAGTTTAACTGAGAAAGGAAGTGGGGATAGTTTGAGCTGAGGTAGTGATAGTTAAAGAAGTGGATGGAGAGAAACATGCAAAATATTATCCTTTAAAACCCAAATGATTGTTAAAATATCTGAATCTTAAACAGAACAAATTGAATCTGTAAAGCTGGCATTATAGTTTGAGAGGAAGCTTTAATTGTGTCGGAGTGGATAGATGGTCACAGTTTACTCGTTAAAACTATGCCAAATAGACAGACTTTGCAACTATTAACTTGGATAAAACAAAAACACAAACAGTGTAGCTGTTGGTAGCTGTTGTACCCTTTTTGTTTCTTTTGCAGTTAATTAAGATCAAGAAAAAGCATAAAAAAGAATGAAGGGCATTAAATCTACAATGTTTCTTTTGCAGATATTTCCCTGCTTTGATTTAAATATTTTTCACAATTAGAGCCTAATTAGTCAGATAAAAATCCTAATCCTCTGCTATGTCAGTCGTTTCAAGCATTTGGCATGCTGAGGTGAATGCATCTTTATCAGTGCAGACAGAACGTCGTCATAGAGAAGAAGTAGGTATTGTTATTATTATCAGATGTGTAGAAAGGTGTTGCTGAAGTATTTATGTGTATATATAACATATCCTACTGCTAATACAAAGCAACGAGAAGCAAGATGCTCATACAAAACATGACGATTTCTTTCTTTAACAATTTCTCCGACTTTTTAAGCCATTTCTATTTGCTATTAAATACATTTCCCATCTGTAACTAACACATTTTTCAAGCCTCACTCTAAACAAATTCTACCTAAGCATCCAAAATCACAAAAACAAAAACAGGAAGTTTGGCTTCTTTTAAGCAAATTATAAAAAAAATATGGAATGACTTAAAACTTTTGAACAGTTTACGTTTTAGGTGTGTATGACTAAGAAAACCATGCTGTACGTCGAATTTATTCACAGATTTGAGCTTTGATTATTGTGGCGCTGTTTGAAGACAGAAAAGATTACATAAAGATGCTGTGATGTGGTGCTTTATTTTAAGCTGCGCATTTAGTCAGACTGCATTAGAGAACAGCAGCTGCCAGCATGAATGGGCTTTCTGTCGAAATTGTTTACAGGGTTAAAGACGATCTCTGAAGCTCAGAACGTGGAGGCAGCTGGCGTCTGAAGTGCATTTCTTCTCTTCAGTGATTGCTCATAAACACTGAAGTAGTGCTCTTAAAACAACTCTTTTGCATTTACAGTTTAACTTTTTTTTTTTTTCTGTTTGCAACACCTGAAGTGCTGAAACTGCTGCTGGAGAAACTGGGTTGTAATCAAGGCCAGGGCGGGTTAGCTGGTGGGACTCAATTGGACCTTTGTCTTTGGGTGCATTTAAGTTTAAAATTAGCCTGTTTACGTGATTTTCAGCATTCCTGGAGGCATAAACTGCGCCGCATGACAGGAGGGGACGTCTCGGAGTGGAGTGTAGCTGTGGGGTGAAACTAATCAGGACTAAATGTTTTGTAGATTCAGTTTTTTTGCTGATTCATAGAAGAAAATTATAATTTTTTAAAAATTTAATTGGTGCATTCTTATCTAAATTCAGCATAGCAAAGTTATCAAACAAGATAATGGTTTGTCTTACTGAGTTTCTTTACAGAAATCAGGGAATATGCTCAAAATTAAAATATGCGACTTGGTACTTTGTAGATTTCTGAATCAATCAATAATCTTTCCGAACAGGATTTTCAAAAAAAAAAAAAAAAAAAAAGTTTTAAGGCTTACTCACCCGCAAAATTGTTGCAATCTTTTATTATTCCAACTATTTCTTAGCGTCTTTTAGCAAAACAAATTGTCATTCAGGCATTGTTTAAAAAAAAAAAGAAAGAAAGAATGAACTGACCCCAGTTTTTTGTTTTGACAAATAAAATGATAGTAAAAACTGTTACTTTGTTTTGTGATGCAGTTTGTTTACTAATGTTCTCCAACAAAAATCAAGTAGAGTCTATTTGGTAATTAGGTGATTTCTAATGAATAATCTGTTTTATTTTGGGTATCAGAGTAAAATGGGGAAATACAGTAGCATAGTATGCCTTTTATTGTTTTATTTGGTAAAGTTTATTGTGAAAACTTGAAGGGAATCCAGACATAAAGTTAAATATCCCTAAATTACAGGCAGTAATGCAACATAATCCAGTTGAAGCAGAGAGTGATGTGATTCAACTCGGTATTAAAGTTGAACCTTAATGTTCAACTTTGATGGTTCAGGTTCTTTTTTAAAAAAAATAAAAGGATGTCTAGAATAGCATTTCTTGATTGGCAAACTGAGCTCTAAACTTTTAAAGCTGAGTATTTTAATTTAACGTTGCATAAAGAGCAGAAGGTGACAGGAAGTCAGTGAATATTAAATCAGACAGATCAGCCGCAATGATTAGAGGTTTTCAGTTTTAAAAAAATGCAGATATCAGGGGAGGAAGTGACAAATTCATGCCAAGCATCAGTTCTTGTCTAGTGAGGCTTCTTCTCTGCATATTGAGCCTGTGTAACTTTTCATTTAGAAGAGCATCACTGTGGGAGTTTCCCACGCTAACTGGGGCTGAGTGGGCATTTCCCATAACGTAGCCGAGTCTGTGGGTGTGTTTGAACCAGACAGAGGTTAAAAAAACATGAGAAGAGACATGCAAATTGTTTAAAAAGACGTTTCTTTTGGGGTTTTCTCTTCATGCACGGCTGATTTTCTCTCGGACTGATGAAAACATCCAGCTCTGCATGCAGAGCGCCCTGTAAATGCCTTTCAGGCCTTGCACATCCTTGTACTCCTATCAGAATCTACTGACGCCCAGGGACTGATATCCGCTACAGAAATATGATCCTTCATCTTGTCTTTCTTACATAACTGTCTGCACAGACACCGGCAGTCGTAATGCAGAGGAGCTGCTTTGGTTTTACGCTCTAGAAATCACTTATTGAGGTTGTTGGATGTTTATGAGCCCTAAACATTCAGCGTTTTACAGGATACACTTGTCCACACGCTCCCTGTGTCTGCCATGTATTTATAGCATGTGTTAAAACTGCAGGGCCGTTTGCATGTATAATAACACAGCGTGTTCACGCTGTGTGTACGCTGTCTCCAGTCTGCGTCGGTGCGGCTGGCCGTAGATTTATACAGTGGCCTGTAATTGCCCCTTGTTTGCCTGCACCTTTTTTGGAGGCGTCTTGCTCTCTGTAAGCGAGGAGATTAGTTAAATGACAAAGCGTTTCCCTCGTGACGCCTCGCACGCAGTTGTGCGAGACCAAAAAGCGATCATTACGTTCTTGTTTTCCCTCTTTAACTGACCCCACGCTCTAAATTACACCGTGCGCCGTTCCAGCATTGTGTCTGAGAGAGGGACCGGGATTACAAGGAGCTTTGCGTGAGTTACAGCAGAGCCGTACGTTTCCTCTGTGTCGACATTTGGCAGGTGGATTAAGTTCAGCTAAATGAAACTAAACTTTTATTAAATTTCTTCCATTGCACACATACTGCTTGTTTTTTATCACAAGTTTTGGCATCCCAGCTAAATGTTTGCATAATCTTTGATTTCCCATTCATTTATTGTGAAAAACCGGTGAAAGATGGAGACAAATCCAGGCCAATGCTGAATGAAAACCTCTTGGAAGCTACAAAAACATTTTCATGTGTCACAATGGCCCAGTCAAAGTCCATAAATTCAACTAAGATGCTCTTCGTTGAATCTGATTGTGCTAAACTTCTGAGGAAAGCTGATGGAGACCCCAAAAGACTTTTATTGTTCAGAGAGACTAAACATATGTATGCCACACTTTTCAGCCATTTTCTCATGGTTTCTTATCTTGACATCTGAAAAAAATAAACATATTTTGTGGAATATCGTTCTGCTACATCTTTGAGATATATCACTTTTCATTCGCTCCTTGGTTTAGAAAGTGCATTTTTATTAGAATTTAAGGTCAAAAATTCAGTGTTCAACTGTGGTAGCGTGACATACATTACCGCTTTGGTTTATTTTTTGAATCAACTACACTTAGGTTCCCTTTAGTAGGAAAAGAGAGAATCTGTTTTAGCCTCCCAGCGTCTTGCTAGTTAGCGCTACGTAGCTAACCTGGAATAAAAACATAGTATCAGCTGATATTAGCTTTGTCTTTAATTTGGCTGTCAGTCTGATTTACATTAAAACAGTTGAAACTAGATTTACATACACTATATAAAAAGACAAAACCTATTTGTTCCTACTGTATGATTAAAATTTAATTTTTAATTAGAAAACATTTATTTTAAAGCTTCATTTTTAATTTATTTCTATTTTTTTTATTCAAAATTGACAGTACTGAATTAAATGACAAATTAATAATAAATTAATGCTCAACACTTTAAATCTAGCTTCATTAGACAACAAAATTGAGGTTCAGCAAGAACATGGGAACAACTTTTAGGACTATGACCTTTTTAAAACCGTCTTTTTACCTTCATACTGGTTAAATTGGTTGAACTGGCAGTTTAATTAAGGTTTTCTCCCATTGGAGACATTTATTTTCCCAGTTTCTGCCTTTTTCTTTCCCTTTTAAATAAAATTACCTTTCTAAGCTAGCATTATTTCATTGTGACCAACTGAAAACAACTGCAGGGATAACATAGATCCCATCCTTTATACAAGAGTAGTAAACACAATATTCTGCTGCTCTCTTTGGATATGCCTGGTTTCGTTTGGCTCGTAGCGATTTATTTGCGGTCCCAGTCAATTACATGCTGACAAATCGCCCAGAAAGAGTTTTTTTTATGGATAATGAATTTAGTGATTTGCTTTGAAGGCTGTAAGTATTAATGAGTAAAGTTACAGCAGTGTGCTGCGCTGCGGTCAGACGGTTGTTAGTCTGAGGGAAAGCGGAGCTTTGGTTGACCTAGTCACACCGGCAGCTTCTTCACTTAGATTGGTGAAAAAATTTGTTAGATTAAACACTCAGTTGTTGTTTTTATGCAATATCACCACTTTTTAACGGGTCCTGATTGTTATAGTGTTCAGTTTTGGGAGTACGAGATTGATTTTAAGTTTAAGATGACGGAGAAAAGAAATGAAACGAGTATTTAAATGTGTCGGATTCATGGGAGATTTCATCCCCGCGTTGATTCACACTGACACACTTATTTACTCCTACTCGATGGGTTTGTAGACATGCATAGAAGAGCTATTTTGATGGATCCGATAAATAACGCAGGCCTGAGAGTCTCATGTTTTAAAAACCTTCTTGTGGTGGGTAATTGCATGCAGCTGTGCGTGAGCACAACTTGGCAGCGGACTCCTTAATTTGTCTGTATGAGCTCTTTTTGGCTGTTTGTGTGTGTGAGAGAATTACTGTTTAAATTAAAATAAAAAATATAAAAGTGAGTTTGAGAGCAGCAGCTGAAGAAGCAGGTCGTAAAGGTATTTAGATGTAAAGAAGGATAAAGTAAAGAGCTGTCGTAATGTCGGGGTTAAGGGTGGAGAGAAAGTGTTTCTGCTGTGGCTTCAGGCAAAGTTTGTTTCATCTTCAACTTAAAAATAAAAGCTCTCTGTGAGGATTAAATGCTCCATAAAGTAGCCAAGCTGCAAAACATTCAAAGTGCCTCAAGATCTAAATAACTAGCGTTAGATGAAGGGACAGAAAGATTATTTAGATTTGAACATTAATGTTAAATGCATATCCTGTGAATGAAAGTTTAGCTTAATTCTGAGCAAAAATACAGAATTAAAACTAAATATAGTTTTTGTTTAAGAGGTTACTGCGCATTTATTGTTCAATTATTGCCTGGGTAGCTAGCCTGCAGTCAGTTGCCGAACAAACATGCAACTGTTAGCTTAACAGATGTAGTTTTAGCACTCCTGTTTTTGCAGTCAGTGCAATACTGTAACCCAAAAAAGAAGTTCTTGTCATTTTTATTGTTATCACAATAATACCACTAAATATTGTGATAAATGCTATTGATTTCCTGCTGTTTTTCTTAAACACTATTACAAAATTCAATTGGATGCACACTTTCCAAAATTGTCCAATTTTGTCTCTTCAGTCCATTGAACATTTTCCCTAAAATCTTGAAACACTAAAAGTTTTATTTGCCCAGCATTTTTCCTATTTTGCGACCTTCTGAATGAAGAGTTTGGGTAGATTTTGGTTTGACAATTTAAAGTGAAAATGTGTAAGGCAAAAATACTTTTTCACAGCCCTACAGAGAATATTACAAGTATATGTTCAAACGTTTGAATACATTTGTTCTGGACATTTGAGCATAACATAATTGATATAATTTAACATGTATTTATCAGTGTGTAAGTGTAATTCTATTCTAATTTGGCCTCCTTACTTTCTGGGACTGCTGATCATGTTTTTTATTATTATCTTTAATTTTGTTTCAAGCTGTATTTAAATAATCAAAACTGAACTAGTGAAATTCACTGAACCTCTGGACCCGACTGCTCCCTCTGTGTTTAGAAATTTGGAGTAGTGCGTGAGAGAAAGAAGCATTAAAATGCCTCTTGGGTAAACTCAGGTCTTCAAGGAGTCCTTTTATAGCCTGGACTGCCTGCTACTGCTGTGGGGGTGAACGCACGCACACACATGCATACACACACACACATACCCCTACACACACACACACACACACCCACACCCACACACGCCGACACACACACACACAGGGAGCAGCCAGAAACGCCTCCCCTGGATATCTGCTTTGTCACCCAACAGAGCTCTAATCAACACAGTAAAACCGGAGAATAAATGTTTAGCTTTCTGATGCAGCTTTTTGTTTTAACCCAAATGACTTTCCCTGTGGTATCGTCATCTTATCGTGGTTTCTATTGCAGCTGCTTGGCTAATTTGTGTTCCTCGTGGAGCTGTAGATAACTGTAACTACACTGATAATTTGCCAGATGATATTTAGCTTTAACTCAGTCACCCAGTTACGTGCCATGCATTAAAGCAGTCTGGTGTTGACATGCATTTGAAAACATGCTCTTGTATTTAATTTGTAAAAAAGCTAATTAAAATTAAGATTTGACCGGGGAAATCCAAATCGAGGAAGGCTTGAGACAAAATTGAGGGGAATCTAGAATATCAAATGAATTCATGTTCAAGAAATTACACATTCAAGGTTTTCAAATATCATTTTCCAGTTTTTTAACTGATAGGGTTGGACAGAGAGAATATTGTTTTAAGAACTGGAAATCGTCCGACTAAAGTGATGCTGTTGAGCTGAATTAACTTTTACGAAGGTGAGTCAAATTTCTAGAATCAACAGTGTGTCTAATGAGAAACAACAAAAACTGTAAATTTGTCGTAATGCAAAAAAGTTACGTTTTCTTCCTCACTCACCTGTGAATGTGTTCATTACCTACACAGACCGATTATTTCTGTCAACTTGGAGTGAGTTTCCTAGTAGGATAAATGCATCGACTGGTTCAGTCCAGCGAATAGATCCCAGAGCAGACGACCTTCCCTCCCTCATGCTGAATCGACATTGGGCCAAATGGATTTGTGGCGGCTGCAGTTAAGTGGAGATCCAAGGCTTTCTGTCACTTACTTACTGTGAGGAGAATAGCTTGAGGAACACACACACGCACCCCCAAACACACACACACACACACCCGGCCCACACACACACCCTCACACACACACAGTTTAAAAGCTGATTGTTTGTAGCTCCTCAAGGTTGTGACTGATTAGGAAAGCTGCAGCGTAAATCAGTAATGGCGGTGGTTCTTTTCAAACTCCTCTTCAATTTGATTAATTTGAGAGGAGTGAAACAATGAGCATACTGTTCTGTTTCCTCTAATGCAGCGCATTTATTACAAGTGTATTGTACAGAGTTTTTTCCAGATGTGATTGTTTTTTTTGTTTATTTGCAAGAATTGATTAAGATATAGAATTTTTCTGGGGATAAACGTCCCAACGGGGCTCATTAGAAAAGGATAAATTACTATTTTTTCCTATTTGAGATGACTGTATTTATTTGAGACTTTATTAAACTTGTTCTGTGAGCTTAGGACTACATACATGCTAACTGGTTGTTTCCATCTCTATTTAAGGAAGAAAAGCAGCGTGAAGCTGTGAATCAGCTGTCGTTAGATGAAAGCATTGCAATATCTTATAATAATAATCTAATCTAGTAATACATCAGTTTTTGACACATCTGAAATATTATTATCTTGCTGCCTGCTTTATCTTTCCCTTTTATTCGCCCATATATACAAAAAGTCTGACAGTTATAAGTCAAGTTAATATCTAAACAACCTGTTGGTTATAATTCAGGACAAAAGTCAAAGATATTCTTTGATTCATTATATTCTTACTAAACATTGGTTAATTCCAGGATTTTTTCTCACTTCAGTTCAAATTCCTCATTAATTTATAGAGCTGCCTTTTAAGCGCTATAATCTGAGTCAAAAGTTGAATTTAGTCAAGTTTAACAATTGGGATTCGACTTGAACCCCAATTGTTAAATTATGCACTCATCTGCAAAAGATAATTAATCAAAGCTTCTTAAATTTGTTCTTAAAGCATCTATAAATTTACAATAAATACAAATCTAATTTTAATTTGTCATTTCAATACTTAGTTGTTGTAAAAAAGGCAGCTTTGAGACTCAAAATGCTCAGCAGACTCAGGCTCAGTTTCCTTCTCATGTATCTAATCTTGTGCTTTAACTGAGAGGTGTGACTGGTGTATTGATTTATTGATTATTCAGTCCTTTTGTTGGATCAGGTTTAGGGTTCAGAGAGTTTATCTGCCTGTTTTCTGCCAGCTGTTCAGCAATGCACAGCAACCTGTCTGTGCTGCGTTACTCTGTATTTATAACAGCTGGGAAAATCCCTCAAGCGCATTCTAGAGTATGTCATTAAAAAGACGTTAAACCACAAGGCAAGTTTATTTATATTGCACCAAAAGTAATTTACAGGACATCAAAGGGAAGAAAAAATACATGAAAAGATGTTAGAAATCAGATTTTAAGGGCAGAACAGAAACAAATGTTTCAAACAGCTAATTAAATAGCAAAAACTGCAGTAAACGAGTGTTTTCAGGAACCAAAAAAGCAGAATTCCTGTTGTATTTCTTATTGTAGGGATGTGTTGACATAAATTACCTAAATAAACTACTAAATCATCAGCAAAAGCTTTGCATTGTAATCCAAACCACAATAGCTGAATTGTCTGCTAGGGGTGACCTGATTTATCGGCCAACGGATTTTTTGGTGCCAATATTATTAATAATCGGTGATCGGCCGATTTTTACATGTGAAATCGATCTTATCCACCTTGGCAAAGGTCTAAAATCCACCAGTGTCCTCTTCTTTCTCTCCCGTGAGAAAGGTTTGACTGACAGACCGACCCACCAGGTCACGTCTGCATGTTTACAGTCAATAGTTGTTACCCCACTGTTGCCAGTTGAGCAACTTTCTTGCAATATTGAGCAAACTTTCAGACAAAAAGAATTAGTATCGACCAAAATTGTAATCGGCTGGTTAGGCTTTTTAAAGGGTTGGTTGTCGGCGATCTGCCAGAAAACCGCAATCGGTGCGCCACTGTTGTCTACAATGAATGAACGTTCAAACTCACTTTTGTTTCCCTTAAATGCTTTAGGAGACAGTCTCTTTTACAAAAGTTAGAAATCTTAATTTACCATTTATTTCTTGCAACTATACCTGATTTAAAAGTTGATGGATCAAATCTAATTATAAGGAGTGAAAAAGGATGTTAAAAAATTTGGAAGTCGTCAGGATCACCAGAAAACATTTGAATTTTTCCTTTGTCTGTAAAAATTCATGAAAAAACTTCTTCCTAATGAATATTTTATAGTCCAAGACTGAGTGAGGATTTCACTGTTTTTGTAATTGGTGGAGAGCAGCAGACAGTGACAGATAGGAGCGATGGGAAAACACCTCCATGTGTGAAACGGGGCAGAATCGCCTGCCGCACTGAGGAGGTGTGAATGGGATTTTCTTCCTGATGTGGGAATCGACTGAAATGAAGATCGGTGTCATTCTGACGGCAACACCTGGGGAAATCCCTCAGCTTCAAATATTATGCAAGTACACTGTACTGTTATAAAAGTAATTGATTTCTTGCATTTTTTTGTTGCGCTAAAACACGTGTGTCAAACTCAAGGCCCAGGGGCCAAATCCAGCCCGCCATAGATTTTTATGCGGCCCTTTAGAACTGTCAAAATAACTGTGTGCTTAAATATTATTTTATCAATCTAATCAAAGCAGTTTTCTATCTATTTACTACCAAATTACTTCATGGAAATTCACACAAAATCAACAAATCGCTGCACTTTTTCACACTAATACATAATTGTGAGTTTATTGCAGATTTTTAATCTAAATGATTGTTTACTGTATTTCTTTCTTCTATTATACATCTGCTTCAGCCTCACTTGATGTGAAGTTATAATCCATAATGATACGGCAAGTAATAAGAAGTGCAAATATTTCTAAATTAGTAGCACAGGCACTTTGATTTTTATTGCAAAAAATCACAAAAACAATCGTTAAATCCTGGAGGGACGGAAAAGATTTTCAATATTATTTAATCTTAAGAATTGATTTATATTTTAACAGTTTTTTTTGTGGGTTTTATCAATACGTTCTGGCACAACCGGCCCCTTTAAAAGCATTCACAATCTTGATTTAGGCCAAAATGAAAATGAGTTTGATACCCCTGTGCTAAAGGATCACAAAGATTTTTAGAGGAGAGAAAGAGAACCTGAGTAAATATAAAATTCAGTTTTCAAATGGTGATTTCATGTACTAGAAACAAGATTTTTAAAAACACATGGCCGTGTGTGAAAATATAATTGCCTCCCATATTAAATTATGAATTTACTCTCAGTAACCGCATTTCTCTGAGCGCCACACTCAACCCTAATTATGACCAGACCTGTACAATCAAGAAATGACTTCAGTTGGACCCGCCTGAGAACATGGAGCAGGAGAAAAGATTTTTAAAAAGCAAGACATCCTCTGAGTGTTATTTTGGATGTTGTGCCTTTTTGCTCATCCTGTAATTGTGCCAATCAAGATGCCATCTTAAAAAATTCACACATTTATTGAAAGTAGTTCTCTAAAGTAGTCCCAAACTTGTAAATATATCTTTGGATAAAGGGAAATTTTCACTCAAACTAACAGTTCCGTTACTCTCTTCCAGTATTTTTGCAAATTTGAATTTCACCTCTGAATTATTTGTAAATTTTTATAAAAATCCTTAGTTGTGCAAATTTTTGTATCAATAGTGATCAATATAATATGAGGACAAATGTTTTTGCACCACTAGTTTTGAAAACCGCTATTATGGAGGTGATTGTGCGAACCATCACTTTCTATGCTCTGATTGGTCAGTTTTGTAAATTTTATATTTATTCCACAAACAAGAAAAGAGAAAAATGCGGCATTGCTTCATATTTTTCTTTTTGCAGATGTAACCAGTAATGTTGCTGTTTTTCACAAACATAATGTTCGTGACATGTTGTGAGAGCGCTGTGTGCGTGTTACAGGGAAAAAGACGGGAACATTGATAACTTGCATAAAGCCACAAACTCATTCTGCTGTATCTGCTCTCTTCCTGTGTATATTTGTAAAGCCACGCACATTTATCAGCTTTGCTTAAATTTTATTTTTAGGAAAAGGAGTGATTCAAGTTTTCTTCACATGCTGCCTTATAAATGCCTACTAGTTGCTGCGTTGTCATTTCAAATGTGCACAAAATGTTCGCTAATGTTGAAAAAACACAAAATTGACATCGCAATGTTTCCATTAGATAAGAATCAAAATAAAAAAATCACATCAAAAAGGTTGTTTACGTGATAAGTCATTACAAAACATCATCCTCCTGTGATGATGGCGTCTTCTTTGTCTTTTCTGCCAGTAGAAACATCCGGTGTTGGTCACATGACTCGTGATCAACACAACCTTTTTGTCTTTCCTTGGGTTTGTTGTTTTGTTGTATTTCCTTATTATTCATGTACAGCACTTTGAATCGCCTTGTTGCTGAAAACGTGCTATATAAATAAAATTACCTTATGGAAAAAGTGTCTCCATAGGGGTTTTGTCAATTTTACTAATTTCGATAGAGCCGAAAAACTACAAAGATTTTTATTGACGTTTTCTCAAAATTGGTACCTTTCCATTGAACTAATTTATCTTTGTAATTCCAATTGGCGCAGTTATATTGTCAATGGAAATGCAGCTAGAGACTAAAGTGATCCCAACTCCGAAAATATCAATAAAATTTTATTTGTGTAGCACCTTTCAGCAGCAAGGCATTTCAAAGGGCTTTACATCATAAAGGCACAAAAATACAAAGTCAACAACATTACATTTTGCCATTGTTACACATCAGATTATTGATTAATGTTTTGTGATTATGTTTCAAAAGCAGCTCTAAACAGCTGGGTTTTTAGTCTAGATTAAAAGGAACTCGGTGTTTTGGCTGTTTTGCCGTTTTCTGGTAGTTTGTTCCAGATTTGTGGTGCATAGAAGCTGAATGCTGCTTCTCCATTTAGACCAGAACCAGAAGACCTGAGAGGTCTGAAAGGTTAATACAAGAACAGCAGATCTTTAATGTATTTTGGTGCTAAGCCGTTCAGTAACAACAATATTTTAAAGTCTATTCTAGCCAGTGTAAGGACTTGAAAATTGGTGTGATGTGCTCTGACATCATAGCTTTAGTCAGAACACCTGCAGCAGCGTTCTGAATCAGCTGCGGCTGGAGGACTGATTTTTTATTTTTTTATTTTTTTTCCTGACACTGTTGCAGTAATCAATGCGACTAAAGATAAACGCATGGATGAGTTTCTCTAGAGCTCGCTGAGACATTAGTCTTCTAACCCTGGAAATGTTCTTCAGGTGATAGAAGGATCCTGATCTGTGCATGTCCGCCTGCAGGAGACAGGAAAACGCTCCTGGCCTGAAGCGTCTCTGCGGCTGGACTGACTCTGTGGGAGTTTGGGAGTTTAAACATCCAGAGTAAACTACATATCTCGTCTTTGTGCACCTTGTTTGGTCATATCAGCCAGAGAGGATTCTCTGTGCTGCTTTAAATCAGCAGGTATCTCTTCTGCTTCTCTCTCAAAACAGGATGTGAAGCAAGTCCACTTCCTGTGTGGCTTGTTGTGCTCCGATAACAAGCTGCACGTCGGCCTTATATCTGTTCCTCTTTATGATTTCCCCTGAAGTTTTTGCTGTTGTTGAACCCTCAGTTCCCCCTAAAGTGCCTTTGATTTCGTTTTTATTCAGAAGCACGAACCTCAGCAGGTTCATGGATTAATTCGACTTACCTTTCCCTCTTCTGAAAAGAAGTCTCGACTACAAAGGTTTCACTTATTTTTCCTCCCTCCTTTGATGGGAATTCTCTGCTTTGATGTAGCTTGAACTTTCCTGCAGCATGATGCCTGCTTTACTGTCTGTAATGAGATGCTGCTAATAAAAACGTTCCTTCTCAGACGCTAAACGAGGAGTTTAAATCCAAAATAAGAAACTGTGTTCAACGTGAAAGATGTCAAAGGTTGTCTTCTTTGAAATGGCACTTTTAAAGATGAAAGGAGTACGTTTTGCTCCTTCCTCCTGCCTTTGCTTTAAATTTGGACAAATCTCGCTACTGCAGCACTTTGCTGAAATATTCAAAGCAATTAATCTGTTTTGCATCTTGTTGTGTCACATCTGCAAACTTCAATGTATTAAATGGATATTTGAGGCGTCAAACCAACTCAGAGTAGTGCATAATTGTGAGTTTGAATTAACAAATAAAAGTCTGTAAAGTGTGGTTTCCTTTGATAGTAGTGAATAAAATCAACCAAATTAATATGTAGTCCAACTGAAATTATCTCCTTTTGTAGTCTGGAAATTATAATACAGATTCAGCTTAATTAAAAAAAATTAATATTTGATTTGATTGATTTATGTCATTAGGACAGTGAAAACATGTGCATACATAACCAAGAACAAAATGATATTTTTACCACTACTTTTCTGTTTGAAAAGGAGTTGAACACTTATTCAATCCTTCCTCTTATCTCAATTTAATTTAATATACTACTTACTGACTCAATAGTTATTGAAAATTTGTAATTAAAAGATGGTCATAATATTCATGTGCCTGTTCAATATACTGTTAAAACAAATAAATTATATTACAGACAAAGTAGTAAACTAAAATAATGACAATTGTAAATAACTGGACATAGAGAATCAGAATAATTACCAACTCTTCTCCAATTTACACCTATAAATTCTTCTTAAACTGTTATATAACAATAAATAAAATGTTAAAAAAAAAACCTTATGATAATAAGATAACCATAATAAAACAATTACATGACATGCTTTTCAGAAAAAATAGTGAAAACCATCTCCTTTTTCATACATTTTTATCAGAAACTCATAAAACTCATTGCAAGATGACAAAATGTAGTCAAATTTCAGAAATTTTAACTTCTCTCCGTCTCATCTTGTCTTTGATTTGTACATGTAGGTGCAGGTGATTTTTAATTTTTTTTCCCGTGTGGTTGTAGAGCGGTTCAAACCGTCAGTGTAACTGAAGAAGGGTTCATACAGAGGGCAGCATTGCTCTGCCTGCTGGGCTGCCTTTTATGGGGTTTGACCTTTTCACCTTTCAGTGATTATGATAAAACAATGAATGTGTTGAAGATGGAGTCAAAAATCTCCTGTGGGAGTAACCAGATGAGAATCGTTATTAAAGCTTTTATGGAAATGTAAAGTTTGGTCGTCAGTAAGGACTTTCCGTTTCATTTCTGGGGTTAATTAGAAAGGATTATGTCTGCGTGTTTGACAAACGCAGCAGCTACTCCCTCCCTATTGCCTTAACTCAGATTAATCTTCTAATTCTGTTGGAACTCAGCTGGACGGGTCCGCGGTTCCACTGGAAGCAATGCAGAGGTGACCGGGAGGTGGAGGAGCAGATAAGAGAGACGGATTCAGCAGGAAGTGACTCATCAAGTTGTGATCCACTGAGTGTGATGTTTTATTTTCTAACAGGGACGGTATCCGTGTTTTGGATTTATTTATTTCCCCCCCAGTAGACAAGAGTTTATCTTTTTTGCAGGTTTCAGCACCATCTGTAATATCTGGTTTATATAAATTAGAATTTCAGTAATGGTTGTTTCAAACAAAATCACAATTCCTAGAAATGTTTGGTTGGTAATTCATGCCTTTCTATTTCCCTACGAAGTGAATAAAGTTACACTAACATTTGTAATTAATTTGTGTGTTAATTCAGTTCAATTATATCAAACAAATTCACAATAAATGTAGCATCAGATCCAGTTTACATAGATGAATCATAAAGGCAGATTTAAAACCAATTAAATTAATTACAAATAAATTTATCTTGCTGACTTTTTTCATTCATCTTGTGGATGCGTGTGGCGGCAGTGGAAAAGAAAACCTCTATTTAACAGGAACAAATCTCCAAAATCTTAATCGTACTGGATAAATTATTAAATTTAACAAATAATTTAACAAATAAAGTCACAGAAATGTTCTGCAGGTCTTATTTTAAATCAAATTTGAGTCAAAACATAAAGTTTTAAGGACATAATGTTTGTTGATCAACAGATCAACAAACATTATGTCCTTAACATTATGTCCTTTGAGTCCATAAACATATGGACTCAAAAAAGGTGGGAATTTTCAGTTTTCATTCATCTAATAAATCCAGGTGTATTTACAGAGTTTCTACTTGGTTTTTAAAAAGCATGGAGAACTGTGGAATATGATTTCACTGCTTTCCAGAGATGGGTAAATATTTGTATTTCCAAATCTTTCCCAATGTCATTTTGTTTCATTCCTTCCTCCCTTATTCACTTCCTTCTTTTATTTTTTTTGTTTTCTCCCTTTCTTGTGTCCTTCTTCTCTTCCTTGGGCACTTATTTTACTTTTTTTTTGTCTTTCTCTCCTTGTATCCCATCTTTGTCTTTTCTTATTCTTCTTCCCTCATTTCTTCTAGATTATTCTTTTCCCCATAAATTATAGAACTGTCTTCCTTAAATTTGTGGCGAACTTCAGTATTTTATTTTTAAAAACTTACTGAGACCTCTAGAAAGACAAAAAGAATGCTTAATGTTTACATCAAAAGTGAGACGTGATGATTTAGTTGGCGATTATTTCACAGCAGAAAATCAGAAACTGTCTGTAGTTTATCTGGACTCCAGACGTGACCGTGGCTCATTATTAATTGCGATGTGTGTTTTTGTGCTGCAGCATGTGGAAGGGCGTCAACGTGAACTGCACAGACAGCTCAGGATACACACCTTTACATCACGCTTCGCTCAACGGACACAGGTAAAACGCTCCCCCTGCATCCATTCACACTCATTTTCTTGGGCCACATTAAAGTCATGAACGCTCTTAAAGGGCCAGTTGTTCCAGAATCCATTGATAAAACCAATTAAACTGTTAAAATATTAATAAATCGCTGTCCCTGCAGAATTTTGTGATTGATTGTTTTTGTGGGGTTTTTTAAAATAAAAATTACAGATTTTGTGGCACTAATATTTTTAAGGATTTTGTTTTACGATACTTGTGCTAATGTATGAAGTTAAATGTGACTTTTTATCACATTTAATATTAATCACAGACTATAACTTGACACCAAGTAAGGCAGCAGTCACTTATACACAATGTTTTTGACCAATTTGGAGAAATTTTTTTAATAAAATAAAATAAACTGTGGAGATATGTTGATTTTGTGTGAATTTTGCATATTTGTTAAAACCTAAAAGGACTTATTGATGTAATTTAGAGGGCCACATAAAAACCAACAGCGGGCCAGATTTGGCCCCCAGGCCTTGAGTTTGACACATGTGATCTAAACTGATCTAGAGGAGCAATATAGGATATGCATCTGGTTTAAAGTTTACCTGTGTTTCCTGCTCCTTTATGTCAGCATCATTGCTGTGCTTCTTTAGTTGGGACTTCTCAGAAAACACATGGGATTATCTTTCCATTTGTTCCGCTCGGTGGAACTGAGGGATTAATGTTTGGGGGCAATAATGTGGATTTCTTCCCTTAGATCAGCTGGGGAAGGAAAGAAATGAAAATACAGACTTACTAAAACTTAGGCTGCCAGTAAAAAGCCTCAGAGATCTTAACATTTAGTTAGGAAGTAAAGAAAGAAAATACATGGAGCTGTTCTCAGGCTGGTAGTTACTATGTTTTTTCAAAAAATTTCCTTGATTTTTATTGAATCTCCCAGGTTGAAAGCAAACATTCTCCTCGTGTAACTCAGCTCCCGCCTGTCACCACAATCAGATGGAATAATCTGGGAATATTACGACATTAAAATGAGGCGAGCAGCTCATTAAAATGCTGAGCTCCTGGGAGACGTTTTGCCCTTTTGTCTCCCTTCTGACATTTTCAATGCTAATCAAGCTTCACGTAATTTCCTATTTCCTCTTTGGATGGAGAGGACAAATGCAGCCTGAATTCTGTCAAAATAAAACACATTTTAGTCAGAATAACAAGATCAAATTGATGCTAGGAAGTGGGATTATTTTTGCATAATGCAGTATCCTCATCTTAACTTAAAGATGAACCAAGTATTTTGTATGGATATTATTGTTTATATCCAGAATTAGTGAGGAAATTTGAGACATATATGCTTTCTGAGACGTATATACTGTTATTAATTAATGTTTCTGTTCTTTTAGGGAAGTGGTGCTGAAGCTGCTGCAGTCCGAGGCGTCTCCAAACCTGGCTGACAGTAAAGGCTGCTTCCCGCTGCACCTGGCCGCCTGGCGGGGTGACGTGGACATCGTCCGCATCCTCATCCACCACGGCCCGTCACACGGCCGGGTCAACCAGCAGGTAATCCCAGTAATCCCATTGTTATCCTCAGGTAACCCTGTAATCTGGAATAAACCTGCTCCTTCTTCCTTTATTTAGCACTGCTGACTTTTGAAGTTGATGCCACGAATTCAGGAAACCAGAAATAAATAAATCCCGAGTGTCAGATTGTTAGCATGCCATATTGTCTCATTTACAGTAGTATCTAATATCTAACAGTAATATTTTTTTGACGTTATTTAATGTAAAGCTAGAAGCCAAAATACTGATAGTCATTAATTAATTCAATGGAAATGTCAGAGAAAGATGGAAGAAATGAAAGTGAACAAAGATCCTGATAAATAGGAAATGAGCACAAGTTTTTACTTTATGCAGGTTTTTTTATGCAACATATTTTGGCATTGGGTGTTGAACATTTTTAAAAGGAAAACTTCCTTCTATATTAAAATTAGATTCTTAGTTTTGCACATAACATTTGAGTTTTTGGAAAAATCATGAGCGGGAAACACTTTTGTATATTTAAGTATTTTTATTTACACGTGGCAGCTGATTTCCGACTATTTTTTCTTTGCCAAAAGTAGTTTACATTTGTATTTATTTTATAATTTGTCTGACACACTAAAAGTATTTTGTGATTATATTTATATATAAATATATTTTGTATTCTGTTTTATAAAGTAAAAAGGAGTTACTTATTTGTTTGGCCAAATAAATAAACAAACAAAGCACCCGTTCTGCAGAACAAGTGGAATATTGTCTGTGATATTCATATCAGGGTATTAAAACAACATAATGTGATACTTTTTATTTTGGCAATATCGCCCTCCTCTATTTCAGATTATTCTTGTTTTATGTCTAATAGTTTGGATTATGAATGTTTTTTAATTTTTGTCTTAAACATTCAGTTTACTTTCATGGCTCCTCGTCTTGGAACAATGGCTGCACGTTTGCGTTTTATCTCTGCTCTTGCTTGAGGTAAAAGCATCGTCTTCTCCACCGCTGCATTTCTGAGATCATGCGATCCGACGCCGCTGCAGGTTCTGTTATGGTGGCCTCTGTCGGAGCGAGCTCATCCCTTCCCGTTTCTGACAGGCTGCTGGGAGCGTTCAGCCTGCCGCCGCTGTCATTCCTTATCTGCGAAAACGACCTTCTTCTCCTCCCTCACGCTCTTCCTGTCCGTCTTCGCTTGCAGCATATTGACGGCGGCACGGATCACTGGCGCAGGAAGTGGCAGTGAATCAGAACCGCTGTGGAAAACACTAAATGGATGTGTGGGTGATGCCGGCGTAAAGCAGTAATGGACCCTGTAGGTTATTGGGAGGGTTATTTAGCCTAACTAATAACTCAGTTTTCCTCTGTCTCCATTAGCCAAATGCTTCTCCTATGGGAGCTGTTGCTTTAATTGTTTGCAATGAGAAATGATGCACCTTGCCCCTGAAATTAAGAGGTTTGTCAGCAAGTGAACATGCGTAATTTCCTGTTTTTATTTACCCACTCAGTGACTGAAAGAGCTGGGAGAGCAGCTGTGTACAAACGAGTAAAAGCTGCTGATGCAAAAGATATCGTACAGACATTACGACCTTCGTCTTCTGGTGTCTGCTTGTTTGGAGTAGATATTCTAGTCAAATTGTAATTTTTAGGTTTGTTGGTGAATCACTTCTGAAATTTTATGGATTTGACCACAAGGTCTGGATTTTGAGATTAGCTTTTTTCAGATGTGGAAGCAGAAAAATCATATATTTAAATTTTTTTCCCCATAATAAAACCATATAACTGTGCAAATTGGAATTACGAAAATAAATTAGCTTAACTCACATTTTGTCATAAAGGTTTTGAGCTAGGATTTTCATCTGTATCGAAATTTCTGAAATGGAAACACTTTTCCTTTTTTGCATCACACAAGTTGTCATTGACAATCAGATGTTGCTACTGGTGGGAGAGACGAAGAAGACGACAGGAA
Source organism: Xiphophorus hellerii (assembly GCF_003331165.1). Lineage (NCBI taxonomy): Eukaryota > Metazoa > Chordata > Actinopteri > Cyprinodontiformes > Poeciliidae > Xiphophorus > Xiphophorus hellerii. The sequence continues at coordinate 7,025,499 of NC_045688.1, read as the reverse complement.
GTAGCAGGAGAATGATGGCATGCCATGTCTCGTAAGGACTTATCAGATGAATAAACTTTCATGTGTCATTTTAATTGCATTTTTTATTTAATGGAAACACCACAGTTGTTGGTGAACATTGACAAAGTTTTGCTCACATTTGTGATGGACACGTTTTGTGGATTTAGTTCTGTCTTTTCCTTCCATCCATCCGTCTTTTTTTTTTTGTAACATTTTAAGTTTTGAGTTCATAAAATTAATCGAATAAATTGGTGATTCGATGATCATCCTGGAAAGAGAGCCAATAAAACTTATAATAGTTGCAAAAAAACACCTAAAAGGAGAATCTCCTGGTAGATTCCCAAACGTTCACTTGAGTTTGTCCAAAGATAAAATTTGAAAAGATATTGTACCTAAAATAATAATGCAGAGAAACCTTGTTGCAGTTATTGATGTGAGGTACAGTAGTTGTTGTTTTCAGGTGGGAGTTAAATTGATTGGCTGTTTGAGTTTGTTTAGAAGCCTAAGTCTAGTATTTTCTCTCTGGCTGTCATAGGTTGCCATTAAACTTATTTTCATTCATATCTTGAGAACTAAAAGTTTTAGAACGTCACCCGGTTCTACCAATTCAGACACTATAGTTGTGTCAGTAAAACTAGTTTTAAATCTGATTTAAGATGTTGTTTTATTCGTCCTTAGTGGTGTTTGTGAAGAGATGAATGACATCAATAAGGAGAATTACTTGGAAGTAAATGAAAAATGGTGTGTAAGTAGGTTAATCCCACTCTGCAATCAATAGGTGATTATTGGAAGTTGGTGGATGTTATGAGGGAGAGGTAGACCAGTTCCAGCTCACTGCTTGTTGCCTAATTGGTCCCAGTAGTTTCCATTGACGGCTTGTTTTTGTTTATCGCAGGAGCATGTGAGTGTGAGAGGTCTGGCTGCCTGGATGGAGAATGTGATTACTATATTCTGAGTGTATGTATGTGCAGGAGAGACAGTGATTGATAGTGAAGGATTGCTTGTTTACCGAAGGCGTGCACTCGGCTTCTGGAGGCCAAGTGAATGTTTTGAAGGCTGACAACTTACTTGTTGTGATTTCTTTCTCTGATTGACTCTAAAGCAGCTGGCTTACTCAAGCCTGGACTTTGATATGTTGATTTTTTTTTTTTCTAATTTGTTTTGGAGTAAAGTCACACCTTCATAAAGGAAATTACTTAAAGTTAGTATGGGAATCCGTCATCCTTCCATTTTTTTGATATTGTTGAATTATTAATGCTTTAAATAAATAAATGTAATAATTTTTTCAAGTTGATCTATTTTTCTAGCTTTCCTGCTGTGAGGGGATATAATGTTTAAAATAGAGAACAGAGAAGTATCCTTACATTAGCCGTTAACATGATTAGCAATTGTAGGATAGCGAAAGCAGTAATGTTTGTCTTTATTTCCCAAATATATAGATTATTACCTTTACTGTGAGATTTCCAAAAGCTTCATAACAGAGGATGAAAGCTATAAAGAACACAAGAGCGTCTGTTTTACCTTCCTGTTATCTGCTCAACATCTTGCTCTCTTCTTATATATAACTGCCTGAATGAGCTGCAGACAGAAATAAAATGCAGCTTTTACAGCAGATATATTCCAGCAATGTTATGTTTTCCACCAGCAGAAGGAATAAAGTTACTTTGTTTTGCTTTCCTCCTCCTTTCTTCACTCTCCTAAAGAAGACATCAGCAGCCTGCTAAAGAGCAGCACACCTTTCACCAGTAAGGCCTACTGGGAATCATGTGAACCAAGCCAAAGGTTACAGACTCATGAGGTCATTTGCCTTTCATAACTTTCCCCCCAATTTATTTCTGTACAAATACCCGTAAGCATTCACCTCACATTCTTGGTAACTCGACGCTCCATGTAGCTACGACACAGCAAAAATGAAACCATATGTTTCCCAACGATCAACATGTGAACTCTCTGAGAACACAGGCTACTGCTGGGAGAAACCGCTCTGGGAAAGGCCTCCGCCACGCCGACGGCTGCCAAAACACACAGTCACACTGAGCCGTTGGGCACTTTCTTATGAGTAATCTGTTTAAGGAGAAAGAGGCGGCATCCGTATGGTTTCCACAGCCCGGTTCGGTCTTATTAAAGTTCAGCTAACGAGAACCGGCTCATCTCCGTGTGATCCCAAACAAATTACCACCCTAAGTGATTATTGCAAGATGCGAGCAGATTGTGTGTGTGAGGGCGTTTAATTGAGGTGTCATGTAGAAACACTAATAAAAAAAAAAGTGTTTGGATTTACTTTGCAGTTGCGTAAATAAAACCAGAGCTGTGTTTAACTTTGTAGGAAGGTCAGTTTTAATAGAAAGTGTTCACCAGGCAGAAAACATTTGAAGATTTTTATACAATTCCTCTGGTGTCTCAATCATTTTCTAACCAAATCGGGTAATTTTTAAGAAACTTTTGCCATAGAGATTATAAATAGTTTAAGGTTTATGAAAAGAACATTTCTTAAAAAGCAGTTTGCATTCATTTGTATGTTAAGCAGATGATTTCTCAATGCTCCACATTTCTTTTGGCATCTCTGCTGTTAATCCATCCATTTGGACGTCAATTTTTGTATAATCTCTCTACATCCAGTAGAGTCCAGGCTCTTCCTTTCTCAGTTTTTCCTTCGGATTATCTTGGATTTAAGTCCGAAATTACAGTTGGTTTGATCAGAAACATTTAGGAAGAGCAAAATCTCTGAAATACTTTATTTATCTTTTATTTAGTTTAATTAATTTTGATTTACGGATCTCTTTTTAAAACAACTAAATTATCAAGAGTCAGCACTCATCTTTAGTTTCTAGAAGGTCAGAAATCTGATGTACCGTAGTGATGGACTCTGACCTGAACCTTCAGAAACACTTAAAGATAATTACAAAGTCAGCCTTCTATCAGCTGAAGAACATTCAGAATTAATGGACTAATGTCCCAGCAAGAACTATTGAAACTTATCCATTCATCAGAGAATACTTTTAGTTTATGGCTTAGCACCAAAATATACTAAAGATCTGTTGATGTTGTAGCTTCCAGACCACTCAGATTGTCTGGTTTTGGTTTACTTTGCATCCTCAGAGTCAGAACCAAATATGGAGCAGCAGCATTCAGTTTTTAGCTCTTTTACTCTGAAATAAATGACCAGAAAAACCACAAAACTGCTTAAACATTGCTGAAGGCTAAAAAACATACTAAGGTGTAGGTGGTTTTCAGTCTGTCACTGTTTTCCTTTACTTTACAACTTAATTCCTTTGCTTGCTTTTTGTTGTTTTTTTTGCCTTAGAAAAAAAGGCAAAGAAAACAGGAGTTTTGTGGATAATAAAAATACTTTGGTGTAAAAAAAGTGCTTATTACTAGAATAATCCATCATTAGAGGCTCTGTGTTGTGATAGATTGGTAATTATTTTTTTGTTTTCACACTCTTATGAACTTCAGCCTGTTAATCACCGCAGACTTTCAGTTTCTTTTTCTCACATTTTGCCATTTTAATCTAAAGATGTGTTAAGAGGGAACAGAGATTGAAGTAATTATCCTCATTTCTCTCATCCTCTTATTCTACAACTCGTTTCTCTGAGCTGCCAGGATTATGGGATGAAGCGACAGAGCTCATCCTGCACGTCAATCCATCAGGCGTTGCTGCAGAAAACCTTCAAACAACTCTGCTCCACCTGCTCTGGTTATAAATGTAGCTGCTGCAGCACAGATTTTTTTATTTTGTGGAACATATTAAAGAGAAAACAGGAAGTTATTTATCTCTTCTGGTCCAGTCAAGATTCCAACACATTTTTGAAAAGTTTGCAGAAGTTTAAAATCTGTTTGTCCTTTCTTCTGCCTGTCCATGTATAACTAAATAGGATCTACTTCAGGGGTGTCCAAAGTGTGGTCCGGGGGCCATTTGCGACCCTTGGAATGCTTTTGAGTGGCCCACTGCCACAATTCAAGAATAATAATAATTTGCCAGCCCCTTGCGCAGGCATTTGTAGCATGAAGACTTTTTATTTTTAATTAAGACAAAATTATTACAGACAAATTAAAGTCTTACAATGAAAAATGTTGGCGACAACTCAAAGTATTCAGTAACCAAGCTTTTGTCCTTGAATTTATAAAATGTGGCTGTATACTTTTAAATAAAAGTGACATAAATCTTGTTTTTATTGCTACGACTAGATAAATAAATTACAGACAAGATGTTTCAAAAACCTGCAAAACTCTGTTAACATTTTGGATCTAGGATAATTTATACACCCTTTGCAACAAAAAAAAACATGACTACTTGTTTAATGTATTGGAGCTTAGCTTGTTGAGTAGGGAAAAAATAAATCACAGTGTCTTGTTTTTCCTCTTTTATGCCTTAGTTTTTTGGGCCAAGTGTCAAAAAATTTGGACATTCCTGATCCACTTGGCCGTTTAGTCCAGTTGTGTTTGTCCTGGCCAAATGTAACCAAAACAAAAGTAAGCTATTTGTTTGGTTGCTTGTTGACAGGATTCCTGCTCAGCAGCCAATGTGCAACAATGAACCAAGTGCTGATGATATTGAGAGACTGTCAGACTGCATGTAATGGAAATATATAACCCGCTCTGAGATCACAGAGCGAGGATTTCTCTGTTTCCACTCCTCTTCTGCTTCATCTCCTCATCCTGTCACGCCGAGTCTGAGCTCATCTCTTTGTCACTCTCCTTTCTGTCGAGGAAATCACATTTTTCCAATCTGAAGCGGCGTGTGTGAGACACAGTGGATCAGACCGCTACGTTTTATTGTCCATTTAAGGCTGCAGGGACAAATGGGTCAGTGGCAGAACCAACAATAGCTTCAGTTTTTGTGCCAGTGGTTCCTGGATCACATTTGTGATGTTCTTTCAGTATTTTTTAGTTTCTGGGTTGTTTTTACTCTTTTTAGAGCAGATATTTATTGATATTAGTGGCTTCCAGATGACCATTTGAAGCAGCGTTCTTATTGTAAAGATTTAATTCTTTACACAGTACAGAATGTAAATTAAAATATATTCTGAATGAATATAGTAAATAAAAAGTAATTTACAATAATTTAAAGAAAGTATATAATTATACTTAATTATTACATCAACATTATCTTTTGTTTGATCCAAATTTACAATAAGATAAGATAAAGGTAATTTTATTTCATTTTATTTATACAGCACATTTTCAGCAACAAGACATTTGAAAGTGCTTTGCATATGTTTGAGGAAATACAAACAAAACAAAAAAAGAAAAGCAAAAGAAAACCAAAACAATAAAGCTTAAGATTTTTTTACATACCAAAAAAATGTCAACATATATAACATATACATACTGTATATTTTATGTTACACATAACATATATATGAATAAATATCAGTATTTATTCGTATATCTCACATCCTCAGATCAGTCACCAGTGCAACTTTTGAGAAAATGAATCTATTACACACTTAAAATGTAATAATTGAGACAGTATTTCTACTGACTTGTGTTCATTAACTTTGCTTTATTTGTATTTTAACAATATGTAAACAATTTGTCTCTGAATGCATCTACTGCTTCCAGGAACAATATCTAAACAATATGTGGTTCATCGGTTTGGATTCAGAAATGCAGTGCTGGATTTGCTTCTATAGCTACATGTATACTATACTTTTTCTTTTTCTTGGGGTCGGTCGTTTATTTATTTCGGTGTGACCTCAGGGAATACCAGCGACGCTGCTGATGGAGGCTGTTTGGAGACTGAGGACATGGTCAGACATTCTCAGACAGTCCATGACCTTTAAAATGCCCAGACAGACTTTTCTTAAAATATTTAGCTAGACAAATAAAAACGAAAAGATTCATTCATGGATATTAAGCTATAATAAGTTGCTGATTTCAGTTTATAAAAGTTGTACTTCTTGTGTTGGAGGTCTTATTATTTTGAATAAAGCTGTCCAGTGTTAAATGTTTGAGATGTTTTAAAATCAAAATAATTGTGTCCTGCAGATCTGAAGACAATCCTGTGTCCTAATTAGAGGTACATGTTTTCATTTAGGAGGCTCCAAATAATCCAACATTGTTCAAAAATGTTCTTGGAACCTGAGATTAGTCCAGTCAGGTGTTCCTAAATGAGTTTGAAATTTAGGTCCTGTGGTCAAAAAGACCTCCATTTTTAATCCTGTATTCTTTCTCTGTTTTGAAGAATGATCTGTATTCTGTGCTGTTCTTCTCAAAACATCTCCACCTTTTCTTGCTAACCTTGTCTCCTGCTCCATTAATCCTCCAACTGTCCGTCTCAAACTCTGACCTTTTCTTCTTCACCCCTGAATCGGCTCCACCACTTCTACGTCTCTCCTTTCACCCATCATTGCTCCCATAATTCCTGCAACCATCATAGCCAATCGTCCAACGTTTTCTTTCTGTTCTGCAGAACCATGAGAGGGAGACGCCGCTCCACTGCGCAGCCCAGTACGGACACACCGACGTGGTTTCAGTTCTTCTTCAGGAGCTGACCGACCCGACGATGAGAAACAACCGGCAGGAAACTCCTCTGGACCTGGCTGCACTTTATGGACGCCTGCAGGTCACTGAGAATAAAATTTATGTGTTGTATTAAAAAAATACTGCCTTCTAACGGACTACAAGACAATATAAACACATTTGTGTGTTCAGGCGACGTGCAGTGATAGTTTATCTCCACGAATAGTTGTTTGAATTTGTCCAAAACGTAGCAGTTTCATATATCTCCTACTGGGTTTTTATGTATTCTTTCTGGTGTCAATGTAAAGATGGCTGAATACAAATGAAGTACAGCATGCTTCAGATGTTTAGATATGTGATATTAGCATAGCTAGCTGTTGCTCTCAGCAGAATTACAATCTGTTCACATTGTTCTGTTGATTTATTAAATCAGATTTTATTCTTTTGCCATGCTGAGACTTTATTGGCTTTTGCAGCTCGTAATGTAACCTGCTCTGTGCTCAGACTTTGTTCCACATAGAAACAAACTAAAGAGAGAGCAGCTGAAACACCAGTAGATAAATTTGATGCCGTTCAAAGCAAGGATCTGCAATTACGTTTCATTTTTTCTCTCATGCAATTAAATGGGAGCATATTGAAATACATTACTGGGCTAATTTAACAAGTCAGTTCAAAACAGAGAGCAAATATGCTATCGCTAGCTTACTTCTTCAGCAAGCTTCTCCATTTGAAAGCATTTTAACTGGAGAAATATTAATTTAAATGACTTTAAAATCTTAATACTGTCCTTTAAAAGCTTCTGTTTGTCCCCATATGATACAGATGGAATGTAACTTAATTTATTGGTCCTTAAAGACATCAAATTGATCAAATTTATAACATTGCTAATTGTGAAACGCATGGTTGTTCTACATCATATTAATTTATTTCAGTAACTCATTTACTAAGTGAAAGATATAATGCTGATAAATTACTCAAATAAAAATTTCAAGCCTTTAGTTCAGTTAATTCTGATAATTTTCTACTGGTAGCCGATGAATACGTATTTAATTACTTTAATTAATCAGAATGTCACATCAGACTACTAATAAAAAAAGTGTTTTTTATACAGAAATGTGGGTTTAATGAAAAATATGCTAACCTGCTGCTGCTGCTTTACACCATGGACATACTATATTAGTTCAGTTTTGTGAAAAATGTGGCAAACCACACACTGAAACACACAGATTTCTGCTGCAAATGTCTGCTGACGTTCCGACACAGTCACACATTCTGCACGCTAAGCCAGCTGTAATTGCAGTCAAGCCACACAGGTTTATCTGACTGCAGATGAATAATTTATGAACGCAACAGTCTCTTTCTGCATTATAACGAAGAAAAATGTAACTTACACTGGAGGAAAGTTTGAGACATATGTAGAACTCACTCTAGAAAACAGGAAAGCTGTAAATAAAGGTAAACCTTGTTATTTTCCTACAGAAACCTGAGCAAAAATATAAAATAAGGTCCTTCTAAATGTATTAGAATATCACCTGATGCTGTAATAGTAATCTGGTTAAGTCAGAACTAAATAAAAAAAGCATTATTGTCAGACTAATGGATGTTTTTTTATGATTTCTAATAATGAGCAGAATTACAGATGTTAATTATTGTGACTCAACACTGTTTTATATCTGATAATTAAGCATTTTTTTGAGAGCCAGGAGGAAATGTGTCATCATTTATGTGGCGTTTTGCTCTGTGTTTGTGGACAGGTGGTCCGCATGCTGGTGAGCGCTCACCCAAACCTGATGACGAGTCACACCCGCCTCCACACGCCGCTTCACCTGGCGGCACGAAACGGACACCACAGCACCGTCCAGACCCTGCTGGAGGCCGGCATGGACGTCAACTGTGTGGTGAGTTCAAGGCCTTCTGTTTTTTTTATATTCTTATGCTTATTAAAGGCGTGGCACTGCAAGTCAGCTCAGGCTGTAAATGATGATAAAAGAAAAACATGAAAAATTTTATGGACTTTTGGGATGAGCTCTGATTATGACAACTTTTTTATCACTTGACCTAAATGTTTAGACTTTTTTAACAATATATTTATTGAGTTTTTGCATATATGAAACATAGAAAATATGCATTCAAACATTGAACACCCTCCACTCACAATTAACACTCAGCGTACAAAATAATAAAAAAAGAAAATAAATAAAAACAAAAATATTCTGATGCATAAAGGTAAATAAATGAATAGATATACAGATAAATAAAATAAAATTTGAATCATTCAACTCTTTTATCGCTTTTTTATTAAAAATATTATAAATATGAATTAATATTAGTCTTTTTAGGTGATGTTCTATTTTAAAGTAGCTGTTTTTTAAGTTTATCCATGTTTCGATTACAATTATTTCCGTTATTATCAGAATCAGTTTGAACTTAAAATCAGAACCAAAATTATCCTTCCAATCACCTTCTGCAAATATCAAAGAATTGATTTAGATTAGACGGTTATTAATGTTTTTTAGAATAGAATAGAATAGAATTCAACTATATTGTCATTGCACTGTCACAAGTACAAGCAACGAGATGTAGTTTGCATCTATCCAGAAGTGCTCTACGAGATATAAATATTTATTTACAGATGTACAAGACTATGTATGTATGGACTATAAGGGGTTATAGCAAGAGATATAGATATTGTGTATAAATATAAATATGGGAGCTATATGCACAGATTATACAGAATATACAAGAATGTTAAGGAATGGATTATAGATAAATAATGGCAGATAAAATTTACAGGTTGTATGTGTGTGTGAAGAAAACAGTCCGTGATGTGTGTGGGTGTGTGTGTGTGAGGATAGTCCATGTGTTATTGTTGTATGAGAGGATAGGGGAGTACAGTCCTTATAGTTTATGTTTTATGTCAGGAGGCGTTCAAAAGCGTGACAGCTGTGGGAAAGAAGCTGTTCCGGTGCCTGGTGGTTCTGGTCCGTAGCACACTGTCCCCGTTTTAAATAAACTAATAAAATAAATTTTTTCCAGTTGGATAATTTTCTAATTTTTCAAATGGGTAGTTATCCAATAAAACAAGCTTAACTTTGATCCAAGTATTTATTTCAACATAATGAACACATGATCATGAAGGAAACCTTTTCTGATTTTAAAATACTATAATGGCGTAGTATTTAGTTTTTATGGGGTTGTGCTGTTAGTGACAGAATTATCTAATAAAGACATCCTCAGGTTGATTGATACTCACTTGGTTATTTGTAGAAACGGTTTTGGTGACACACGAGACGTGAATCCCACAGTTAAAATACTGTTAGTGGCTGTTAGCGGCTAACCATTTCTGGCTAATGACGGCAAAGTTTACTGTCTGATTCAGGGCTTCCTGTTGGTGTTGAACTAAAAGACTTTCCTATATCTTTAAAAAGTCTGAACCGAAGTACCTGTATCATTAAAATTAAGAATGTGATGACTTTCTTAAGTTTAATTAAAATATATATACTGAAATCATGCTAATAGCAGCCAAAGAAACTAGTAAGACACTGCTTGTTAACGTATGAGAAGTTTTACAAATGTAGGAGTTAAAGTGAAATCTCTCTGTGATCTGGGCAGCCAAGTAAGTTCTTTGGGGAAATTTTGTTTTTATCAGCCGAGGCGTTATGAGACAGTAAGCCTTGGTTTTGTTTTTGTTACATCCCAGCTAGATATCAGTAATAAACTACGGGGGGCCAATTTCTCCAACTCTGGCCTCAATCCACTGACTGCCAGTTTATTTCAAGACCCGGCTTAAACTTCTTTGATTTAATTGAGAGTTTCTTAACTCCTCCGCTCCATTTGATCTCCCTGAACTTTGACCCATTTGCGCACCGTTTCAATCTGTCTGGTCAGCAGATCAGAAGAATCCCAAAGCGGTGCTGTTAAAAAAAAAGAAAAGTTAAATGCTTCGCCTCTGCAGGTCAGACAGGCGCTCTTGCTAACTGTTCTTAAAGCTCCTTTAAAAACAGACAATTGCTGTTTGTAAAAACAACATAAAATATTGTTTTTTTGTTGTTGTCTCACTTCTACAAATTCGAATCTTCTGAAATCTACAAGCTGTGACTAATTGGTCAAATCAAAAAATGTTCAGTGTCATGTTTAATGCTTATATATGCTTATTTCTTTAATTTAGCAGAAGGATTTAACTGTGACATTTTGTTAAAATAATGTAATCCACCATGAAAATTGGATGCGTCTATAAGGACATTTACCTGGGTAAACCCTTTAAAATCCTCTGCTGCATTTCAGTAATTGAAGAAACGAGTAGCTGCAGACGTTTGTGTTTCATGCATGGCTTAGGAAGCCGGCAGATTAGCAGTCGTGGCGGGTTCCTTCATTTAAACTCGACGTTTTCTCCACGAGTGTGTATCAGAGAGCCATGTACTCTGAACGTGCCTCACATGGTTTGGTGGTTTGAAATGAATAATTGATTGTGAGGAAAGGGAGAGAGAGAACAAGGTGTTCATGAGGGGTCCTCATAGTTCATGGTCTCTTTTCTCTTCATGCATTCATAGGGATTAGATGTAGACATTTACTGGATGCAAAGCTTAGTTACTGATAGTTCTCTGCTGAATTGGTTAAATGAGTATTACAAATTGGTTAATTTTGTTCAGCGTAGCTTCAGAAAAGTGTCTACAATCACTGTTACAATAAAAGTAACTTACTGATATTGTGAGATGTTTGATTCAAGTGTTAACCCTTCCTTACACTCACAGCTTTTTCCTTGGAATATGAACAAAAAAAGTTAATCATGATAATGGTCGTTTTTGGCAATAGATGGTATGGCTGCAAATCAAAGCATTAAAATCTGTGAACAAAAATGGTAAAAGTAGTAATTGAATTGAATCGTATTTATTCAATTTAATACCAAAAGCCAGAATTATATGCTGGTAAAAGTTGAATCCACAGAGTGCTTTCATTTAACACTTGCTAGTAGATTTTCTTCTTTCAAACTTTGGATTATTTCTCACCCGATGTGCTGCTGTTCATTGATCATAAAGATTTGCAGGAAGAAGAAAAAAAAATACTTCAAGGGATTTATTGCTCAGAGTATGAAAAATTCAGGGAGCTGCTGAGTCTGAAGCAACATAAACAAGGAGATGTAAAAGTTTTCTCACCAAAGTTGAGACACTTAAGAGATGTTACAAATCTTTGAACAACCTTATTATTGAACTTGTTTAAGCTCCATCTTCCTGCTGTTTACAAGAAATGCATATCAGATAATCTCAAGGCACTTTGCAATCAACTAAATTCAATACATTCATTCATTATTCAGTTGGGTTAAAAAGTTTTCTGTTGAAGGAATCCCAGCCAGTCATCGACTTGCAGTGTCTCTACTGAGCAGAGCTGCTAAAATGAAGTCATTAATTTTAGTTTTTCTTGTGCAGATCCCTGAATCAGTGACACTGCAGTCATTACTGCCTTCACTCCTTTTATGTGTGTTCATGCCTACTCTGATCTGGAGAGCCGGGGTGTTTCTCAGCCTCAGGCTCCATGCCCCTGGTGAAGATGAGCACAAAGGTCTTTGATATGTCATCTCCTCTGCAGGACTCACTGCTGCTAATTTATCAAGCTTGTTATGCAGAGTGGTGCAAGCCTTTGATAAATCTCATCTTTACTTTGCACCCTGCACTTTTGACTATTTTTTTAAAATCAGAAGGGCATTAATACTGTACTCTTGTGCTTTTCAAGTTTAGCCACATATAGTGCAACAGTTTATGTTCAAAAGAACAGATAAATGGTGTGCACCAAAAATCATTTGTGTTGGATAATCTTAATTTTTTTCCGGTCGTAAGTTACTTACTAACTCCATTTACTGAAGTATTTCTTAAAGTGAGGTCTTAAATTATTAAATCTAGTAGTAGTTCAAAATTACGAGTCACTTCCATTGGTTTCTTTTTGTTTTCTTCAAATGTATTTAAATCAGAAAAAGCCAGTGGAAAATAAAATGATGTAACTGAAACCACATTAGCTGTAGTTCATACAGGTAGCTTCTGAAATCTTAGGAAAGGATTGATAGGCATGGATTTATGGCTCCAATGTGATATTTTGGTTAATGAGCATGATTCATTTGTGTCTGTGGTATTTATACAATCTCGAAAGACTGCCTGAGAGGAAAATTAAAATTTAAAAAATAATGGAAATGAAAGAAATCATTATAAAATATAGATATCTTATGCTGAATTTATTTGTTGGTGACCAACATTGCGTGCAATTTTGTTCTCTTTGGCTAATAACTTATTTTTAAGCAGTTATCAGGCACAGTTGCGCCAGTAACTTGACAGGTTGTTGCTAGGTAACCAAGAGTGAGTGAGTGAGTTGCTAGGTAATCAAAGAGTGATCTTGTCCCTTTCCACATGACATAGCATATCATACTGAATGATGTCAGTGACATCAGTAGCGCCTGTGATGTCACCAGCATGTTTACTTACATTGAATTAATCCATTCAATATGGTAAATATTGCTAATAAATATGAAATGATGTAAAATGATTATTTTAGGTACAAGGCTAATGTTAGCATAATGGCTATCATTAGCATATTGAGTCACTAGCATGTTGATACTACTTGCATCACTTAAGCTAACCTTAGCATTTTGGATCATTTTAACCTAACTCAGTACTAAACAAACAATTTTAAAATGACCGAACTAACTACTAAACAAACAAATAAAAAAACAACCTAAGTACTAAACAAGCAAGTTTAAAATGACTTTACTAGGTACTAAAACAATTTTAAAAAGACCTAACTACTAAGCTAACAATTTTAAAATGACCTACAGTGGATATAAAAAGTCTACACACCTCTGTTTAAATGCCAGGTTTTTGTGATGTAAAAAAATGACAAGACAAATATTTTCACAACTTATTCCTCCTTTAATGTGACCTATAACCTGTACAATGCTATTAAAAAACAAACTGAAACCTTTCAAGCAGAGAAATATAAAATAAAAAACTTGCAATAACCTGGTTGCATAAAATATGCACACCCTTAAACTAATACTTTGTTGCAGCACCTTTGCTTTTATTACAGAACTCAGTGTTTTTGGGTAGGAACTTATCAGCGTGGCACATCTTGATGTGGGAATATTTGCCCACTCTTCTTTGCAAAACCGCTCCAAATCCGATAGATTGCGAAGGCATCTCCTGTGCACAGCCCTCTTCAGATCACCCCACAAATGTTCAATGGGATTCCGGTCTGGACTCTGGCTGGGCCATTCCCAAGCCTTAATCTTATTCCAGTGAAGCCATTCTTTTGTTGATTTAGATGTGTGATTTGGATCATTGTCATGTTGAAAGATGAAGTTCCTCTTCATCTTCAGCTTTCTAACAGAAGGTTGAAGGTTTTGTGCCAACACTGACTGATATTTTTAACTGTTCATAATTCCGTCCACCCTGACTAAGGCCCCAGTTCCAGCTGAAGCAAAACAGCCCCGAAGCATGATGATACCACCACCATGCTTCACTGTAGGCATGGTGTTCTTTTGGTGATGAGCATTGTTGTTTTTGCGTCAAATATACCTTTTGGAATTATGTCCAAAATGTTCACCTTGGTTTCTTCAGACCATAGCACATTTTCCCACATGTGTTTGGGAGATTTCAGATGTCTTTCTGATAGATTAAGCCGGGCTTTGATGTTTTTCTTTGAAAGATAAGGCTTCCGTCTTGCTGCCCTATCCCATAGCCCAGACATATGAAGAAGACAGGAGTTTGTTGTCACATGTACTGCACAGCCAATACTGGCCAGAAATTCTTACAGCTTCTTCAGTGTTGCTGCCTCCCTGACCAGTTTTCTTCTCGTCTTATCATCAATTTTGGACGGACGTTCTGTTCTTGGTAATGTTACTGTTGTGCCATGTTTTCTCCACTTGATGATGATGATAGTCTTCACAGTGTTCCATGGTATATTTAATGAATTGGAAATTCTTTTGTAGCCTTCACCTGACTGATTCCTTTGAATAATGAGATCCCTCTGATGCTGTGGTAGCCCTTTGCGGACCATGGCTTGTGCTGGATGATGTGGCTACAAAAATGTCAGGACAAGCTGAACAGCTGAACTTTTCCAGAGGCACTTTAATTGGTGACAGGTGTGTGCTGACTCCAATTTAACATGAGTTTGAATGTAATTGGTTAAATCTGAAAACAGCCACACCCCCAGTCCTAAAAAGGTCTGCACACTTAAGCAACCACAGTACCTCAGTTGTTTATTTTTATTCCAGCTCCCTGAAAGATTTTTGTTTGTTTTTCAATTGCATTGTACAGGTTAAATGTCACATTAAAGGTGGAAAAAGGTGTGAAATTGTTTGTCTTGCTGTGATTTTTACATTAAAAAACCTAACTACTAAACAATTTAAAAATTACCTAACTACTCAACAATTTAAAAAGACCTAACTAACTAGTAAACACACAATTGTAAAATCACCTAACTACTACCAATTTAAAAAGACCTAACTAACTGCTCAACAATTTAAAAAGACCTAACTACTCAACAATTTAAAAAGACCTAACTAACTGCTAAACAATTTAAAAAGACCTAACTACTCAACAATTTAAAAAGACCTAACTAACTAGTAAACACACAATTGTAAAATCACTTAACTACTCAACAATTTAAAAAGACCTAACTAACTGCTCAACAATTTAAAAAGACCTAACTAACTACTCAACAATTTAAAAAGACCTAACTAACTGCTAAACAATTTAAAAAGACCTAACTACTCAACAATTTAAAAAGACCTAACTAACTAGTAAACACACAATTGTAAAATCACTTAACTACTCAACAATTTAAAAAGACCTAACTAACTGCTAAACAATTTAAAAAGACCTAACTAACTACTACCAATTTAAAAATGACCTAACTAAGTATTAAACAAATTTAAAATGACCCAATGAATGGCTCCACAGGTGTGATCTCATCAAATTTGGGCTCTGGCTCGAAATCCTCTTTCTGCAAGGTCTTCGTGTGAACGAAGGCCTCCCTGGGTATGATTTCAAATCTTGGCTCCAGTTCTAATGATTGTACCTGTGAGCCTTCGGTTGACGAAATCTCTGGTAGATAGGTTTCTAGATCTATGATGTCTGACACATCATCTTGAGGAATGTAGGCCTCCACAGGTGAGATTTCATGACACCTGGCCTCCAGGTGTAATTCCTCTTCCCGCAGATCTTTGGTGAAGATCTCTGGAGGAATCAAGGCTTCCATGGCCACAGTTTTGTTGGCCATGGTGTGGGAGGTTCCTGGTTTTTCTGGTAGGTTCACCGGAGCCACCCTAGAAGAATGTTTCCTAGTGAACTTGGTGAAAAAATCCTTGATCCTTCCTTTCAGACCTTTGAGCATAGATTGTGGCTCAACTGGGCGGACAACGGTTTTCCTGGATTCCTTACTAGATGCGTGCAATCTGACAAAAAGATCCTTAACCATCACTTTGATTTCGCCAACCATATCGTTGATTGCTTCATCAACGTGATTGCGTGGATTGTCGTTAGAGTCAGAGTCTAAGATGGAATTGACTCTTTCCACCACATATTTGACAATTAGATGGTTTAAATTGTCAGTATGTTCTGTTCGGACTTCTCCGCCAACCTTTACGACCTTAGCAAAGGCTTCAGGCAACTTGTTGCCTACGATTGCTTCAATTGCTTCAGTGCTGCAGTTGTCGTTAGGAAGACTATCCAGAGCGTTGGCTATAAAGAGCTCCAGGATATCTTTCAAAATCCTGACCAGAACGCAGGTGGTGGTGCGAGCGGGGTCTCCTGTTGCCAGAAGCATCCACTCCATCCAGGTTAAGTTGGTGAAAAGTGGGTGGACTATACCCCTCAGGATGTTGACTGTGACGCTCTGGGTCTCTACAATTGGAGAACGCATTCCGCTTGGCATAATTGCTGGTTTGAGGATAGGTTTCACGTTTTCTGCTCTAACAGCGAGATCAACAATAAACTAATCCGTACTCTGCGACAAACGACTGCAAAGTGAGGGTTAGAGAAGAACAGAGAGCAAATAAACATCTATATGACGTCCGTTATATGAAGTCATAGGCATCAAACCCGCCGAATTCTATGTTCTCACGTAATAAGTCACGTTTTCTAGACTTGTGTTAAAAGCTGTTTCCGAATTCTGGGTTTGCATCCGGGTCCTTCGGAGACCGGAAGAGAGAAGCTATGAACAGTTCTAGCCTTTAGCTAGCAAACACAACCAATGCGCTCCTTTAAAGCTAGCCAAAAAACTGACATGTGGTAGCCTAATATCGCTTTTATTCAGTTTATTTCACTTTAAAAATGCTCACAGGATGCTGCGTGGTAGGCTGCAGAAACGGATAAGCATGAAAACCAAACTTGTCATTTTATTGCGTACCATTTAACGAGGAACGATACGGCCTCAAATGATAGCAGCTGTCAATCATAATGACTGGCAGCCCTCGGTGTAACAGTGAACAGTTTTTGTCAGGTAAGAAGACTACCTCACCTTCTCCCTTTCACAGTAAAAGTATACATTCGGGTGTGAAATATATACATTGTATACGCTACAATGTACTTTATTAGTAAATGTAATTAGAAAGATATTGCATTACGGAGAAGGTATGCGTCCAACCATTGGTAACCATGGAATCAGTGCCGCACCGTCATGTAGCCTAGCATGTATGGAAAAAACTCTTCTTCTTCTTCTTCTTTTTGTTTTATGGCGGTTGGCAAACAACTTTCAGGTGCATTACCGCCACCTTCTGGACTGGAGTATGAACCAGATGTCTAATCCCTATAATCTCCCTATTAGACCTGTTTTTCTAAGAAACCTAAACACGGAATTAAAAACCACATCTCCAGATGATTTTTGTAGCAGATCTCTAATATTTAATTTAACTTTATTCCTATTTAATGGAAAAAAAAAAAACTGGTTAGCATCTCGTCTTTTGTACGTTTTTTACTGCTTTTCCGGTTTAAGGGGGAACAATGTTTATGACATAGTGATATAAATTATGTGGTGTGAATTCAGACAAAGTCGGTAATTTGATCAGCACATCAGGAGGGAGGAGGTTAGGGTCGGTTTCTAAGCTAGCTGTTTCCAAACTTGGTAAATACCGCCGTCTATGAGCCCCAACCAGGTGTGTTACGTTCACAGACAAATTAGCTCGACTCGAACAAGTTAGAAGCCATGAATAAACTGGCAAAACAACTTAGGAAAACAATTTCAATCGCTCTGTTCAATACTTCGTCCCTCACTTCCGACGTCTGTCATGGCGCCTCGAATGATTTAGTGACGTAGTTGCAAAAGTAGCTTGTTGATTTCACCAACCTTGCTTAGCTGGCCATGAAAGCTAAAGTTTTTCCTGTGCCTACATCCCCCAGAATACTGTGTGGTTCTGGATCAGAGCTAAGAAAAATGATTGGTTATTCTATCAGACGTATTATCAGTTGATATTAATCATGTGTCTATAGCGATATATATTGTTTTTGGTTTATTGTCCAGCTCTGACTGATGGCATGTGTTTTAAAAATGAACAAGTATCAACTGGGGTTGTCATAAATTGTCTCTAGCAGACAGGAAGTTGTACATGTGAGTGGTAGTACAGAGCTGTGTGTAGGTGTGAGTGTGAATGAATAATTTATACAAGCAGCAGTGTTTCTCTTTCTCACTTCCTACTGTTTCCATTTTATTGAAGGAAATTCCCCGTAGAGGATAATTCTACTACCTGCATGTTGGGCAGGAAGCCAACGCAGGGTAAAAGCCGTAGATTTGAACCAGGATGTCGACAGGACAGCGAGTGCTTTCTTTATCTTCTCAGAAAGTGTGCTGGTAAAGCATTGTGCTTTTGATCAGCTGCGAGTGTTGCGTAAAGCCGTCTTAATTATGTAGAGAGACTCAAATGCATGTCTTAAGTGATTCCTCTGTTGACATGCTGTAAGTTTTTACTCTGTCATCTCAATTCAGCACAGCCAACAGATCAGACTGCCCTCCACTTTTCAATTGCAGGAAACTCCTCGAGAGTCAGAATCGCCTTTTTGCTTCCTCATGACATCACGGTATTATTGCTAGGGGAAACGGGGCAGGAAGTGGTATGGGAAGTTGAAAAGGGAAGGTCAAATATGTCAGAATACGGGGTGGCTCCCTTCCTGTGCCAGGGCCTCCTCTCATGCATGGGCTTTAAAACCTGGATGATTTTCTTTTTGGGATTAACCAGCAGAAGCCTTTCTTGAACCTGCCGCAGGCTCTCGATTTTTTTATTTATTTATCTTTTTTTAAGGATCCTTGCAATTGGTTTCCTTTCCCGTGCATCACTGGTGATGTTTCAGGAGAAACGGTTGGGTCACAGTAAGTCTGATGTGCCGCAGCGCTGCGCTCAGGGTGCAGGACTGGCTGCTGTCCAGATGATTTGTCTTCATTAAAGCTGGGAGTTTGGTTCACGGCAGTGTTTTCATCCAACCATGAAGGATGCAATTTATTTAGCTGTTTGGCTGCATTTACGCCTTGTTGTTTCTGTGTTGATTTGTGCGTCTTTGTGCCCCACATGGGCATTACTTCTTGTAGCGATGGTTGATATGAGATGCAGAAATCAAACTTTTACAACACTTTGTCACTAAAAAACTTCCTACCCCTGCAAACCAGATTTCTTCTGGAGAGACATAACATGTAATTGTGATAAAAATAGTAAGAATTTGACTTTTTTTTGTAATTTTTCCAAAAGACCTCATTTAAATCCACTTGTAAGCTCATAAATAAGCAGTTACGAGATGGAAATAATAGTTATGTAGGCTCACTTAATAAGACTTTAATGCTGAGTTTTCTCTACTTTGTGTTATTTTTGTGCTGCAAAAGCTCACATCATTGACCCAAGATGCCACTCTTTGCTAGACAAGGGAGCTTTGGAAGTTTTTATCATCTCTCTCTTATTGTACCTGAGGGTAAGATGATGTCACTGTGCATTAAACAGTTATTTAAAATGTTTTAATTATTGCTCTGATAACTAAAATATGTTAAAGTCAGTCTGGAGAATAAAATGGAAAATTGAAACAGAAGTAAAAGGAAACGAAAAACTAAAGTAAAACAAAACGAGGTGGTAGAAAACAAAAAGAGGAGAAAGTAAAACACAGTCAACAACAACCTGCATCTTCATCGCAGAGTTTTCTTATGGGCCATTAATAACTTTGAATGTCTAAAAAGAGAAAGATTTGGAGCTGAGTTAATATTCTCTGCATTCTGGATCAGCTGAGGAACTTGAAAAGAACCACATCAAGCAAAGATTACATCGCAACTAAGTCTACAGATCACAAACACATGCCTGGTTTTTCTCCATTGCTTTGGGTCGAGATGCATCAGATTTTAAAAATATTGCTCAAATTGAAGAATGTAGTTTTAAAGACTTTACTTTAAGTACATTATGGTTTAAAACGTCCCCAATGTTCCTCACAGTAGGACTCAGTGTATTTTTTTTATTGTGTGGAATTAGAGCAGCTTGTTCTGTGCAGCTTAATGGATTTAATATTTCAAACCTTCTTTTTCCAAAACATCCTGAATTTGGTGTTAAAATGTGACTTCAGTCACTGAAATCTGTGCTAATAAGCAGAAAAAAAAACATTAATCAATTTTCCAAGCACCACCACAAACTCCAGAATCGGCTCAACTCTGCAGCCTTTCTGAGGAGGAAACAGTTTGGTCCTTTATCTGCCTCCCTGTGCTGATTTCATTGTATTGCGTCATACCTGTAATATTATTAGCACCCAAGGCAGTTACTATAGGATGAGTGAAAATGGGATGTTTCCACACACAAAAATATCACTGCATGACTTCTTTTAATCTTTTGACCTGGGAGAGAGATTAATATTTATATCAGATCATATTGATGAATTTGATACGTTTTAATTGCTGTGCTCTTCTGCGATGTCCGTTGTGCTGTCAGTCCACCTCCGGTCTATTTCTGTCTTCGATTTAAGTTGTAAAAGTTATTGAATATTAACACGTGCGTGTTCTCTCTGTTTCTTGCAGACGGAGAATGGGAGTGCCCTTCATGAAGCTGCCCTTTTTGGAAAGATGGATGTGGTTCGCCTTTTGCTTGACTCAGGTTGGACTATAAATATGCTGCAATAAAACAAGTGCTGTGCTTTTTATAGGCCTGCGCTCCCCTTGTTTTTATCGTAACCTGCAGTCAAATGCTCCACATGTTTAGTTATTTATGTAGACGCAAGTGTTCAGTTTTTTTCCCCTCTGATGAATCAAAGTTAAACTACTTGAAATGTTTTATTTTTGGCTTTGATAATCACATCTTGCAGGATGTGATATCAATGAATCACTCAGTTTGATTGTTGAAGTAAATGATACATAATTGTATGAAAATGAATTCATATGCTGAATTCTTATGCTAAAACCACATTTCTGACAAAACAGTGCGTTAAACCCTGAACTACTTTCTGGACAATGTTGTCCTTTGGTTGTGCTGCCATCTTCCCTGCAGCTCCC
The DNA here is from genome assembly GCF_003331165.1 of Xiphophorus hellerii. Lineage (NCBI taxonomy): Eukaryota > Metazoa > Chordata > Actinopteri > Cyprinodontiformes > Poeciliidae > Xiphophorus > Xiphophorus hellerii. The sequence goes on along the minus strand of NC_045688.1, from coordinate 7,004,550 downwards.
TGTTTCCTGCAGGACTTCCTCCGGTGGCCACGCTCTTTCTGGTCAGGGTTACAGTACATCAACATCCTGGATTGTTGTAAACTGTGCTGTCATAAATCATTGGACTTCCTATTTGAAGCTTTGAATGTATTGTATGTTGTTTTGCTAAAATAGTCATAAAACCTGAACAAAATTCATATTTTGTCAACTACAGGCTTCCTTTGTGTGTAACACTGGGACTTTATATGATTGATGAACACAGAGTAGTGCATAATTTATGAAGTAAATGAAAATGCAAGATGGCTTGAACAAATGAAAATATGAAAAATTTGTTGTTTCTTTTATGTCTACACCTTGGTTGTTACCGCTACATGTTTTTTAGACTCTTAGGCCATTTCTACATGAAAATTCTACTTCTAAAATTGCCTTTTTGTTAAGTTCCTTGTTGACCTTGAAAATATAAAATAAAAAAAATGGGTTTGCAAAAACTTCTCTATATATAAAAGAAGAAAAAAATACAAACACCCCTTTCAGAAATTTAGCAGTTAAAAAATTGTGGACAATTACAATTTTCCTTCTGCTTCATTGAATTGTTTGTCTCCCACATAAAATCCAAATAATATTCATTATGTTGGATGAGTGGATTTGTAAGACACAATGACGTTTCCAACTTAATTTTGTAATATTTATCAATGAAAAAAAATGGTTTCAGTTACAAGATTTACTTGAAGAAGCAAATGTTAGAAAAAGCAACAAGGAAGAAATTAATAGATTATGACAATCGCATCTCAGTTCGTCATTTTGAATTTCATTAATCATTTCAGTCGTATAGAGTGAATTAGTCAGTCAATAATGTGGAAAATTTAATAAAATAGTAACATGGACAGTTATTCATCTGCACAAATTAATAGTATTTTGATTATTTGCAATCTCTTCTTAGATTGTGACAGTTGTTTACTCCATAATTTTGTGGTAACTTGTTACTTCAAAATCAATTTTTTTGTATTACATTTAACAAGTTAATAACATTTGCGCCTCTAAAAACATTCAATTCACCAGTTTTTGATTCGTCTTGATTGATTAAATTGTAATGCTGCGTGAAGTTCTGTCAAACATTGTTTAAATTTTTCGCTTTTGTGTAACTATTATTTTGCATGTGAATTTCAGGGATAGACGCCGATTTGAGAGACAGTCAGGGGAGAACAGCGCTGGAGATTCTCAGAGATCACCCAGCGCCTAAATCTCAGCAGATAACAGCTCTTATTCAAGGTAAGAGACACAGACTGTCACTGAGAGAACCTGAGAATTTGGGGTTGTTGCTGTTGCACAAATAAAAAAGGTAACGACTTCCAGATTTAAGTGGAGATTTTTGGTGTTTTGATTTTTCCACACCTGACTGCACAGTGATTTGTGTTTGCTCAGAGATCAGTGGCTGCTGTTTGGGTTTTATTGGCTGTAGGTGACAGTTGAGATTGAATTTGTTGAATGGTGTGGACATATTGAGCCACAGAGCAGCATATTGGCACATATGACATTGTGACCTTTGGAACAGGTTGTTGTCTAACTGAGAAATCTCATTTGTTGAGAAACTTTGTCTTCCCTCTGGGAAACAGTGCAAGTTGCTCTGATACCAAGAACAATAAAGCATCCTTTCCACGTCTCTTCAATTGTCTCACAGGATGTGATTTATGATGTTGATGGGTTTCTGGGATGTGTAAAGTGAAAAGCAGTTGGTTTAAAATCTAAATCTGTTTAGAGAGTAATATCTAATAGCAAAAATGCTGAATTAAAAAATACATGTTGTAGGATTTATGTGTCTATTTAGAAGTTCAAACAATGATTTGAAAAAAAAACTTTACATTTTTGCATTTGGACAAAAATGTCAGTACATAAATTAAGGAATTTGTGAGTAAAGACGACAAAATAATGTATCACAGAGGTTTAAAGCGGAGCGGCAAAAGCAAAGGCGGTGGATTAGGAGTTCTTGCTAACAACTGATGATGTCATCCAAGACATGTTGCTGTCTCTGCTGGTGATAAATTAAGTTATAAGACTGTCATACAGCAACAGTCTTCAGTCAGAGGCCTTTTCAGACTGACTGCTACTGAAGTTCTTTCCTCTTCACAGTATCACCACCAACAATGACTCTTGAAGGAACAGGAAAAATTAAAACTAACTAACTGTTCCAATGGGCTTTATTGTGTTTGTTTGGAGGTTCAAGCACTGGAAACCTGATTGACATTAGGGTGTTAATGTGTGATAGGCTGGTTCTAAAACTGTTTGTGCAGCTAGCATTTATCAAAAGATATATTTTTATTTCAGAATAATTCTTTTCCAGGTTGCCGCTGTGTTCTTTCTCATGATCTTACTTTAATTTGATCTCAATTCATTGGACTTAAATCATTAGGTAACTAGGTCATAGATTTGTCCTTTGGACTTTAAACAATAACAACTCTTTTTGCAGTTTTTTCTTTCTTCAACCATGCACTAAAATTCCAGTTTTTGCTCTCGTACATGTTTTGTGTTTAACCAGTGATTACCAGTGTGAATTTCCTGCGCAGTCCCCAAGGATCCAAAAATTACATCTTCTAAACGCGGTGCACATTAAAACGCTGTAATCCTGTGGCTTGGAGGCCCTCTCTATCTGTCAACGTGGCAACTATGGCGTGTATAACGGGCACGTAGTTATCGTTAATTTAAAGCAACAGAGATAAATGCGCACAGAAACCAAGGAGTAGTTGGATGAAGAGCATTTGCGAGAGCCAAAGTCAACCACAAATGAGGTTTAATTAGGAGGCGAAAAAAAAAAGAGAAGCTGAGACTCGGGAATGTGACGAGCTGGCAACAAAACTGATAGTTAAGCTGAAAAACACAATGAAATGGAAAGAAGACTGTAATCTGAAGTTAAAAGTACAAAAATCATTGATGGAGAAGTAACAAACTAGGAAAATATTTACCCTGATCTTATCTGTTCCAGTTAGTTCCTTAATAAGGATTTGGGTTTTTTGTTGGTGGATGAAATTATAAACGGTTCCAAATACTCGACAGATTTGACTCGGTATCTTCAGGTGTCTGCAAGAAGATGTAGGTGAAGAAAGTGTTTATTTTTCAGCATCACAGTGACATGAGTGTATAAGAAGTCTATCCACTGTGTGAGGAACAAGGAAACCACTCAGTGATCCAAAATAATCACTTTGCGTTGGTGGACAGTTTAAAAGATAAATACAACTGAATGTCATCTGCATAGATGTGATAGGCGTTATGTAATAAAGGCTGAATATTTTCAGCTAATGGAAGAAAATAATGTGCCTAGAATTGACCCTTGTGGAACACCACAGATTAGAACTTGATGCAGGATCTTCTATCAGATGTATAACTACTAGAGCTACCGGCGTCACACAACACAGTTAACTGAATGCTTATGGATCTACCTTAAATGAGTCTGAATGCTAATATTGAATGAAAATGACAACTTTTTAAAAAAAAATTTCGCCTTAAATGTGCAGCATACAAGTCAAATTAAAGGTGGAACTGGTTTTAAAGTTTTTGCGTGACAAAAATCTGCCTCAAAATGTTCATTTTGAACACAGTTTATCAGCATAAAGCTGAAATACTGTATATTTGAAGATGCATTTTAATATTCTTTTCAATTAATAATACATACAAGAATAAAGAGATATTTAAATGGACTGGTCTGCTGCGAGCAGATATTCTTCCACATCTTTACTTAACTGGACTTTGCATATTGATCATGGTTAAGGAAAAAGATCCTACTGCTACATTATAAATAGTCCTGCATTAATATGGAAAAAATCTTTATATATATGCTTTGGAAGGGATTACAACATTCGAAACGTAAAAATTCACACCGCTGTAGATGTCTGTCACAAACTTTTCTATCCAAATCCAATCTCACCAAGCCAGAAGTGGAAAGATGTTTGGGCTTCAGCATGAACGGGAGGCTGGCTGTGTTTGCGTGTGATAGGAAGGAAGAAAGGGCGAGAAGGGCGCACAGCTGCGGCTGGGTGAAAGGATCAGCTGCGAGCCATTTCCTGGTGGAGAGGAGACGGAGAAGGACACACACATGCAGAGAGCTTGTAGCTGCTGAGACTCGGCTTTCTGGCACATTATTAGGAATGATTCTCACTTGACTTACTGGACACCTCATGCTGCACACAAAAACAAAAAAAAAATAAACCAACTGGTTGTCGTTATTCTGCGGTTTGCAGAAAATCTGTAGAAAATAAAAAATAAATATGTCCCTTATTTTCAGTCTTTTCTGTTAGATTCATAATTAAATGCCAAAACTGGGGATTATAAACAATAACTCAATTAATCGCTTGATAAATTAAAGCAAGCTCAATAATTTCCATTTGCATTATTTATAGTTTTTCTCTTTCTCTTTCTACCAAAACTGGTCTTCAGTTTGGTTCATTGGTCTCATCTAACCTTTTTGTTTAGAGAGACTTCATAATAAATTTTTATTTGGTGTTTCGGTTATTTTGTTTATTCATTTTGGATATTTAAAATGTCTTCCAGTTACAGTGTTAAATGTTCATTAGAATTTAAAGTTTATTGCTCTTTGACAGTGTTACGATGTTACAATAATGTTGCAACATTATCACAGTAAACATAATTATTTATTGCAATAACGTCTGGGACAATTTATCGTTGATCCTGCTTCGTCTCCTCACTCACTGGAGTTTCTGTCCCCTATGTTGCTCTATAAACAGCAGACAGCTCTGCTAGCAGAAGCTGTGAAGTGACTTTGTGGCAAAGGCGAAGGTGTGAATTGAATGCAGCTCAAGCTGTTTTCCATGCTGCTGATTGCTCTACTTTATTGATCCAGGAAAAATAACTGAAGTGGGATCTCTGACCCGGTCTGGCTGGTACCGTTTTGTCCTTTCACTCATTGACCGTCCATGTCTTTGTAGAGTACATGATGGACGACATGGAGAGACAGAGTATTTTGGAAGAGCCGGTCCGGAAGTGTCCCGTGCCCGCACCTCGGACCTCGATCTCCTCGCCTGCTGCCTCGCCGTCCCTCCGACATAAGAGTGAGTTAGAAGATGGCTGATTTTTCTGTGTTTGAACATTATCCCATTTGTGACCCGTTTTCAGTTTACTATGAGAGACCAACATATTTTTATTCCAGGACTACATAATTACATGCATCCCAGAGATTTGGAAGAGAAAAAGGCCCACAGCATCATAGATCCTCCACCGTACTTTACAGTGGTCATGATGTGCTTTCCTGAAATTAACTGTGAAACTTTATCTTGCTTGGTTTACCCATCGGCTTGAAACATTTAAATTAATGCACCGACTGTAGTCGATTATTCACAATTATTCAAATTAATCATGATTAATTGATTATAATCAACTCATTTAGTAATCAATTAATTGTTAAGAAAAGACAGGCTTAAAAAAAAGGGGCCATTTACTGGAAGAACAGCGTACTTGGATCAGTATTTAGGAAAAGTGTCCAAAACAACCTGTTTTACATTTAAGATTTTAAAAAAAATCCCTGTCTGTAAATATGTTCTACCCAAAACTCCTCAAATGACAAAACTTTAGCTTCACTTAGTTCAAAATTTGTTTTAAAAAACAGTCTCCTATTAGGCTCATCCTTATTTTAAGACACAAATTTGTTCATTTACATCTTTTAATGGATTTCTAATATGATAATTGAATATAATTTAATGATGAGCAGAATTTATCAGTTTTCTTGTCTGATTAATTGTCAGAATAATTAAGACTAAAATAATCATTAGTTGCAGCCCTACTGTAGATATAATAAAAAAAATTGATATGCCACTGTTTTATTGTAGTCATTATCTGATCTTTGTTTTCCTCACACTGAAAAGTGATTTTGAGAAATTGGCCGCTAAGTCACAGGAAGTAATGGATTTACCAATTAAATTCCTCGACTCTTTAATCTACTTAAAGTAAAATTAATAAAGTGCTCGAGTTTTGTTGAAAGTTTTTCTCCACAGAATAAATGTACTTGAATAAATTTTTTATTCAAGTAAATGTAGATTTATGCTGTTGCAATAAAACACATCTAAGGCTGTCAACAGAACTATGAAGGCTTCAGGTGAATGTTTAAATCCACTACAAGATTATACATGTTTAAAATCCAAATACTCAGGATTTATAACTTCAAGTAATTCTGCAACAACAGCAAGGAAAACAGCTGTGAGCGCCACACAATGTTTTTAAAAATTGGTTAGCCCTCTTAATGTTTCTGCTTGATCCTTCAATCAGAGGTTAAAGTAAATGCTGACACTTAAGAAGTTTCTGGATTCATGCATAATAATATTCCAGTAAAACCAGACTGTATTTGCACAAGATGATCACAATGCATTTGCTTCATTCGGTTTAGTTCATGAATTATTGGTCAGGACTATATTCCAGATAGAAACTAATTAATGTGTCTGATTATCATAAAGACAGTCAGGTTGCTAAATATTCAAAATATGTGTTTTTTCATTATTCTGTCATAAAAATCAGGTCTTCTATAGGGGAACAATTACTGCCCATCTGTGCAGCCATGTGTTAAACTGGTCCAACACTGCCCCCTCTGTTAGAAATATGGCATAACAAGTTACATTCCTTCATATCTCCTGTTCTATTAAGTATTTAAAAATGTAAAGAGTTGATTATCATTGACCAGAAAGCAGATAAAATAGGTCCAGTCTTATATTTTTGCTAAACTAAATAATCTTTACTTTCTAATCCTCCTCCTCTCACACTCTCTCTCCCTCCACAGATGATGCCGTGACAAGCGAACTGTCGAAACTGCTCCATGACATCAAGAAGTGCCGGGACCGGGACTACTCCTTCGAGGAGCTCTGCCACACTATCTCGTCCCACTCCATGGACAGCTTCGGCAGCGGGCGGCTGTCTGACGAGGAGCGCCCCGACAGACCGAACGGCACCTTGACTCGAGTCAGCAAGGTACTTTTTAAACTTAAATTAGCATCTGATACAAAGTTTACATCCATTCATCCTGGTAATCAGTGTCGTATTTCAGGGTGAAATGGTAATGATTTTTGTTGAAATTGATAAATAGACACAAACTACTATGTGGATAAATGTTCCTGAGCGACACTTTTTGTGTTTCTGGCTGGATATGTGAGCATGCTTTTAGACAAAATTGATAAAGCTGATTTTATCTCTGCCACATAATTGACTTTTAAGGATAATATTTACGTTTTCACTGAGTACATGATCTTTCCAGTTTGTTTGGAATCATTGTCCTGTTGGACAATTTCCTCAAAATTTCATTGAGTATAATTTTGATCCTTTTTGAATTAGGACAAATCCAAAATAAATGCAAGATTGTTTAAACTTTAGTCAGAAAAATCTCTGATGTTATCTAATAATTTTATGCTGCAGTAATGGTTTAAATAGGTTCTTTAAAGCCCAATATTAGCATGAAAACAGCCATGATGAATGCATATAAAGTATGAGTATGAGTCTCTGGTGAAACATTTAAAATCAAGTTTAAAAGAAGTCGCCATTAAAAGGAAAGAAATCAGTGTAATCTTACTGTAACGTGGGATTGGACGGTGTTACGCGCAGCTTCCTGTTTACTTTAGGAAGAGGTGTACGCTGAACAGATGGCGTATGAAAATCCCCTTTACGTTGTGCAGATTTAGCCCACGCTTCACATATCATTTCGTGGGCAGGAGTGTTTTGGTTTCCTGTACAGATTATCGACACAGAGAGGGAAAACACTCATTTATACATTCTGTATTCCTGTTTTTACTTGTTCTGTTAAACATTCAGACTTTAAACTTCAACAGCGCTTCCAGGGAATATCAGATAGATGTTTGAGGGCTACGCTTGAGGGATTTTTATCCTTCGTCTCTGCTATTCCCTTTCTACAAACCACAGTCAGCTGTGTTACAAAATAATTTATTCCTACTGGTGCATCTTCTATTTTTCAGCTTGTTTTACATTTCCTGTCATTAAGGATACAAATTAGAGAATATTTAATCAAGAGTTTGATTTCTTTAGATCCCAACTCCTGATAAGCATCTGCTGAAATCGATGTTTCCTGATTAGAGTGGTTTAATTCAAACTTTGGGCTGTTTTTCTCAACACATAAAACTGACTTAAGACTTGAACTTAATCTTAACAAACATGACAAGCTTGAAAGTTAATTTTCAAATGTTAGTGTGGTAACCCAAATGGATTCCTGACGTACACCAATGCAGGGTTAGAGACGCACTATCTGTCATGGATTTCATGAGAAAATATTTATTTCAGTCAGTAAGAGAATTGAAAGAAAAATGCTTGTGAACTTCTGTGCATGACAATAGTTTTAAAAAAACAGCTGCTGCTGTCAACTCTTCAAATTTATTGGAGTGTAAATGTTTGCAAAATAGTATGCAAATCTGCTAAATGAAAACACAAAGTCCTTTCTAACAAGCAGCTTTTCAACTGAGAAGGTAATTAAATATTTATGAGTGGAGTGGTAACGGCATGCGTTTTTGACAGATTCCAGAGAAGCTGCTGCAAATACTGATAAATAATAAGGTCTTATTAAAGTACTAACTCTTCAAACATTTTCTGCTTTCTCTAACTTCTTCCAGTCATTATTTTTAACTCAATTTATCTATAATTGTCATATATTTACAATTACATGTGATCTTATTGCTGGATTAAATTGACTCCATTGCTGATCCATATTGGTGTTTTTTTGTTCCTTCCTCTTTATACTTTGGTTTGTACTTTCTCAGATTCCCCAGCAGAGGGCAGTATCAGACAAACATGCTGAAAACGCCATTCTTGCTGCAGTTAGAAAACGGCTGTAATGTGTTTGTTGAACGAATAGCTGCTCAGAGCCTGGAGATGTTAGTTTTCTGTCATTGATCCATGTTTGGACTAAAAGTTGATCAAACCTTAACTGGATCTATTGGTTATTTTTACAAACCGATCGGAAAACTTCAGCTTCATGCAGATCGTTTCCACCTGAGCCTTCATGCTGCAGATGCCCACACAGAAATCAGTGTGTGTCTGCGCTTTGTACTCTCTCGTTACAGCGCGTCTGTTTTTCTTTCTCTCCTTTCTTTGAGTGTTGTGACGCTGATCAATAGCTCATCATTTTCCCATGTCTGCTCTGTGTGAATGGAGCCAAATTATATTTATCTGCAGCAATGCATGCACTGAAACCATGAGGCTCACACACCTGTGTCTGAGCAGTGAACACACACACACACCTCAGGTCATTTAGGCTGTAATTATCTCAATCCATCTTATGCCTCTCTCTCTCAATAAGCACCAATTTAGGTTGTGTTCCGGACTTGCTTTGTGTGTGTGTTTTTGTGCCTCAGGGCTGGTGTGTGAACATGTTTCCAGGGCCATTAGTTTGTGATTTAGTGAGGCCATTAGTCATGAATAAAGCTCTGAACAGCTCTCTGACATGGCATCTCGCTGTGGCACTGTGCCCATTGTGTGCAGTGGGGAAGAATACAACTCAGTGTGTGTGGTAGCTGGAGCCAAGAGGCAAAATAAGTAACAAGATGAGTATTTTCTCAGACCTGCCTTACTCTAAAAAGGAGCAGCAGAAGTCCAGAAATGTAGCTCATATGTAATATTTTTAGTGTTTAATGTAAACAACTCCATAAAAGCATGCTATATGATCATTTTAAATGTTTTTGTTTGAATTAGTTACAAATGAATAGTGCCACCTAGTGGGTGGCACTACTACTATAACTGTATTTATTTGAAAACAGTTTTTTATGCAATAAAAAAAATAAATTTATTAAATTTAGACCAGGGGAGACAAGTTATATTTTGTTATGGTATGTTTTAGTATTTTTGAATTTGATGAAGCATTTTCAGTCTTATTCTTACCTAAAACTGAATTTATTTTATTACAGTAAGTTTATAAGACCTAATTTTCTAACAAGTTGCTCAACTGAAGAGCAAATGTATAAAAATATGTATTTTTCTTGTAGGGTAGACAGGTTTCTGGCAGCAACAACCATTATGACAACATCTAAACGTCTTTATTCAGACTTAATCCAAATCATAATCTTTTCTGATATGAAATTAACTCTTCTGTCCATCAAATGAGACGAGATAATTCCTGAAAGGTTGCATGATGCAGACGCAGAGCACGCGTTGACAGCCTGTGTAATATTGATTAGCTTTGCAGCTCTGTTGAATAATTAAACAGATCCTTTTCCTTGAACATGGGCTGACATTAGATTTTTACTGTAATGAAAGGAAACGCCTCCCATCCAGTGCAGCATGTGTGTATGGCCACTGCAGTCCATTTTAGATGGATCGATGACTGATTGTTGCAAAGGGCCCTCTGCAGTCTGCAGCACTGGTCCACTTTTTACTACCCATAATTCCATTCCTTTCTCATTTGCTGCTTAAAATGTTTACTCCATCCGTCCTCCTCCGGCATCTTCTCACTGTGTTCATATTCTGGGTGTATTCACTTTGTGCAACCTGCTGGGGTTTGTGTCCTCAGCTGCATGGAGGTTCACAGTGGAATCAGGTGGGATATACAGTATGTGTCCTAATGCACCTCACGCACACGCACGCGCACCCACGCACACACACACGGAGAGACAAGCCCCCAAGAAAGCATTTTGTAGATGTGTGTAAGTTTCCTTCTTCTTCTTTGTCAGTACTACCTGTACTGTGTGTGGTCCTTTATGTAACCAAACCAGTGCAGCTCTGTCTTTGTTTTTAGGATCTCGTTGTTGTTGAACAAATTGAAATTACGAAAATAAATTTGCTTAATGGAAACACACCAATTCAGAAAAACTGACATTTTTGACGAAAAGAGGAAGAAGACGACAGGAAGTAGTAGGAGGATGATGGTGCGTCCTGTTTTTTAAGGACTTGTTTCTTATTTATTGGAAACACTGCAATTATGAATGGTTTTTTTTCAATATTAACGGAATATTGTAAACGTTTTCCACACATTTTAAATGGAAACGCAGCTGGTGACTGCACATCCATCAAAGCAGTAGAAAACTTGTGCATGGTGCAGCTAGTAAGTTTGTTTTTGACACTTTTTACTTGCCGCTTTTGGTGCCACCATTACGCTTTCCTAAAGGTGCCACTGACCAATCACTAACCACCATTAGTGCTTCGAAAGAGAAATATGAAGCAGTTATTGTTAGTTTTGGTAGTTAAAAAAAGACAACAAAAAAAACCCTGTTTATGAGGATGGTGTTAATTAGTCAGCAGGTGGATGTGCTTCAGCAGGATTCTGTCTCAGTTCATGCTGAGGAAGTAATTCTTGTTTTTGATTAGTTGGATTAAGGACCCAGAAGAGTTTAGGAAAACCGATCTGACAATTTAGCGTTGAATTCCTGTCTGCGTCTTGGATGTTATCGATGATTCTCTGCTTCATCACACCTGACTGAAATTAAATGCTCATTATCAGGCCTTTGCAGACCTTAAAGAGATGATGAAAGTTTTTTGATCAGCTGTGGTTAAGCAAAGACTGAAACTTCAATTGGACGGGCCCTGCGGACTGAAATTCGGACACCATTGTTTTATGAAAGGTTTATTACACTGATTCCTCATAATTTGCAGTAATTAGACTCCATTTAGTTGTTTGATTTTATTGAATCATTTTAGATCACGGGTCTTCAAAAGGCAATCATTGCACCGGTTTTGTGCCAACAGCGTCCCACCCCGCCTCTCGCTGCAGCAGCGGAGGAAGACGAGGCAGAGAAGACGTGCGGCCCCACTGGATTCTGGGAAGCTCTCACCCCTTGCAACGGCTGCCGCAACCTCGGCTTTTCCAGCGTCTCTCAGGTACATAAACACAACACGATGTGTACCGTTGATGCAACTTTGCTCCCCTCCATGTGCTTGCTGTGCAAATGACAACCTAATAAAGAGATTGTCATTTAATGTTAGTACATTTTCATTTAGCATATGTCTGTTGTATGTTGCAGTAGAAAACAGACATTGAGTGAAATGACAGCTTGGTGATGTTTCCGTTACGCTGGCTGAATTTTTATTTTTTTTGTCCACTGGTTACCTTGGGAACGCAGTGAATAAGACTTGCTCTCTGGCAGTTCTGAGTATTTTCTGCTCAGTTTTCCTCCTTTCTCTGTTGACAAATGAAAACTTCTTAAGCATTTTTCATCACAAGTATCTCTTGGGTCATTTTATTTTGAATGGAAAGACGTTCAAATATCTATTTATTAAAGGTTACTCATCCCTCTAGAAGGAATGTAATGGAAAGCGACGGTTGGGGCTTTACAAACCAAATCCCCTTCCTGCTGCAGTTCCTGCTCTGTGTGCTTTGCCTATAAATGCGGTTAAACTTGCATCGATGAATGTTTAGTAATGAAATGCATGCTGGCTCTAGCAGCAGGACACCTGACATTTACAACAGAGCAGACCCTGTGTCTTGTCCTCTGGCAGCCTGCCTGGCAGCCTGGCTCGCTGCCTGGAGAGGTTCGCACCTGCATAGCCGGCCGTTTGTGCTAATGTCGTTTAAAAGAGAAAGGAAAGACTTTCTGCGCATTAGTTGAAATATGTGGAAACATGAAAGCATATCAGCATTATCATCTAGACTTTCTGTCTGTGTGAGTTTAACAGAGGAGGAAGAGAAAAGGGAAATGAGGTTGGCATAATTTGATTGACTCTGCTGAGAAATAAAATAATTCATACGACGTCTGAAAAAGTGAGAGTCTGGAATTACATTTAGACAATTTCCAGGTCTGGGTAATTTGGGGAGAAAAATGACAATTTCTAGAAATCTTTCCCATCTGTCTGCTTTTCTGCTCTCATTGTTTTCAAGTTTCTGTTTTGTCCAAGATTTAATTACATCATAATGATGCTGGGTTTCTTTATATCGTCCTAGGAGGAGTTAATTATTTAGTTTTTATAAAAAGAAACGCATCCAACCTAATAAGCTGGGAGCACAGGATGCAAGATTCAATTTGTTCATCATTACACAACAGATTGCATAATGAAGTTAGAGGCTGTCTCCCTCTAGTTGACAGAAACCTGCAAACAGAAATAAAAGGACTGGCTGGTTAGGAGGGGATAAAGAGACCAAAATGAACATCTGGAGAAACTTTGTAGCTGTCAGGAACGTTCACTTTGGTGTTGTCTCCCCTGGCAACGTCTTAAAAGTGAAACAGTGACGATTAAATATAATGTACTTAAATCCATGAGAGTTTCTGTATCACAATATCACCCAAAATTGTACTTTATGTTATAATGAAGTGTAGTACAATGTGAGAATGTGTAATTAATTGCTATGCATTTCAAGACGCCACACCGTGAGGAAGATTTTACTTTCTATGTTTGTTTTAAAGCACGTGTCAAACTCGAGGCCCGTGGGCCAAATCTGGCCCACCACAACTTTTTATGTGGCCCTCTAGATTCTAGAGACTAAACACTAACTGTGCTTAAATATTATGTTATCAATCAAATCAATGCAGTTTTTATCTATTTACTGCCAAATTATATCAATCAGTCCCTCCAGTCTCTTGCGAATTATTGTGAAAATTCACCCAAAATCAACAAATGCCTACACTTTTTTTTACGCTAATACATAATTGGGAGTTTATTACAGATTTTTCTCAAAAATTGTCAAAAATGTTCTTTCTTGTACTAAAAAGCTGCCTCAGCTTTATTTGATGTCAGATTATAGTCCATGATCTATTCAGTAATAAAAAGTCGCATCTACTATCACAAGTAAGCACAAATATTGCAAATATTTCCAAATTATTACCACAAACATTTAGATTTTTATTGCAAAAAATCACTAAAAGAATCACAAAGTCTTGCAAGGACTGAAAAGATTTTCAATAATATTTAATTTTAAAAATTCATTGATATTTTAGCAGTTTGTGAACAGGTTTTATGAATACATTCGGCACAGCTGGCCCTTAAAGAGCATTTATGATCTTGGTATGACCAGAAATGAGTTTGACACCCCTGTTTTAAAGTTTTAATTTAAAAAAAACACACTAGGTCTTTGGGTTTTGTATGAAATATGTTCTATTTAATATAATTAAATTATTTTGTTTCAACTTTCATAATCATTTTGTCATTGAATGCAATTTTAACAGTTAAGCAGAAAAAAGGATCAAATTCTGTTTTTAAAAGCTTACAGGAAACTGATCTGTCAGTGTTTTGTAATTTAAAAACAGATTTTATTGTTCTTAGACAATTTAATTTTTCATTTCATCTGCACATGCTTGTGCAGATGAAACTTTGACTCTCTTGTGATGCATTTGTCGCTCGTTCTTGTTTGTGCGTTACGTGAAGATAAGCAGGTTCGCTACAGGAAGTGTCTCCTTTTGAGAACGGTCCTCACCACTCGCAGCGTTTCTCCTGTCGTTGACGTCTCAAAGTCGTCAGATCCTGGGTGGAAGTTTCCCCCTTTGACGTCAACTTCGACCAGAAAACCTTTAAAGCAGAATCATGTCATAGGCAACAGAGAGAGATGTTTCACCAGTAAAGGAAAAAGATTCGGATGGAGAGAGATTGACTGGGTTGCCAGGCAACACAGAAATTTAATAGATGGCAAATGTGGGATGTCCACATTTGCACAGGTGCGTCAGAGAGCTGCATGCATCAGCTTCTTCCATTCTCCTTCATTACTCAGAAACATTACTTTCTGTTTCTACCAAACGTCTTCTTTTTTTTGGCGTCCTGTTTTAGAAGATCAGAGCTCCCCTTACTGATCTGGGGCAGGTCATAAGAGCTCAGAAGGAGATCAGGAAGCTACAAGAGTCGTTGAAGATGTTAACGATCATCAGAGGCAGGTGTGTCTGAGAGGCTAGTCATTTATCCAACTACTTTAGATCATAAACACACATTTAGGGGAACTATAAAGAAAATTTACATGGTTAAGAAATATTTTTCCAAAAGAGAAATCTTAAAAGTGTGGTGTGCATCTGTTGTACCTCCAATACCTCTTAATGAAATCTAGGCCAACCAGGGTTAGCTAGCTTATTACACAATAATCCAGTTTGCCACAAACCATGTAGGAGCCATGCCGAAAAATAACACACATCCCATAGTAAAGCATGACAGTGGCAGCATCATGCTGTGGGGTTCCTCTATTTTAGGAGGAAGTAGGTAAAAAAGGCTAATTCTGGACAAAAACCAAATATGTAAAACCTTCAGACCCCAAAAGACTTGCAGCTAATATGGCAGCAAAAGACTTTTAAACAGAGCACTGACTCATAGCGGCTGAATGTAAATGCATGCCGCACTTTTCAGATTTTTGTTTTAAGAATTGAAAACAACAAATCGTCATCCTTCCATTTAACTAGTTATGATCTAAATTTCAAATCTCCACCTGGATATTTTTGCTTATTTTAATTGTACTCAGTTCTTTAAATAACTGTATTTGCCCATTTCTCCATAACAACTGGAACTTTCAATACCTAGCAGTTATTTTTACCGTCTATTAAAAGAGTGCTGCTCAGATTAATTTCACTCCCTGCTACGGCGGGTGTGACGAACTTACGGTACTGCAAATTTGGATGGATCGCCAGCACTCTGTTTGATCTGATAGGATTAATAATTAATGTGATACTTTGTGTTGGTCTGCCATATATTCCCACTTAAATCTGTCAAAGTTTGTGGTTTTAGCAAGAAAAATGGGTACAAACAAAGTCAGAGAAAAATCATACCACCTGTTCTGAAAATTTGTTTTTGAGCCTTTTTATTTTTGTATTTCATTTTGCTTTTTGAATTCTCATTTTCTGTTTTGGTTTGAAAAATACTACAGTCCACAGACCAGGCTAAATCTTGTAATTATTTTGTGTATTTTAGCTACTTTGATTCTCATTTTTTGACTAATTTTTTTCTTCGCCGCTGATGCTTCTCTTTCTCTCTCTCTGTGTTGTTTAACAGAGCAGCTCAAAGTCCACAGTGTCCTTGTTAATGGACTTTATTCTCTGGAGACTGCAGCGTTTGGCTGCTAAAGTAACCTTCGACACAAAAACACCTCTAACCACCGCCTCATGAGTTCTGCTAGACATAAGACAAAAAGTTGTGTTAATTTTATCCAGCCAGGATTTGCATGTTATTCCTGAGGTGAAAATTACCTGCAACAAAGTTTTATCCATTTTTTAAAATCAGATTTGATGGAGTGTCAGGACTTCAGTTTTAAAATCTTTCCAGATATCCTCTATTAGCTTTTTGTCTGGACTTTGATTGGGCCATCTTTACACACAAATTTGACCAAAATTTTGTTGCCTTGTCTATTCTTGAGAATCGAGAACCCTCAGCATGACACAGCCTCCACCATTCTTCACTTTGGGGAGGCTATGATCAACTTTTTATCCTAATTCTGTTTCTTTTTTTAACTTTTTATTTCATTTTTTTTTTTTTTAGTTAAAAACATGGGAGATTTAATTGTTTGCAAATGATTCATACTGGGATGCACAAAAGATAATTTTCTTGCTATATTTCTCCCAAAATAAAATTCACACAGTCTCGTTGAATCATTCACTGCTGTACATTTAAAAACACATCATCTGTCAGGCTGCACTGGTGGTTTATCATTAAGGTGTGGGAATCGTTAAAGAAAACGGCAAAAATCCTCTGAAGATATTTTTCAGCATCATGACTGAAATATAAATGCAGAATCCCTAATAAATAAGACAGGAAATTGCTTTTAGCAGCAGATTAAACATGCTCCCTCGTGCAGAAGAGAAATACAAAGATATTCTGCAAAACAACAGGAGCTATTTAATGTCATTACACTTGTGATGGAACAGAAATGACATGTTACTTTGAATTTGTTAAGTTTATACTGTGGAAAGTTATTTCTATTTATTATAACTTTAAGCTCTTTGTTCTCCAGCTAAACAGGGTGAACATTTGTTCATTGTCCGTGTGAATGCTGTGGGATTATTTCTGGAGCCAGGATAAGCCATACTTTGATCTTTGCTCAGTGCAGCGGCCGTCATGAGGAATGTGAAAGATGTTGTTTTCTTCCCAGTGACCCATCGTTACCCCAGACTAGCTTACTTCTCTCAAACCAAACAATCAGAGTGGAAAATCCACCTTTTTGTTGTTCATTGTTAGAAACTAAGATCTGAAAACTGTCATGTTTTTGTCTTCTTCCCCTTTTACTGTAAAACTGTAAATAAAATCCACATCAACCAATGAACTATCCTAATAAATCAGGGTTGAGGATGAGTGGAGTTAAGTTATGAAATAATTTCCAAACAGCCTAGTGGTTCATTATAACTCTGGAGGAGCTGCAGAGAGCCACAGCTCAGGTGGGAGAATCATTTGGTAGGATAATTATTATAAATATGATCTTTATTAAAAGAAAACCTGGAGAGGTCAAAAAATCAAACATATAGACAGAGTTACAACAGAAAACTTATTTGAAATCATCCCCAGTATATTTGAGTGGTTTAGTCAAAGTCCAGAGCCTGAGAATCTGTGCTACAAATTTAAAAATGCTATTTATGAACAATCCCCATCCTGTTGATGTTTCTTTTGCAAAGAAAAATTGGCAAAACTTTATCATCCGTTCACAAAGCAGACAGAGATTTTACCTTTAAAAATGTATAAAAAGGGCTTGAATTTGACCCTGAAACATAATTATCTGTAGCATCTATTAATCTGTGTTCGCTGAGGTGCTACAAAATAAGCTGGTTTCTTTTTTAAGAATGTAAATAAATTTGTTTCTGTGAGGGGTTTTCTTCGTTGTAGTCCTCCACGATCAGCGAGGGCTTAAGAGGGTCCATTGTCCTCTGCTGCGTCCGGCCCTCCCCGTTCTCTCTAATCAAATAGTCTCCATGAGGAAATGCCAGCAGATTATAGCATCTACTCATATCTGATGGCCTATGAACTCGGATCTCAGAGTGCAGGGTTTGGGTAACAATTGCTGGTCTGACACAGACTGAAAGACCCGCTGGATTTAAGACTTCAAGACAGAAAAAGTGAAAATAATCACTGCAGAAGACTACTTCCTCTCTGGGTCGTCTCATAGAGGGAACCCCAACACCCCCCCATACACACAATTACAGTTTGGAATAGGACAGAAGGAAAATCTTAAAGTATGCAGAAAGCCGTCACATGATCAAACGAGGCATTTCCTGCAGCTGCTCTGCGTTTTTACTCACATATAATCAGAAAGTGTTTCATGTAATCCTGCAGTCACATGCACTCAGATGTTTAATCTGCCCGGAGCGCTGGGACGGGAGCCGCATACGACCTGCTAATTAGTGGCCAGAGGAGGCCTCTGTTTGTCTGTGCTCTTCCTGTGCGCCTCAGAAACAAGTCTGTCTGTGTCCCTATCTCTGCCCTGAAAGATAGAAAGGGAGGGCGGTTTTATTTCGGACCTCTTAGAGCGACTTTTAGCACATTTAGGAGCTGATCAGGAGGAGCGGCAGGCAGGAAAACCATCAGAATACCAGGTAAATGTTGTAGTGTTTCATCTTCATGCTTGAGTGAGAAGGAATTTCAATTTCATATTTTTTTAAAATGTAAATATTTAGTCTCTCTGCTCTCATTTTCTTTAGAAAACGAACCTTCATGTGTCTGTTTGCCCGTCATTCCAGTGTTTTTCCTACATTTGTGTGTGTGAGGAAATCCCTGCTCCCTAACTCACCGCACTCCCACTTCCTCCGCTTCCCTTCCTCGGCACAAACTCAGTTTTCCTCTTCCCGCTCTGTCTGTCCCATGCTCATCTCCGTGGGATTTGCTGACACAAACCTTCCAAAGTAAGTGTTGACTCGAATCCTGGTGGCTTTACTTCAGCCTGTGCTTTCTGCTGCTTTCTCTCTCTGTTGTCTATCGTTTCCTTGACGTGTGTGGCCATTTGACATATTTTTGTCTTTCGTTTTAGCTCAACAGGTGAGGTGGAGATAGCTTTGTTCTTTTTTAAAAATCTTAATCAGCATTTTTAGAAAGCTCAGGTTTATCAGAATATCTCCCTAAATGTTTCTTTTTAAAATTTAATTCATTCCTCAGCTGGAATTACTGTGCATTATAAATACTTCATTAATTCACTGTGACATTTATCTAAGCCACCCGGGTTCTAATATTCATAAACCTTTCTTTCCTCTATTGCATTTATTGCGATTAACACTTTATTAAATCAGGACTGAACGCCGGTGTTCTGTCACTTCCTCTCTAATTCAGAAAGTAGAATCTTTCTGTTTCTTTTTGACTTTCACTTCCAGTAGCTCTCCTGAGATTTTAACTTCAGTTGCTTTGAAGGACAACGCCCTCTTCCACTGCGTGCCACAAAGTAATCTGCTGCATTTCCTGCCTAATTTGACCTGGTGACACACAAGTTCATGTTCACAAAATCCTCCAAGATATTCAGGGAAATCCGGCACTTTGTTTGTCTTTTCCTTATATTTGAGAAGCTTCCTAATAGTAGAACTGCTTGTAAAAGTTTAGAAGGCTATTTGGGGAAAAGCTAAGGTCTAAAAGTAACTTCTAAATACTGTATTAATACAGAATACTTTGACATAACAGAGATGATCAATGTGACATGAACATGAAGGAAGAAAAGGTAAAACGTTATTGATAAACTACATGAATTTCTTAAAGTGGAAATTTATTTATTGGTTTGACTAATTTGAGCTTCTGTCTTACTTCTTTCTATTTAAATATTTTGTATGTGTATAGTCAAAATGAAAAATGTGTGTTACATGGGTCTAAATTGAGAAAGTGAAGAAGAGTTTGTGGAACATCAAGTCTTTTTGTGTGTTTGTATCTGATACCTTTCGAAGAGTGAATGTATATTGGGATCAGGAGTGTGGAATTAATCTGGACTTCTGCTTAGTGTTTGTATTTTTTTTTCCACATTTAAAGAACCTAACTCTTTGGAAATATTATGTCAGTATTCTTAGTGTCTGATCTGATATTTTAGTCAGCCAGTTTTACTTCCAGCATCAAGCGTCTTACATGCTGAGGTGAGTCAATGTTCCTCTGAAGCCCATAAAGTTGGAATAAAGTATTTTGTATGAGAGACAGGTTTGTTATTTCTCACATATTAACATAAAAGTGGAAGTTAAACCACAAATGTTTAGTTGTCTTCAGTTATCTGCTTCTCCTGTGAGAGGACAGGAGATCTGTCCTGCCACCAGCAGCAACTCTTTGAAGAAAATTTCTCTTTGAAATTTAGGCGGTATTTTTTTTATGATGGAGTATTAGGCCAATACTAAGAAGAAATAAAATAATTGAAAAACTGAAATTACGATTAAGTCATATTACAAAAATAAACTTGTGCAAGAAGAAAGTCGTAATATTATCAAAATAGTTGCAATAATGAGACTTTTAGTTTGGTGTGAAATCTTGAACTAACCAGTCTGTCGACCCAAATCAGTGTCAGCTGACTCAGGCCATTTGTGGAGTGAAGGCGAACAAGCCTGACTGGATCAGCATTAACCAGTAATGACAATCTAATTGAGAGATGATGAAGACTGAAAGGAGTAAAAAAAGAAAAAAAAGAAGAGAAAGATATGGCTCTTTGAGTTTGTTGGCTTTCTGCGAAATACATTTGAAATTGAGAGTCAGTGATGTGAGAGAAACCATCAGCAGACTGATTGCTCTCTCAGCCAAAGTGATTTATGGTTTTGGAGTGTGCTCTCTGGAAGATTGATAGCCTGGTGCAGTGTGGGTAATGTAGTAGCAGATAATGGCAAAAAGACTAATAGGTTTTGAATTACGAAAAAAGGTAGGAAGTAGGTGGAGGAGGGGGATAATGGAGTCATTTCATAATATATTTAAACCAGTGATAAGACGAGGTGTAGCCACACACAAGCTGAGGTCATAGTGACATATTAACCACTGTTCCCATTAGGAAAGCTGCAACGTCGGCCAAATGGCGCTCCAGAACGATGAGTCCAGTGTTGTGGGAAGAGGACGTCCAAAGGCGGTGTAATGGGGAAGGGAATGTTTTGTCTTGTTGGCTGGAATCACGGCGTCTCCTGTAACCTTTCCCCCTTCTCCACATGGCTGCTGTTTTTCATTCCTTCCCCGTACACATCTGCCTCACTGATAAGGGACGTTCGGGCTTTGGCTTGCTCTCTGAGCCCGGTGGGACTCAACCTTTTCACTGCAGCTGCAGGAATGTGCAATGTGAAATCTTCCTGATGTATCCCGCAAAGGTGGCTCCAAAATCGACATTTATGTTTTCAGTCTCAAAGTGTAACTAAATTTAACTTTTATTTAGCTTAAATATTAAATGTTACTGGACCAGTTCTTCCAAATAATGTGTGATTTAAGTCAATACAACTTTTTGTTTCTCCACTTACGGCTCCTTGTCTCCTGGTATGTCTCTGCTGGCTTTGAATATCGAGAAACAAATAGTGTCATTTGAAAATGTCGGTGTTGGATGCTTTTGGAGATAAGTTTCAGAAATGTGTAAAGAAAAATCTAATTGACAGTCAAACTGTTTTAGTTGCTTTCTGGAACAAAAAAATGTTTTCTCGTGCCTTTATCTCGGGTTTTGGGGAATTTGTGGGATAATTTAACTGCTTCTTTTTTCACATGAGACCCTGAAGCGATTCAAATATCACTAGACATGTCTTTGATCTGTTTAAACAAACCCTCTGAAGCTTCAAACTTTAATTTTCCATGTTTATTTTATCTTTCATGATCAGATTAATCATATTTGAAAAGTGCATACATTTGCTGATGATGCTGGGAATACAAATGTTCATCACAAAAAGAAATAAAACCAAACGTTTTAAAAGACAGAGGAGAGTTGAACTCCAATGTTTGAATTTTACAGCTTGTAGCTGAATGGAGAGTTTACAGAAGTGAGGTGTTTGGCTTGTTTTTAAAGGATTGACCCTCAGAGAATCATCTGAATGCACCCTTGCTCTGCTGTCTGCTCTCATCTTGGTTTTTTGAGCCAGATTCACTTTTAAGTCAGAAATCATCGTCATGATCCACGTTTCTGCTTTAGTTAATGACAGGCTGCAGTATGTGCTGTAATTGGAGGTGCTCTTGTGGTAAATGGATAGAGTACATGTGTTTGTACCCACCAAAGTGCTTGAAAAAAATGGTGGTGGAGGAAAGGCTCCCGGGAATTGTCTCGGTTCCAGCCATGTTATGTTTTAGGGAAACAGTCAACATTTCTGTGTTTTCCTTGTCTTCATCCAGGATTTCAAGCATTCTGCTGAGCTGGTCACCTCTCCGTCGCTGGACGTTTTCCTGCCTGAAGACGAGGACAACCCGTATGAGTCCGTGACCACCGCCGTCACATGCAAACCCTGCTCCCTCGAAATCAACCACCGGCTCAACGTCTGCTCCCTTAACAGTAAGAGAAACCGCTTTGTGATATTTCTGTCTCTCTTCCGCAATTCAAAGTACAGCAATGAATGAATAGGACAAATATAATGCCAGGTGTACCATGAGTCACGTTTCGTATTTTAGAGTTTCAGGATTTAAGAAAAGCTTGGCTTGTTTAGGGTTTTCTATCTGTGCTATTTAATTTTGACAAATAAACGTAAGAAAAAAACACCTAAAAGAAAACCTAAATTTTGTAGCAAATTTGATGTAATCTAAACATGTGTGAAATATTTATACATTTATGCCTTTTGACTCAAATAACAGTGGGAGTCAATATTAGCTGGTTAATTATTCAAAGTGTTAACTTCTTTCACCTTATGCACTCAGCTGCTTAGCAGACACGGAACTAACCTACAGGAGTCTTGAAGCCGTGTTAAATAAATAAAAAAGGTGATGAGTGTCGCTCTTTTGGTTTCCCAACAATAGTTGTTGGTTGTTCTGTTTTTTCTCAACAGAAATATTTCCACTTTTTTAAAGTGTAGGACGAAATCTTGTACGTTTTTCTCTGTTCAACTGATTCTGTGTAGCAATAACTGAGTGATATTAGAAAATATTTTTAGAAATCATTATATTTTGCACTGTACATCAATGTAAGATGTACATTTTGCAGTTGCACATGCAAACGACCTCGTTCAGGGGGTAGCTGATTTCAATGTGGATGTTTATGCAACACGCTTTATTTAGAGCAACACCTGTAAGATGTGGTTTATCTGACTGAGATTGAGACTTCACCATCACTCCTTTCTGCCAGAAATTATACTGATATCAGGATCAAACAATAGAATTTTCTTTTTGAGAACCTGAACTTGTAAAAGTCAATAGATTTTGCAAATGCATAAATATATGTTTTAATCTTTAATAAATGATTTTGCTGGACATCCACAAAGTTTGCTTGTTGGGCTTAAATTGTTCCTGTGTTAAACCAAATGTGGTTCATGTGAGGAGGAAGAAAACAGAAGGAGTTCGTATTGTAAATAGTTTTATGGGGAAGAGGATGTGAAATCAACATCTTGAGCAAATATGCTCTATTGAAGAACAAGTGTATACAATTAAGCCTGATGCAAGTTGTTGTGAAAATCACAGAAATTCACAGTGGGAATGGATGGAAAGTAACTAAAGGTGTAAGAATTTTGCTCACTGCTAGTGAAGTTAATATTAAAGTGATAATCTCCGTAATGGCAGTAAGCACATTTACTACACATCACAAACATGACTTTGAAAGAAGTGGTTTAGACTTTTCTAACTTCCTGTGGTAGCTAACGTTAGCTGCACTGCTAACGTTAGCTTGTTCATAAAAAACATAAATAAGCAGCTGTGTTATTTAGTTTCATCCTACTCTACAGCGTACTCCAGCTACAATTTATCAGCTCGTTGAAAAAATTAGGATAAAGCTGCTGTGTTCTGCAGCCACCACAAGGGGGCGTTACATTGCAGCTAGATCAACTGCTAACGTGAAGCTTAGAATAAAAATAAAGTTATTTAGTAATCTAACCAAGTGCAGTTACACTTAATTACTTGCCTGCTAGGTGCTAGTTGGGATATCAAGCTAAAAAGCTATTTTGAAAATATTTTTTGAGCTTTTGTTTTCAGATATTAGAGTTGGACTTGCTCTGAACTCTTCCTCCAGCTTTAACTTTCTCTCCACTTCATGTTTGCTCGTCACGTTTCGCCTGCTCCATTGTAGTTTTGGCACCCACAATGCACCCTTCCCCTTTTTTGCTGGTCTCCCACAGCAAAACTACACACTGCAGGTTGTCAGGGCAACTGCATCCCTGGCTGGTGAGTCACCTGTATGTTGCCATGGGAACTGTCTTGGTAGTGACATATCAACCCCTCCTTCCTCCCTCCCACCAGCGGAGCAGTGAGAGGCTACCACCGAGGGAAGTCTCGCCCCGTGTTTTTTTGGGGGGTTTTTGTGTTTGGGTGGGGTGGGGGAGGGGGGTTCATTTTGATTGGCTGAAGAGTTGAGCCGCCGGTTCACAGTCAGCAGCTCAAGTGCGAGAAGCTGAATGCTGGGTGATTTCTGTCAGTTTGAGAATCTGTTGGTGGAAAATTGCTCGAGTGACGTAAGTGAGCTGTGTGGGTGCTGTTTGTTTGTCGCTCTCTAAGTGCTGTCTTACCTGACCGAAAGGTTGGGATGGGGGGAAGAGAGAATGAAAGAGTCGAGCCTGAACTCCCTACATCTGATGTGAAATCTTTCTGCCTGCATCCACTCCATTGTGGAAGAAAAACAGGGTTAGTGCAGATTATGCATTGAGCTGGTGAACTTTGGGAGCAGCTTTTGGCTGATTCTTTTACATAAATTTGAACTTGTGACACAGCAGGAAGGAAAATCTTGGATTCCTGCTCTGAGCTCAGTCACATGCCAGGCAAACTAGACAAGGATGTGAATCAGTGTCTTTATCTTCCCCTGAGAGGAAGGATGTGATGACAGAGGAGCACAGAGTCATTGGGTCTGAGATGAGAAGCAGAATGCAGAAACTCGATGCATTTCAATTCAAAATTAGTTTCCAATTGACCATATTCTTTTAACAATGTTGGTCCACACATATCCAGATATCTGGGGAAACAAACACACTTTTATGTATTTTGGCCTTCAGCCACTTAAAAATTCAGTTTAAAATCACTGAAAACAATTATTTATTAAAACCGCCATCAAAGGGGAGATTTAAACAAACTTTGGGCTTCCTTGCGTACATGGAAAAACTGAGATTTAGTGTCCCGCACATTATAGTCTGTGACAAATAATGCACAAATATATTTGACACAATTCCCATTGGACATTGTCTTGTGTTTAATTTATCTTAGATTCTAATATGCTATTTAAAAGTAGTTCAATCTACATGTTTATCCATATAAATTAAGTTCCTGTTGCTGTGTTTAACTCCTAACAGGAAGTCATTGTTATTTTGAAGCAACCTGATTGGATGTTAGCTTTGTGCTACACTGCCCCCTATGGGTTTGGCATACATAAAGCGACGATAAGGAGTGTTTTTGTCTGAGTTCATGTGAATGAAAACTTTTCTGAAACAAATCCTGTGTATAAGATGTTATCTTTTATATCACGTGTCAAACTCAAGGCCGCGGGGGACAAATCCGGCTCGCCATAGCTTTTTATGTGGCCCTCTAAACTCCAGACACCAAGGTATGTCAATCAGTCCATCCAGTTTTTCACAATTTTTCCATCGTGGAAATTTACAGACTCCTTTTCGCACTAATGCATAATTGAGAATTTATTGAAATTTTTTCTCAAGGCGGCACTATTTATTTAATTTTACACTATTACTGTTTCCTCAGTCTTACTTGATGTCAAGTTGTAATTGATACGACTAGTAGCAAAAAGTCACATTTACTGTCATATATATTTGTCATAAATATTTCTAGTGGCTCCACAAAATCAGTGATTTTGATTTAAAATCAGATCAGGGTGAAAAGATGTTCAATATTATTTCATTCTAAGTACTTATTGACGCTAGTTATTAATATTTTAACAGTTTTCTAATGGGATTTATCAATATATACTGAACTGGCCCTTGGAAACATTCAAGATCTTGATCAAATAAAAATGAGTTTGACACCCCAGTTTTAAACGATGTGACAGAAATATGTGCTTTTGTCAAGGTTGTGTGTTTATAAAACCTTAGTCTGTAAAGATAATTGTGTCAGATGATGAACTGGCCAACACAAAACAGGGCATAATGCTAAGCATACGATACATTATTTCCAAACCTTTTGCAAACAAAACAAATAAAGTGTGCAGTGCATTGTTATGAGGCAGAAGGAATTCATCTGGAAGGCACTAAAGATAAACCTACAAATTTATTCCACTTCATAAAATAAACATCTGAGCCAGCCACAGTTCATGAAGCAGTGGTTTAAAGTTTCCAGCAGCTCCTCAACACTAGGTGAGATTATGCATGACAGGAATAAAAGCAAAAAAAAAAAGTACAATGTCTAAAGTGATTAAGTTTTTACATTGACATACATGTTAATGTATGTCAATGTACATACATTAACATGTATGTACATGTTAATGTACATACATTAACATGTATGTAATGTATGTACTGATCAAAGTTTTTTGATCAGTTCTGATCAAAAAACTTTTGATCAGAACTTCAATATTTGAGGTGAATATTTCCTGAAATGCCCCGTATA
Organism: Xiphophorus hellerii; assembly: GCF_003331165.1. NCBI lineage: Eukaryota > Metazoa > Chordata > Actinopteri > Cyprinodontiformes > Poeciliidae > Xiphophorus > Xiphophorus hellerii. The sequence goes on along the minus strand of NC_045688.1, from coordinate 6,978,117 downwards.
AATGTTTCTGTGCTGGTGGAGGGTTTTCTGCAGATATTGACATCAGCTGCATTGTCACAGCGCTGCAGGCTGAGAGTCTGTACCTCTTCTCTGTCTCAACAATCAAAGCAGCTTTATTGTATTCTCTGTGCTCGCTGTGGCTCAGACCAGCAGCCTCTGAAGCAGCAGAGACCTGTTGTCTCTGCACTTTCTCAGCTTCTCAAACTTCTCCTACCTTGGATGCTGCAGTATTTATGGGAATGTTGCATCCCACTGCACCACACGTCCTCCCACTTCATAGCCTGTCACTCCTGAATGGGAATAAATGGAATTATATTCTTTGTAATTCTGCGCATATTGGGAGAGTTTTAGCCTAATCCTCCAACTGCATGAGTTTTAAAGCAGTCATTAAGTGAATTAAGCAGGGATTATACTTGCTGCATGGAATGGATTTGTTTCAAACAAGAGGATCTGTTTCTGCCGCACTGCTTGCCTGCAGATGCCGTTAGCCCTAATTAACCACAATCTCTTCAATTATTTCACATGCACAGAGTGTAATCTTTGCTGTACAAGTTAAGATTGTTGTGCATTTTTCAAAATGAAGCACACACAACCTTAAATAGACAAGTTGGCTTGGTGATGCATTTTTGTTTTCATCTCATTGGACCAAAGAATTGAATATCTTAGATAATATTTTTGAGTTGCAAATATTTCCACTAGAGGTGTGCCGATTGATCGACCACCGATCATAATCGGCCGATTTCTGTGAAAAAGTGTATGATCTGTGATCGCCGGTCACTCTCTCTTGTTGCTGATCACCTGCATCTCACTTCACAGCCTGCATGTGCAGCTCATCTGTGGCGAGGAACTATAACGCTCTGAGACTGAATGGGCAAGGTTGCGTGTTCCGCCGAAGAAATACCTCAGGATAAAGCACGTCAAAATGCATCAACACAACGAATCTAATATGACGTTAAAAAAACAAACATTTGATGGAGTTAGGCTACATTGAGGCTCACTGCGGACGAAAAAAGGGACATCCGGAGCGACCAGATAGCAGGTAAAGCAGCGCACAGCTACCAATACTCACCCGGAAGAGCATCACGGTCAGACAGCTAAACAAATAACCCGAAAAATAATTTAAGTCAACGAGCTAGCGGTGTAAGACGCTGGTTCTCTCGCTGTTGGACCGCCGCTACGCGTAAGCATCGTTTCTGCTCCACCCGCAGTGAACTCTCACACCGAACGTCTGCTTAAAGCTGCAACAGGTAACTTAAAGATTTTACATATGTATTAAAACTTTCACTATGTAATAACATGAGATAGATAATCTCTGAAAAATATAATCGTTGCCTCCTCCCTGTGTTCTGCATAATTACTCCGCTCAGGCACAACCAACCAATCAGAACCGGTATTAATCAGCTAGCCATGCTCTCAGAAGGTTTTGATTCAGTAACTCAGTATTGTTTATTTTGATGTAACCTGCATTTGACTCTGAATGAATATTTCTTTTTTCTTGACATTACTTGATATAGGCAGTGTTGTGAGATTTATTCGACTTATGCAAAATCTATGGTACTGAGGACCTACTGTTAAATATTATTTTACTGATTGCAGGTTTTTCAGTTCTCCTTTTGACTGAATAGTTGCTGTATTGTGCCTGCAAATATTTTGCAATTTATGTCTAAATTAGGTGAATTTATTGCCACATCACGTAGCAGTATTTATACCTAAAGCAAAAAATTTACAGCCAATCCAGGTGATCAGCAAAAATTGGCCTCATGGGTGATCGTTATCAGAATCGGCAGCAAAAAAACCTTATCGGAGGATCCCTAATTCATTGTAAATGAGTAGAAATATACCTGATTCAAAGGTATATTTTTCATTGTAGTTAAATGGTGACTTATATATTGAAAAAGCAGCATTAAGGAACCTTATATATACTTTCCACATAGATGAACCGTGTTTAATTCCTATCAGGAAGTCGTTGTTTTGAAGCAATTTAATTAGGTGTTAGCTTTGCAGTATACTGCCCCCTATGGGTTTGGCATGTTTGAAACAACACTAAGGAGTGCTGTTTATGTGGATGAAAACTTTTTTGAAACATATCCCATGTGTACAAAATTATATTTTAAATGACTTGATGGAGATATTTGGTAATAAACATTTTTGCAAACAAAAATGTAAAAAAAAAAAGACATTTTACGCCTCTACAGCACTCAGTTCAAGGCTCCCTGGAGCCATTTTTAGTCTAAGGAGGATTGATGATTACAAATACCTTAACATTTAAAAGTAAGATTCGGGTGTACATATTTACATGAAATCCCCAATTTCCCTCATTAATACTTGGTTAAATATGCTTTAGCTTATTGCATTTTAGCTACATTATTTTTATGGCAATAAGTTTCTAGTGAAGTTCTGGTTGAGTATTTGAGGATTTTTCTCATTTTATCAAAAACTTTCAACGTTTTAATAGTGAGATTCACCAGAAGTGAGACCAAGACTATCCTTCCATCGCTTGGGTCTTTCTAAAAATCTTTTTTTCAAAGGTAAAAATGTCCACTCCGGTCTTTACAGTTGTTAGTAGTTAAAATGTTAATGAATAAAGACTCTACCACCCACATGAACTTTCTCTGGCACTTCTCTGTGGTGGATAAAGCGGCGATGCTGCTGCTTCTCAGTTCATTTATCCCACTTTGGTCGACACTTGCGGCTCAGTCAGGCTAATGGCAGCTTGTAGTCGCTCTGGGCTCTGACATTAAAAGTGTTTGGGTCCATTGACTTGTCGGGAGAAAAAGCAATAAAGTGTTGTCTTCTCTGACAGCCAGAGGAAATCACTGTGGAGAACTGTTATGCACACAGCCAAACTCTCACACTTTTACTTCGCGTTTTTGCTTTGTTTTTAATTGCGTTTCAATTAAGTGTAAACTTTTAATTATGTTGAGTTTGTTTCGGCTGTTTGCACTAATCTAAGTTTGGTTTAAAGTTTTTCTTAAACTTTTTTGTACATTTTCCTGACTTTAAATCATGTTTTTAGACTGTATATAGATGAAAAAACGTGTGTTTTTTTTCTTTTTCTTTTTGTTTTGCATTGAACTTGATCAAACGCCAACTGTAAGATGCAGAGAAGAGCTGTGTTTCGGCTCACATGCACAAAGAGTGAGCATGTAAAGTGTTAGAGCTGCACAGCAGCAGATCTGACAGCCTGAAGAACTCATCTCGACAGGATTCGTCTTGATGGGCACATATGAAGGCAGCATCTGATGAAACACTTGTCAGAACCAAACGCTCACAAACACACGGAAATGTTTGAGAAATATAAGCCTGAACCATTTGAAGCTTTTGAATGTTTTTCAGTTTACGAGGATGCATTCTGACACTTTTAAGCTTTCCTAGGAAGACTTGTATGGATATACTTAAAGAGAAGAGTTTTGTTAATTACTTGTAGCGGTTTGCAGAAGAATTTAAGGCTTACGTCTGTAGAAATCAGAGATGTTCAGCCTGTGAGTGAAATTCATTGTGTGAGCATCCAGACTGAGGATTTTCTCCAGGCATCATGTCTGGATGCCATCTAGATTTTTAGTATATTGGATGTAAGAAACTCAGTTAAAATGTCAGGTTTATGGAATGCAAAAGTTTTTAGCATAAACAGAATTTTTGCTAAACTTGCTAGCATAACTTCCATTGTTGTTTTGTTGTTGCTTTTGGTGTAGCGTTGTGTCTTTTTCATTTTGACAACCCTTCTGGGCCACCGTATAAATGAGTAAAGTTCATAAAACTCCCACTCAGAGAGCTGAACTTTATTTGAGGTCAGAACATAGCAGTTTTTTAAAATATTTTTTTTACCAAGGATTACCAAATGCTCCAATTTAATCAAAAGGTGATGTTAGTTTTGTTGTGATCATACATGATGGGTGGCACGTTAAAGGAGGAAAGGTTTTCTTTGACAGGGTGTGTACACTTTTGAGATCCATGAACATGTTTTTATTTTTTGTCTGTTTCAAATAAATAAATTTATTACTTAGTGGAGGGATAGCGTCTCTTGTCCAGTTCATAATTGTTTCTCTCTGAGGAGTTAGAAGTTATGTGCAACAAGCCATTTCTGCTGCTCTGCTTTGGTTTTTGATTGAGTTTTAAATTTTTTTTATTTTGAACACATTCCTCTAATGTTTTCTCACTCCTTCACATACACACATATAAATCTATAAATAAAAACTGTATAGTTCCAAATGCTCACGTAAACACACATTGTCGTTGGGGAGGAATGCGCGTTTTTCCCAGGAGTGAAAAACCCTGGCAGATCTGACGGAAATACAGTTGCACACATAGATCCATCATCAAAAGCCTCAGTGTTGACAAGCTTATACATTCAACAGTAAAAGCTTCAATCTCTATATTTATCCCTCCGCTGCTTCCTTCCTTTTGTCTCGCTCACATGTTGCCAGTTTTTATTTTCTGTTCACACCCACATTAATCATTGATTCAGCCACAAGCAGTTGCTGGATGATTGTCTGCCTACTTGTGGATCCTTTAGTGAAACCACTGCATTGGTTTGGATTTAATTTCAGTACACAGAGCAGATCACATCAGGACCACTTGCTTAGTTTGTCGTTATTCAGCGTTTTTGAGGACCTTTGAGTTTAACCTTCATAGCAGGTGTGAAGAAGAAGAAACCTTTGCTCTATAAAAAAAGGAACAAAATGTTAAACTTTTCCGCAGAGAATGTAGACAAAGACCAGGACTTCTGAAATAATGTTTTTCAAAGCAGAGGCATATCAGTTTTATTTATTTTGGAAAATAGGGAATGATTGTGAAACTGAATGATACATGTTAAGTTTGACTTTTGTTTACAAAAATATCAAAAGAATGGCTCCGACAGCGATGTCGCTGTGTGTGAATCTTTGTAACTGGGTATCAAACCATAATTGGATGATACTCTGACCTCTGATTGGATCTTTGTTGGCAGGTAGCAGCTGACAGAAAGCTGCAATTATATTTGTGTATGTATGTCGCCACCTCTGCCAACAGTATTGCGACAAAGTAGATCGGTTTGTTTTTTGTGTTTTCCTGCCAATTTAAAGAGTCTCTGACTATTTTATCAGCAGTCTCTCCTGTCCTTCCCCATCTTCACTCTTATCCGCTGTTAAATGGCCGTACACTGGGGAAATTAGCTCCACAGTCATTGGCCACACACACACACACACACACACACACACACACACACACACACACACACACACACATGCAGTGTCTCTGTGTGTGTGAAAGACATCACTGTACTGGGCAGCACTCATATTCTCCTCCTGCGGTTGTTGCTATGGCTTTGCAAATTACAGAACATCTCCTCACCACAGCCTTATGCTACCATGCCTGTGATTGCTGGTGTAGTGGGTGGAAGTATGCAAGACGCTAAGTGTAGAACTGAACTCCTCGATTTTCTGTTCCAACCTGGTCCACAAAGCACATCTCTGCTTTGCCAACTCAACTGGTTCAGCTTCACTCTTACTCTTATTCAGAACTGCTATATTCAGAGCAGAAACAACTGTTTTATAAATAATACAAAATAAACTTAATATGTGCAATATTTAGTTTTCAATTCCTTCAGTGTCAAATAAGCTCTTATGTTTCAAGGTGTAGAAAAAAATTATCTTTGCGCTCTTTGTCAAGTTCAAGAGTTCTCAAACTTGATGTAGACTGTGCTAATTTTGTTTCTTCATTTATGAAAAATGTATATATTAACTTTATTTGTTAGCACTTTCAAAGAGAAAATAAATACGCTATAATATTAAATCAATACAGTAATTAACATTAAATCAATCTTAAGCATAAGTGTTAGTTTATTTTGTTAAAATTAGTCATAAAATACTAATGGTGTGTTCACACCAAACGCATTACGCGTGTCAAAAATGCATCCGACGCTTCAAATTACATTTTATTTCCAAGATGAAGAAAACTAAGGTTCATTTATGATTTGTTATTGTTAATACAATGCAATAATTTTCTCCTACTCCTCTGCTTTTCTCCATATGGATAAATAGATCTGATTATCATCAGTAAAACACTGGAATACAATGTTTCCACCACAAGAAACTTGTATCGTGTATCTTGCAGCTAAATAACGTTAACACGTGTGGGCATTAAGACAACTTTCTTGAATTAAATTCTCAGTTCAAAGCCACAGAAAGCTGACAGGCTTACTTTAATCTTTATGTGAATATTTATTTGAATATCATCAACAAAGAAAAAATGGGGCCCAAAAGCTGCAGGCAAAGAGTAAGTAATATGGGGCCCAAAATATTATTTTTCAGTTTGTTTTTAAATCGTTTCCGTTCATCATTAGTTGAATTCTTTAAAAGCTTGAAAGGTTTGGATGGATGCTGTTGGGTGTGTTCCCCAAACAGCTGCAACTTAGGCTATATTTAGTAAATTAAAAATATTTAAAACATTGAAAAATATTATAGACATCGACTACAGAACAATAATTTAGGACAATAAAATTGAAAGAGAAAAAAACCCCGAAACAAATCTTTGCTTTGTCTCTGTGCCTGGCTTTGACTCTTTCTTTTGGTCCAAGGTCACTCGTCCCATGCAGCTGTGAGCGAGGAGGAGCACGGTAACCATGACAACTGCTCAACGGGCCCCACACCGGACTGCTCACCCCCTTCCCCTGACACGGCCCTGAAGAACATCGAGAGAGTCATCCGCCCACAGGTGAATGAGCGCTCACACACTAATGAATGCGTTGTAGGTCGCTTGATGCATTATTGAGCATCCCTGCATCTTCCTACAAGCAACTTATACACACACAGACAAGTAATGATATATTATTCCATCTGCATGTAGTTCAGTATCACTTCTAGAAGTCTGAAATATTATATCTGTGCGTATTAAACATCAGAAACGAAGTGTTAGTCAGATATTTGATAAAAGCAAAAACCAAACAAAAGTTGCTTCAGTTCTAACTTATCGTGAAACATCTGCAATTATGGACGAACATCTGGCTGCTTAACGTGAGTTTTAAAGAAGCGGATGTGAATGGTACAAGCATGCGGAACATCACCTGAGAAGCACAATCTGAACCTAATGCAGTTAGACAAACCCATTTAATGGCATATTTGCTTACCAGCTATTAAAATTATATACTATTTATGTTTGTGTTTTATTGTGTTTGGGAGATTTTAGCAGAAAATTCCCAGCATCTGGAATATAGATCTAATAACAAATGCATGTTTATTATTTTGCTACTTTGATTGATGTATTTTCTAAGAGTTTGTTTTGGTCAAATATTAAGTTTTTTGCAGTCAATTACCGTCCTTGTGAAATATTAATCTCTGTGGATTTTATAGATTTAGTTTCTTGTTTTTCATTTTCTGTAAACCCATCCTTAGGCTTTCTTCTCCATCTGAAAGGGTCACATTTTATAAGACATATATAATCAGTTTTTCCCATTTCCTTTTGTTATGTTTGGGCTAGTAGCTTGACATTGTTAATCTCCTTGTGAAATACGCTGAAAAACTTGGAAAAAGCAAATGCAAGATTGAATAACATCCCCTGAACGACAAAATGCATACAGGACATTGAACTCATCAAAACATAGCATCTGCTAACTAAGTAGATACATTATTTCTTTGATTCTTCTCTATTAAAGAAGAGGAAATAAAAACAAATGTTGTCTAAGATCAGTAATTTGGAGACCTAACAAACAAGCACCCTACCAAGGTTTTAAAAGCACACTGCGGTGAGCCCAGTACTGTCACAGTTTTTAGAAGAATTGCATTTTAAAAAAAGAAGAAGAAAATTCTGGCTTCATTCAGATTGGCATCATAACATTTACTCCAATTCTGACCAACATTCTTAACTATGCAGTTGTTTTGTAAATCATACAATTGGTGAAAGAAAGTAGCTGGCAGTTTCACTTTCCTACGCATAGTAAATCAGTGTTTTACTAGTCACAATAAAACTGTTGTATGCCATGTTTTCAGTCTTTGTAAGTTTATCTACACTTATTTGTGTCTCATAATCATTCATATATGATAATAATTTGGTTTCCATGGGAGAGATGTGTAGTTCCAAAACTTTTTTGTATCAGAAAAATGTTTTGAAATTACCTGCTTGAAAATTTCAGTTCAAACCGTCAAAATGTTTACGTTTCCTAGCACTAGAATATAAAGAAAACCACCCTTTCATTACACTAACTATGGCAGTTAGTAGCTTATTTTATGAAATAGTTATCCAATAAATGTAGTGTAGGAAAATATATAGAGTAGGAAAATATATAGAATGATCCAGAGGGAAATGTACTTGCATGACAGCATAAAGCTGAGCAAAAGATACAATGTGTTGAAGCAAATTCTAAATATTTTTGTCCAGCATATATCACTGCTGCTGCTTTATTCGGCTCATGCGACTGCAGAGTAGATTGCCGAGTTGTTTCCGATCATGAATAACTCATTTGAAACTCAGCAATTTAAGTGCAACAAGTTGGCCTCATTAGTGACTCCAGCTAAATTTATTCCTCTCACTCCTGACTCTGAGTTGATAGTATCATATACCGAGGAGCTTCACGGATGTTTCACACCTTGATAATTAAAGGCAGTTGTTTTCTCACTGAGAGGATGATGTGACATAATACAAAAAAAATAAAAGTCCAACTCCACTCCCTGTTCACTGCAGGGAGTCATAATCAGACTGTTAAACACTGGAGCCTGATAAATAAACTTTAATGAGCTGCTTGAGATTGATGCAGAAATGATGATGGTTTTAATTATTAAGGAAGTCACTTTTTTTTTTTTTAAACAATTTGAATAGTTTCTTACCTCAAAAAGCCACATTTTTCCCCTCATATCATTTACTCTGCCATATTTAAAAACCAACAGTTTGTATGTTTACTAAAGATGCACCGATTCCGTATCAATATCCGTATCGTTCTCGATTTTTAAGAACATTCTAGATCAGGAAACGATTATAATGATGATAGATTATTATGTGCCTGATCCATAAGATCAGATCTATTCAGTCTAATTCTGTTTTATTATTTACTTTACATTATATTTTTAATTCTTAATCACACTTTCTGAACCATTTAAAAGAAGATTTGTTGCAGTTTTGTTTAACCAAGTTAGTCAACATGTTGTTTTTGTCCGTTTCAGTTTCTTTATTATTTATTTTACATTGGCTGTTATACTCCTAATTGCGCTGACTAAACAATATAAAGTTGTTTTTAAATGTTTGACCAAACTTTAAAGTTTCCATTTAATTTATTTGATTTATCAAATAAATTTCTAATTCAGTAAATTTTCTTCTGTGTTTGAAAAAGAAATGGTTTAAGACAATTCAGCGCTGTTTTTATGTATCGGATCGGTATCGGCCGATATTAAACCTCAGATTTCAGTATCAATATCGGAAGAGAAAAAGTGTATCGGTGCGTCTCTCTTGCTAATATAGCATCTCTAATTCCTCTTTAACATCCTTTTTTTTCTTCCATTGCTCCTTCTCTCTTGAGTACATGTGAACTAGTTGTGGGACAAATGTGAAATGTTACACCTAATATTTGCGAATCAATCAATTAAGACAACTTATAGGTGGAATTATGGTAAAATTACACCTAAAATTGTTGCACTCAATTATTTTCAAGAGGAAATTTTAGGTTTGTGATGTAATATTGACATGAAGGAGCTTGTTAAAATGAACCACTTTCCTCATCTTGAGTAAATCGTTTAAATTTCCCGATAAGCTCCACCTTCTCCTCTCATCTGTTGTTCTCCCACCGGGACCTAACTTTGGCATGTGAACTAATGTGTGCAGAGGGATCACACGCCGTGCCCAGCAGGCCACTGTTCGGCTTGAAGTGTGCATAATCAAGAAGCACCACAGTTCAGTTTTATAGCTCATAATTAATACTCAAGAATTCATTTCATCTGGTTTTAGTGCTCCCTCTGGCAATTTCTCCACTTCATAGTTTCAGCAAATGCAACTCACAGATAAGAAAACAAGAGCTTCTGTATTTATTTGGATGCATAGAATGTTTCACTGTAGTGTAGTAGCAACCTTCTGGCTTTAATATAAATATTGATAAGGTGCTGTAAGACCGGCAGTAAAAATCCAGATTTCATAGCAGCTTCTACACAGGATGACTTTTTAATGAAGATTTGATTCAATTATTTGCTCATAGTCAGATTTAAGTACTCATAATGCAGGATGTATCATTCGGTTTTCACTAAAAGCTGTCGTATTTTAAGACTGAGAGCAAAACCCAGCAAAATTGAGAGAACACCAGCCACTGACTTTAAAAGCAAACATGATCACACAGGCTGTATTGCCGCGGTCCAGATTCTTCATGTTTTGCTCACTTTTATGTCTTTATCCTTTGCCTCCTGTCCAAACTGTCAGCTGTACTTGTTAGATCTCCAAAGGCTCACACTCTGAGCCCGCTTGAATGCGAGACGCTGAGTTGAAAGACATAGAAAGAGCAGAGGGCCTTAGATGACTGCACAACATCATGGGGTTATCAGCCTCATGCCCACTGGCTCTGTGTCCTACTTTGCTGGCTGTGTGAATCATTTGAAAGGAAAAACCCTTTTTCTTTGCTCATGATGCAGTTTCTGATTACAGGGAGCACATGATGAAACTCGTGTCCTCTATCGTCTAATAAGATGCCAAAATCAATTTACATTTTAATGTGTGAAAATCTTGATCTTCAAAAAAAGTTGCAGCATTAATTTTTTTCCAGTTTTGTTGGGTTAAAAATACAGTTTTTAAAACTTTTATTATCAAATATCTTCAAAACACCTTTGAAAGTTGTAGAAGAAGTCTGGATAGATTGAATAAAAGTAATTGTAAGTACATAAACAAGTTAGAGGGGCTAAATTATGGACTCAGATCTCACTGTAAGGACTACAAATCTTTTTTGTCCTTAAGATTTCCTGAAACAAAGTGCTGCTTATGGGAGGGATCTCTGGACTTCTTAACTTCACAATCCAGTTTGGTTAGAAAACATAATTATTATGTCATTTAGTCACTGATTTGCAAACTTATACGGGAATCTTTAAAGGAGACAAGCTAAAGTGACATTTTTTTGTTGCCTTTATTTCAATGTTTTTCATCATAACATTGAAAATCAGCTTCATAACCATGTCTGACATGAAGTACTAGCATCTGAAACACACATTTCCTTACTTATTTATGCTTTTATTCTACGTTTATTGTGTCTTCTGTCTCCTGAAAGAGGGAATAGGCAATGCACAACTGGTAACTATTTAGATTTGGCTGATTGTCAAAGATGAAATCATTCAGTGAGTTCGCTAATGCAGATAAGATCCTGACTGCTGCTAAAAAAAAAGTTTGAAAAAACTCTTAAACTATCCTTTCTCAAACTATCCTTTTAAATGTAGTCCATTAGGTTATGTTGGTATAAAATCTCATATATTCTTTAGTAAAGGATGAAGTGAAGAAAAAATATATAACAGCCTAAATAAATAAATAGTATTCTAGCTGAATACTTGGAGTCAGATTTGACTTATGAGGGAGATGAATCAAAAGTATAGCTGCAGCACCATTTAAGTCAATTTGTGTCTTTAATAAAGAAGAGTGTTTAATCTTGCTTGTAGATTTATACTGCAGTCTGTAGTGCACACTTCAGAAGGAAGTAGCTACATAAGCATTGCCACGTAAGAGCAGACCCGGTGGTGGTGTGATTGAGTGGATAAGCCCCTCTGATGCGTGAATACTGAGATGCACACACTCCAGTGGAGTGGAGATAAGGCACAACAGCTACAGACCCATCCTGAGGGGCAAAGATAAGATATTTGTGCAGAGGATATACCAACACAGACCACTGCATGTAACACAGGAGTCACATAAATTTTAACGTTACCCGACTACATTGTATGTCGGTTATTTACTTCATTAAGTTAAAACGAGTCTTTCTAAAAACTGAACATGGCAAGTTGGTGACTTCTGGTTAGGGTTATCCAAGTAAACTTGGGAATATTTGAATCCGCTCCACACTTTAAGATTTGTGTTTGTAAAAAATAAAATACCTTTTACTTTTACTGTTGTAGTTATGTTGGTCCTAGGATTAAAATCCCAGTAAGGCCCATAAAACGAACTTTGTAGTTGTAATGGTTCAAACTGTCTGAATACTTTGCATCAGAATCACATTTATTGGCTAAGATTGTGTGCACGAACAAGAAATTTGTTTGAGTGCAGACATTAAAGCATTAAATATAAATAAACAGTACAGACATGAATGTCCAGGATGTGTGGAGTCTGCAGAGATGTTAGCTTATGACCTTTTACAATCCCTGAATGGAGGATGGGTCTAATAGTCTGTTTGGCTTGTGTCTCTTAATTATTTCTTTAAATGTAACATTTCCTACGTTTCAGGACATTCAGGAGTTAATTTAATACTCCAGTTTACACTCATCTAGTGATATTCTTTCACTTAACATTTTCAGTGTGTTTTTCTGACTTATTTGGAGTATTACTTTCCATGTGGGTGTAAGAAGACCTTTTTAGTGTTTGTGTGCACAATTAAAAACAATCTGCTTTCCCAGCCTTTGCCCCCCATGAGGAAAGGCCGGGGTCGTACGCAGCTAATTGAACAGACTAATGCTGAAAGCTCTCCAGTGGGAGTTAGACTTCTGAGCTGTTTTTTGGCATTTCCCACCCGTATTAAAGGATTTGCGTGTAGCATTTTGATGATTTCAACAAGCCAGGGGGGCTCAAACACATCATTAGTTTTGAGCTGAGAGATTTGGTAGCCTCAGCCGGCCTCTGTGCTGCATTTTGAAATGTGGAGGGAAAACAGCTTCAATGCTTGATTGGAGATAAATCAAGCATTTTAAAGATAAAATAAAAAGATAAAAAGTATTCACCACATTTTTTTTTTTTTTTTGGCTTTTCGGTCCAAACTTTAATGTCCAAGTAAAAACACTTCTACAAAATAATCACAATTAAATAAAAAAGTAAAACATTAAATAGTTGATTGCATAAATATTCACCCATTTAAAGTGACGTGTCCACACTCTGCTGTAATTTTAGGCAAAGATATTAATTTAAAGGGGGTGAATATTTATGCAATTACTATTTTTGTAAAAATCAGTTTAAAGTTTTGTGTAAACTTATCAAAAAGCCTAATTTTGTTGTTGCTGATTGATTTGTAAAAGCAATAAAAAGGTTAATAAAGGAGATGAATTATTTTTGCTAGCAATGTAAAAGCAAAATACCAAATACTACCTGATGAAAAATGAGGAATAATTTTGTAAGAGTAAAGGGGATTAGCAATTCAATTATTTGAGTGTTTAAATGATGAGAATGTAGCAATTTCTTATGGTACCAAATGAATCTTATAAACTCAGGTACAGTTTTCTTATTTTTTAAATGAATAAATCTATAAAAGGGACATATTTGTTCTGATTTTAAGCATAAATCCTTCGGTATGGGAATGCTCTTATGTGTATTTTACTGCAAAAAACAACCTGATTTCTACAGAATGCAGCCAAAAAAAGGAACACGATGACTGGGATTACTGGACAAAATGAGACCAAAATACACCATCTTGTTTCCCGCAGTCATAATGTTGGTCATAATGAATGACTTGGGTAGTCGGAGACTAGTTTTCATGAGTGATTCAAAGTTATTTTCAGTCAGTATGGGGGAATTTACAAAGTGGATTTATGTAAAAGCAACACAAACTGTTCTGAACTATATGAACTGATTTTTCTATCCAAACCAAAAGAAAAATCTGGTTGTATTAAAGTTTATTTTATCGTTGGTAACTGAATTAATAATGTTGGTAGTAAGTGCTTTTTTCATAAAAATAAACTAAGGGAACATTTTGGATCGTGGTTCAAAGATCAGAATGTTTTTTGATTAGTTGGGAGGTGAGAATATATCAGGTGATTACACTTCACTGATTTTGCATTTAGTGAGGGTGTTAAGAGAAAATGTGGCATATGAGTGGACAAAGTTACTTGATGCAATATCAATCAACACAGCAAAATGAAACTTGATAAACGTCAGTGTCTTTGCATGTTTTTTGTGGTTGTGTCAGAACAGAAATTAAGGATACAGACAGAAAACAAACAGCCTGACAACAAAAGACTTGAATAGCAATTCATATTCAACCTAATTAATTTTAATATAATCAATCGGGAAGTTGCCCCGTCATCTAAAAATATCAATTACAGCCATAACCAAGAACATAATTACCTTTCAGTCTCCGACTCGTGTTGTTTTACAGCTGGCATCAAAGGGGAAGTAATTGCAACAGCATTGATTTAAAGTAAAAGTGTCTTTTAGAGCTGCAAGATAAATCATGTTTCTACAAATATCTGAACCACTGATCAGCGTAATTTTATGGCAATAATTACATTCTTCATACGTCAGCAACAGTTGCTTTGCTTCATTTTTCCTCGATCTTTTTCAAGTCGGTGTTAATTGAGATTTTGAAGGTGTGTGAAATTTATTAACACCCAGACTCATTAGAAAGACGTTAGACATGTTTTCCCCCAGCGGATGCTGTTCCAGCTGAGGAAAAAGGTTTCTTCTGAGCCTGATCTGTGTGTGTTCTGCCTCTGCATCTGTGTCTAAGCTCATTAATCCCCTTCCAATCGGCCGTGACATGTTCATTAGCCTGCTGCCCGTTTGCATTGTTAATGCCAGGCTTTCCAATGTGTTTTCTGGTGTATACATGTGTAGTTTAATAAGCTCGAGTCCAGAAAGAAGATGTAGAGGCCATGTGCACAGACAAGGCTGATGAGTGCTGTAATAAAGAGAAGTTGAAGTTGCAATTGAACTCGTTAAACATCTCGGAGGAAAAACCCCGGAGTGTTGAGCTCCTGCTGAAACGTGGCAGGAAACGGCAGCTGAGTCACCGGGTTGGATGATGTTTTGATTTCAAAGTAAACATCACAGAGTGTATTAATGATCAATTCATTTCTTTTCTAATAACTCTCCATTTGCATCTGATCATTAATTCTTCAGATGTCATAGAGCTTCATGATATAAATAATATTTGCAAAACTATCTGGAAATCTTCAGCTTCACATTTTGTGACGTTCCAACCACAAACTTTCATTTATTTTCATTTATTCTACTTTCATTTATTTTTTTTGCGATAGACATAACTGTACTTTGGAAACAAGATGTGACATACAGTAAATGTGAAGTGCAATGAAAATGAGTATCACCCCCTGAGTCTGGACTTGAACTAGGCCATTCTAACACATCAATATGATCTAATCCGGTCCTGTGTATCTCTGATTGTTGGTTTGTGGTTGTTATCCTGCTGGAAGGTGAAGGGTTTTTTTTATTGCCCTTTTTTGGCATCTAACATGTTTTCGTCCTGTTTTTACCCCCAATATACTGCAAAAACACAAAACTTTACTCAGGATTTTTGGTATAGTTTCTAGTTCAAATATCTTACTCCTTGAAATAAGACAAAACTAACTTATAACAACTTTTCAACAAGATATAGGAGCTTGTTGTAAGTCAAAAGTTTCTTAACATTGATGAAAAACTACTTTTATTTTTTATTTTATTTTTATTCATTGTTGTTATAACAAGACATTTTTCCCATGTTATGAGTGAAATAATCTGTCAATGGAACCAGTACTTTTTTTGTCAATATTAAGGAAATTATTCACTTAAAATCCCTATTTGTTGCTGAAAAGTTATTGATGACTTAGTTTTGCCTTATTTCAAGTGTAGTAAAATATTTGAACAAGAAACTAGACCCAAAATACTTGGTAATCTTTTGTTTTTGCAGTTTAAATGTTGCCATCATTTTCAATAAGGTTCCCCCTCACCTACTGAAGAAAAGCACCCACAGCATGATGCTGACATCACCATGTTTCCCCCATGCGGATGGTGCATTCAGGATGATGTACAGTTTTGCCTGAAAGGCAAAAAGTTCAACTTTGACCCTTCTGACTTGAACACCTTCTTTCTTGTCTCCTGATTGTAGCAAACTTAAGTAATTTTCTACTTCTCCTATGTTGCATTACATGATATATCAATATTTGTGGCTGTGCCATAACAAAATGTGACAAAGCTCAAAGGGTGGGAATACCTTTGAAAGGGTACTGCATCTGTGTTTCCTTTGGTAAACCGAGTAAAGTCCAATAAAAGATTAATAGAATAAAATCCTGTTTTTGACAGCAGGCTTGTGTATCCTCCTCCTCTCTGCCCACTCGGGGTGATTCCCCATTGGCCTCATATATCATTGTCATTATTCCCTGATGCCTCTCTGCATTGTTGGGCTCTTGTCTAGTTGATGCATTGGACCTTTAAACATCCCTGCTCTCCCGTTGGTTGCTGCTGCAGAAGTGTTATTTTCCAAAAGGGACAGAGAGTTGTAAAATAAAAAAAGTGGAGTTTATTGCTGTGCTGTTTACTGGAACATCAAGCTGTCTTTGATTTGTCTCTGTGTTCTTGTATTACATTTTAAGTGTTTTGATTTATGGCAGATGACAGACTGGAATTGCAGGATGAGGTGTTGTTGTGAATTTTCAATTATTTTGAGCTCTGTGCTGTTTGTGGGTCATGTTTTTGAATTTATCCGTCTCTTCTGAAGATTGTAGAGATTATAAGATATGGATGAGTGTTGTGTGGTGCAACCTAATAACACTTTGCTGCTTTCCTTGATTAAAGGAGGATTATTGACAACTGACTAGAAGCGACTCAAGTTACTAGCCAGTTTTTCAGCGCATCTCTGTTGAAGAAAAACAATGTTTTAATTATGGTTGAACCTATTTAGGATTTAGATATTTTTGTCTGTACCCGTTTTCTGGACAATGACAGATGCCTGGTAATTCTTTCTAGAAGCCGACACGTCTTCAGCGGTCAGTCTCAGGCCAAACATTACTTAGGCTAAAGACTTTATATTAAATTTTATATAATTTTATGTTGTTAAAGGAAAATGACATGCAGTGTTTTCACTTCATTTTAAATTTTTCATTCACATTTGTCTCAGTTTCTCGTTTGTTTGTCAAAGATAGAAGGTCAAACAATGATTGGGAGAAAAATCCATTTCACTTTGGGCTGATTGTTCAACACAGGTTAAAGTGAAACTCCGACTGATTGAAGGAGCACTGCAAGAGTCATGTCTGAATTTGTCAAGTACATTAAGTGTACGATTACCAAAGCAGACAAAAAAGAAGTTCAACTAAACTGAAAAACAACTTCACTGCAACTTACAGGAAGTTAAGCCTTTAATTAATCGTACAGCACAAGGAATAATGTTCATTTGTTTGGTTCTATCAGCTACAGTTTGTGACTTCTTCTCTTTTCCTAGTGGAGTGTTTTCTTCTGCTGAGATGTTAACAGTTCATAAATCATATTTCCTTCAGCCAGTTTCTTACAGTTCAGGCACAAACATCAACTCTTCATGCCGTCTGTTTGTCTTTTATTTCTTTTCTTTTCCAGGTTTATTCCTATCGGTTTTTCATGCCCTGATGCTTTGATGTCTCCCTTGGTCTACCTGGATGTTTCCCCTGTCAGAATCTTTCTTTGCTGTTTCTTTCTTTTTCAAAATGATTAACACCTTCTGCAGCTCTCCGTGAGGATTTCACTTCCACAAAGATTTTTATAATGCTTTCCCGTGAAGGCCTTCAATTGCTTTTTTAACTGCTGCCCCTTTTTAATACTTGTATTTGTTTTAGAAAAGCAATTCTTTGACTTAACCTGGAAACTGTGCCATCACAAAACCAACTTTCAGCTGTTGAAAGAAAAGCTTTGTTTCTTATCTGTGATTTCAGATTTTATAGCTAGTTAAACCGATTTATGGTAGCTTGAAAAGCAAATAATCCAGCCCAAACAGTCAAACCCAACAATCAGCTATGTGATAGATTTTAATGTAAGACTGTCCATAAATCTAGAAAATGTTTTCTTAATGATATTACTCCACTTTTTCATTTCTTCTTCCCCCTAATCACTATAAACCATCTTCTTCTCAATCTTTTTATCTGTTCTCCATTAATTCTTCAAGTGTCTGCCCTTCATATCAATAACGCTCATCCCCCATTTCTTTCCCGCTCTTCAGCTTTCAGTATCTTCTTTTCAGATTCGTCACTGTCCCTGGGTCATCCTCTTTGCTGTGGTTTTTAAGTTTCAGTCCATCTAAATGTCCTATTTTAAACGGTTCTAGTAGAAGAGCGTCCTCTCCTGATCCTGTCTCCATTTTTCTCTCCTCCCTCGAGTCACAAAAGAGACCCTGAAGGTCTCGTGAAGGTTGTTGGATTTCCGTCTTTAAATGTTTCAGAGTTTTTATTTTTCCGTGGTGGTTTAGCATATTGATTCGTGACACACGTGCCAGCAGGGTTTTAACTGCAAGAGCTGTTTTTTAAGGCACAGCAGCAGGTTCTTGGGAGCTGCAAATACTTCATTATGTAAGACGTGTTTACCAGATGCCAATTTTATTTGTCTTCATCTTTGCTGCTGCTTTCTCTGATGTAAATTAGATCTGAGCTGTTAGTGCATTTTCGCTTCCTTGTTTTCAGTCATTTCATCTCGTGTTCTTCATCTTTTTCATAAAGCACAAATATTGAGATTCTCAAACAATTTAACTTGAATAGAGACATTTTGCATGAAAGATCTCTTAATATCTACATTTCAGAAAGTTTACTTGAGCTGATGTTTGTTACCAGAAATACTTTTTGTTACCTAACAGTTATTAAAATTTCATAACTTTTTAAGTCTACTAGAGTATTGAATTTCAGCTGTTTACGGCCAAAGTACAATGGTTAAATGGCTTTCAGAGAGCTGCTAAAGCAAGTTAATGAAGTCCTTTCCCACTGCCGGCTGCTGGTTTTGCTTCACTGCTTTAAGAACTACAACATATCCACAAAACTGGAGGTAGATTCAGGGGAGTAACCTTCAAGAAGATAAACCTGTAAGCTGTGACAACATGAGAGATTACATTATGCCGTTTCCTGCAGGCTCTGGTGGACCAGTTTGTGGTAACTTTGAGATAATTAGGCCACTTTATTATCTTTGGCTGGAGTGCATAAGGCGGCTGATATTGCTTGACTGAAAATGAACTGCTGCTTGTCTTGCGGATGAGTAAAATAGATTAAAATCATCTTAATGTCAACACAGGGCTAATAATCTAAATGCAGACTCCATTTATATCTAGTTTAAGCAAATTGCACCAGAACCACATTGTTTTTGTAGTCCTCAACATCGTGCTGAGGGAATTGAGGGAACATTTTTTTTTGTTTTCCTCCTGTTGAGCATGTTGATATTTGTTTGGCAGGGTTTCCCTCAGTGTATTATAAGCCTGGCAGGCCACCAGGCTTTACCTGTGCCCCCACCAGGCTTAGCATTGTTAATTTATTTTAGTTTTTTTTTAATTATTGCCTTTTTTAAAGACTTTATTGTTGGTGTTTAGGTATTAATCTTCCAGTCTTCCAATAACGCATAACTATCAGGTGATATTTTAAAATTTCCTGTCAACTATAAAGATGTTTTACCTCAGAAACATGTCGGGCAGCTGGATGACTAACCTAGCGCCCCGAGCAACGGGCTTAGCAAGTTTTCATTCTCATGTTAGAAAACATCCAGTTGTGCTCTAAAATTGTATATATGCACCCAGATATCATTTACTCTTTTGCTCAAAATACTGCGGACAGGCCTGGTGGAGGCAAATATTTGGTTCCTGTTTAACTTTTTCAGAGCAGCAAGGAGTTAGGTTTTAATATGTAGCGTATTGTTTCATCTCACTAGACCTGGTCTTTGTTCTTCTTTTTTATTCAGCCCAAGCAGCGCACGTCCCTGTCTTCCTCTCTGGATGTCCAGAGGCCAGTCAACCACAGCTGCGAACCCAGTGAGGTGAGCTCGTCTCTGGGCTACGCCAGCTTCAGCACCAGCCCTCCTGCCAGCCCCCCCCTCAGTCCCAACCAGGAAGATTCTGCAGGCTCCAACGACGACTGTCAGCTCACAGGTAGAGCCCTGGTGTTGATATTTCAAACTAAATGACCACTGTTTTGAGAAGAAAAAACATTAAAACCTACACATGCAGTGTTTATCCATCTGCTGACTTAGTTATAGGCGGTTTTAGCTCAATAGTTTATATGACTTTTGGCTTTAAGGGTGAAAAACATATTTTTTCGTCACTGATGTTCTTTTTTTGCTGCATCTTTGTTGCCAGACAAAGCACAGAAGATAATCGCTTCTGCCCCTGGGACCAAATGAGATCTTATTCCCTTTGCCCTTGGTGTCAAGGAATTGAAATCATATTTCTGCTCCTGTCACACAGGAGGGTAAACCCAAGAGGTAGACAAACACCTTATAGGCAGAAGTCAGATCTCTGGAAAAAGACTGTTGGCCTCAGATGGACTGAGGAGGCAGAAAACTTTCCATTCAGACTGGATAGGACTGCAGAATTACAGATTATTTTTAGAGTGATCCAAAGTAATAGAAAATTGGTATCATTTGGTTCTTGAAGTAAAAAAACAAAAACTATTCACTGCATTCAGAAACTATCACAAGTTAAGTTGGTTTTATCTAATCTTAGGAAGTAAACGTTATTTAATTGAGATACCTTGTATTTTTATTAAATTCAACCATTCAAATTCAAAAATTATTTGTAGATATGAGAAAATATTGGCTTCATATCTCAAGAAAACACGTTTTGCAATGGCAAGATAATTAAATATTTTCTTTTGAAATAACATCTTGCATTCACCATGTTCTGCCTGTCATTAAAATGAGTTTGACTCATTTTCCTGTCGACACTATTCAGCTTTAGCAATTAGTAGTTAACTTAAATTAATATGTACAATATTAGCTCATTTACTGGTGCTAGCTAACACTAGCTGTTTTCCTAATAATATGTTATATTCCAACAGTAGTTGATTGTACTTTTTTGTGCTTGAAAGTCCTATTTTAGAAATATACCAAATCACAGTTTAATTGGAACAGAAACATTTCTTCTCTCTGTGCAAATTTTACAAGAAATCATTGTAATTTTTTGGATACTTAAAATAAGTTTTAAAATGTTCAGTGTGCTGCACGTTATGTCCAGTGTGTACTTTGTGGCTAAAGTAATTTTTTCTTAACAAATGAACAGCTACCTGTTTGACTGTAGCTCTTGTAAATCAGTTTGTAAAAATCTGTGCAGCTGATAATTAGATAAGATCATCGCTCTCCAAAGGGAAACTTCACTACATATCTTAAAATCAAGGTTTCAAAACATCAGCAGAAAAAGTTACTTTGGTTCAGTGGGGAGTCCTTTTTACTGTCATAGCAGATAAAGTGTTGTTGGTTTCATCTAATAATGCTTGTTCTCCCCTTCTGAGTTTCGGAGTTTCATCTCCAAATGGAATAGAAGCAGTAATGAAATGAGGTGGTTTCACCAACAGTGTAATGATTAAGTTGCTCACAGACACTTTTCAGTGCATTTATTAAAGAAGCAAATAATAAAAACAAACAGATTTTTCCTTTCTGCTTGCTGCTTCTCTGTCAGATTTACCTCTGACCTTCATGTCATTAATGTCATTTCCTTGTCAAGCTGCTTGTGTTACCATAGCAGTGGGACTCTTTGTTGTCATGGCGAAGCAGTGGCCTTGGTTACACTCATTAACCAGTGACGTAATCATTAGTACTTCCGTCTCTCACCTGGCTTTCAGTCCAGCTGTCCCTCACACACACAAGCGCGCGCCCACACACACCCCTACCAGGCACAGTGGAGTGGGAGCAGGAGAGAGGGTGTGTGTGTGTGTGTGTGCGCTTGTTTCATCCTGCTGCAGTTCAGAAACCCTGCTGGACTTTGATCGGTGTGGAGCCTGAAATGAAAAAATAAATAAATAAACCCACACCATCAATCCACAGGTGTGTGTGTGTGCAGCAAACACACACCGACTTAAAAAGAGTGAAACCCTGAGACATTTTCTGCTTTTATTCCCATTGAAGTGCTGCAGGAGTAGTGGTGTAGCAACGAGTCGTTTCCCTCTTGAAACGTCCGCCTTGGCTTGATGATGATTTCTTCTGAGGAACTAATGTTGCTCAAAGTCAAACATTTCCTGTTTTGACTTTCAACATCTTCCCTATGTTTTCCATAGGAACACATTAGAAAGAATTACTCCCTAAGTCCCACTTGAGCAGCTCTTAATCCCTTGTAACCTGTAATAGCATTAATGTGTCTTTGGTGTTTTGTTCCGTATGCAGTGAATGGGATTTTTGAATATGCTAATCTGGCTCTGCTTACATCGAAGCTTCCCAACAGACTTTCCTTCCATGATGGAAAGAGCAAAGCAAAGTAAAATAATGATATGAACTTTCGGTGAGAATCAGAACTGCAGCATCTTAGTCATTTTTGATTCTTTGCGGTCGTGTCCAGCACAGGTGATTGGAATATTGTAGGAGAGCAAGATGGTTGAAAAAAAAAATGCATGAGAAATAAGACATTCCCCCTGAGATGTGGAGTGTATGATTTGTTCAACATTTAATAATTTTGGTTTGTGAGCAGATTCTTTTTTTTTTAATACACAACTACTCAACACTATAGGCTATTGTCTGGGTGTTGTTCAATTCAATAACATTGGCAGGAGAAAAATAAAATAATCAAATGCATACAAATTAGTGTGTTTGGGAACAAAGTTGAAAGTTGGTGTTCAAGTGACACCACACCACAAAATCCAGCTTTGTCATTTTGGATAAATTTGCCAACAGTTTTTCTTTGAAAGAACAAAAATAACACAGACATAAAAGCAGGAGGATTTCCCAATTCAGCTCTGTTTTTAAATTGCTTTGGTCTTTACAAGAATATGATTCTGTATACAGTATATGGAATAGGGAATCCATAAAAGTGAGAGAAGACATTGAAACTGAAGTAGTTAAAGTAAATAAATGACAAAATATCACATATTCCATGAAACTCAGTGAATTTCTTGCTTTAAGCTTTTGCATAAATAAATCCACCGTATTATTTTCTTAGAATGCCTACTTTGTGTAAAACACAGGGAGATCAATCATGCAAATACGCAATAGAACATGATTTTCTTTTATTATTTTGTTACAGACCCAAAACAGAATGGCGGCCTGGACCAAGAGCCTCATCTCCTATATCAAAAAAATCAACTTAATTAGAGGTTTAAAACAAATGTTTAACAAACCTAAAAAAAAATTTAATGAAATGTAGAATTACTTTAGGCTCAACAACAAAGGTAATTTGTTTTTTATAAAAAATTGATAGAAATGTTCCTCGGACACAGAGAAAGACAACAAAGTCAGAGTTTTCAGAGTTTTGTTTTGATAGTATACGTGCCTTTTTCTAATGTTAAAAAACAAACAAAAAACATCAACAACTTCCAAATACTTGTCCTGATATAAAAATGTTATACTATATCACTCTATTTTGTGTTAGGCATTTCTTCTCCCCACCTCCTTTGCTCTTTCTCTCTTTTCCCCTCTCTCTAGTTCACTGTCTAAACTTCCTGCACCAGGAATAGATTGGCACCTATTTATTTTTTCCATTTTAAGTTTTTTCACAATCCCCCCCCACCTTCCCTCCTTCTCTGTTTTCTTCTGCCGCTCTGCTCATCCCTCTTGTTCTTTCCTTATTAGCCGTGTAAGGCTCATTGTGGGGTAACCATGGTAACTAGAGGCTAACAGGGAGAAAAGAGACGTAGACAGACCGAACAGAGCAGCATTACATGCATGTGGGTACAGAAGACAGTCTCGGGATTCAAAAGATGCCAGTGAAGAAAGCGAGTGGGTGATGGAGAATGGGAATCTTGTGTTGCAGGGAGAGGAGGGGGATGTAATGTGAGAATTAAAAATGAGGACAAGGAAGTGAGGAATCACTTTTGTTATTCTGCATACCATATAAGGTGCTTCCTTCCTTGCCTTCACATCTGTATCTCCTCTAATTTTCTTCCCTAAAATCCATAAACCGTTCTCTGATGCTAAGCTAACAATATACACAATGAGCCCTCCAGCCCTGCAGCAGTTTATGCTGGTGTCAGCCACCTGCGTAGGCTGCTGGACAGAAAGTAGCCCTATTTATAACCCAATCTATCACCAGGGCTGCTGTTTTGCTACATAACTCAGCTTTATGCAATCCCAGCTTCAGACAGAGTACCGAATGCAGTGCAGTGTTTATGCAGAAGCAGTTGCAGTCCATGAATTATGCAGAACCCCCCTTCAATAAGTCGGTAACAAACATGCACCAACCTGCAGGTGTCAATTTGTTTATCTGGAAACGCTTTAGTTGCTGAAAACGTCATAGCTTCTCGTAAGCTCATGTTTTATTTGTTTGGGGTTTTTTTTTGCAGCAGCAGCAGCAGCTTTCTACTTTAAAGATATACAGTTGCAAAAAATAGTTTTTAAATTTAGACAATTGAGTCATCTGAGTACTGTACAGATTTTCTTTCCCACCTTGGCTTCACTTTTTGATTCATTTACCAGATAATTTTCTTTGTCAAATTCCTATTAAACTAACAGTAGATCTCTGTTTTTAAGTGTAAAGGAGTTTAAATGATGATCAACTATAAGGTTTAATTCATTCATTTAGTTATTTTCAATGAAATAATGAATATTTGTTGTCTGCTTATCAGAACATTATTACATAAAGTATTATGGAAGAGGACTATTGCCACCGGGAATAAAAACAAGACCTTTTCTTAGAATTAACCCTAATTTTATAGTTTTAGCCAGTTATTTGTTCATCACAAACCCATCTCACTGAACAAGTCTGATTATTTTGTGTCCATTTTTCTCTTTTGTTCAGAGCTAAACATTCCTACATCATAGGTATTCACTCACCTTACAGTGCAAACATCCCAACCGGGACGAAACTAATCAATGATCTTGATCAATTAATGAGCCTTTAGTACCTAAACAATGGACAGTGTTGTGTGTTTGACTGCACTGCTTGTTTTATACAAACAATCCACCTTAAACTCATTAAACTGATGATGTTGGAATCAAACACTAATCAAATATCACTTAGCCCACCTGCACAACATAACTTGATGCATAACTTTAAAAACATTCTTTTATTTTGTAAGACACCTACAAATACCCCAACAAAGCCTTGAGATGTACTGTTCTCATTAGAAGAGGAACAAAACTTAGCAGGACTTTACATTTGTGTCATAAATTGAAAGCATTTACCATTGGTGAGTACCAGACTCTATAATTTAACTCTAATTAACCTAAAGTTGTAATTAATGATTAATAAGGTCTGGAGCACATCTTCTTTGCTCTTGACCTGATTCAGCTGCGCTACCAAGGCAGGGTCGGGATTTTTGCCTAGTCAGTCTAAACGTTCCTTGTTTTTCTAGCCAGGATAACAAAATGATTTGTTTGCTAGTTGGCAAAATTATTAGGAGAAATTTTTATATATCCCTAAAATTTTTCTTAGAGTTTTGTAGTACTGCATTTTAGCTGCATTACTGGCTCAAACCTTATAGGTTTTCTTCCACCGAATGTCTCACAGTAGTTCCATTCAGCTACTTTTGTAACTGAAAAATCTACTTAGGGTTCCTCTTTACATGGTACAATAACAGTCAATGTGCTTCAATATTTCCACATTGTTCTTTCCTCATGTTTCCATCTGTTTTGTAAACAGCAAAACATCCGCAGAACATAATGCCGCTTTCCCAGTTTGGATGCTGTTATCCCTGTTTTCTCTAAATGTAGTGGTTTTCTTTATGAGCAGTTGCTTCAAGTTTAGTTTCATCAAACCGTGCAATTCATTTGTCTCTATATGTATTTTCAAACTGTAGCTTTCCTTTTTCACTTTTGAAGTAATGACTTCTTCCTCAGGTACATGACTTGTTCTACTGTGGATATTGACACCGTTTTATAATTTAAGTAATTCTACCTCATTCAAAGTTTGTTTTAAAGTCAAACATTGGTCTTTTATTTCTTTTTCTATCCTTTATGATTACCTCAGCATCTTGGCCCGAGAGTGTAGTGCTCCTTACAGTTTGTGAGTCCAAACGCGATGAAATAATCATTAGCTGAACTAATCTGAAAGTCGATCAAACTCCTCTGCTGCACCAGCCGTTGCATATAAATGTGAGAACATCTTTAGCAGTGTAGATGGAGTATCTGCATAGTGTAGCCTGAGATAAAAACACACTAATTTGGACTTTTATTTAAATACAGTGAATTGTTCAGCATGTTTCAGTCTCTGTAGAGATTTGTCCGTGATCCTTTGCACTAAATTCAAGCTTTCCTGAGTGCTGTATTTGCACACTTGTCAATACCTGGTCCAGTCTATGCATCATTGTGTGATTTTCCATTCAGTCTTTTCTGGTTTAGCTTTTAAAAGGAAGACCCAACATAATGATGAGTCATGAAGCTCACACAGACATCCAGACTCTGTTCAGAAAAACTAAATGGAAAGAATGTGGAGAAATGTACTGTGAAAATCATCCTGCTGTTGGTCACACAGAAAAAAAGAATAAGATCAGGGAAAACCTTATATTGTTTAACATTTTACAGTGATGTGGATGAATAAAATAACCCCTTTGTTCGGAATTGAATTCATTGTTCAGAAGTTTTAGGCGTGATAGTTTAAAGCATTGCAAGGTGATGAAAAAGAAAATCTCCAATTTGATATAACTTAGATATGCTTACACAGGAAGAATTTATATACAGTTTTTTTTATAGATAATAAAAAATCTCACCTTTGCCACTGCTTTCTGTCTCACACCAGCACTAAATGTATTTCCAGTGACACCAGTGAGAGACTTCCGTCACTCTTCATGGGACTTGAAAAATGTGTTACCACAGGAGACAAGCCTGTTGCTGTGGCAATAAACTCTGGAGTCAGAAATGAAAGAGCGAATTCAGCGTGTGGAAAGTGGCTCCCCTCCACCCGAAGGCTGGCTTTAGATACGCACAGGCTATCAGCAATAAAGTAATGCTCTCAGCAGGGAGTTGCTATCTGCAGCCTTCCACAGAAAAGAGTCGAGCCCAAACTGTTGGTGCGTGTTACTGTAAAACCACTTCTGGTGTCATAAACACTTTGTCTCCATGCAAATTACCAATGCATTCACATTTTGTTTTTAGGTACGATAAAATATCCAGTGTTTTAACTGGTAAAAAGTGACAAAAAGGCAGAATTAGATACAGATTCAGATTTGTGTATTGATTCATGAGTAAGTGACTGATATTTTTGGGTAAAATTGTATATTTAGCTACAATTGTTCGCCCACAAGAGATATTTTGAAGGTAAATAGCAGCAAACAGTGATTAAATAAGAAACCATACCGTTTTTTAAGTCTGGTTTTACTTTGTGAATATATTCAGATATGACTTGAAACTTTAGAAGTCACCTTTTAAACACATAGTTTGGTTTTAAAAAAAAAAATCCTGAATGAGTAAAAAAGGTGCTTTCAAAAAATATCTATAGAGCATATTTATTGGGATAAAAGTTGTAAAATTTAGCTGTGGCGTTACAATCTCTCTTGTCTGTATTAATCTGATCATATTTGGATGAAAGTTTAATTCTCTGTTTGTTGTCTATGAACACCTCCAAAAGATAAAATAATAACTGAATTAAGAAGTTTGACCTGTTTGCTGTTTTAGTCATTCCATGCAGTGCATTTTCATCAGTGCAGACAGAGCCTCTGCATAGTGTCACAGGAGGTTTTGTAACTTTTTATGAGGTTGTTGCAGAGATGATTTCTTAGTTTTTACATATATTATCTATATGTGGCATCTGAGTTGTAACTATGTAGTTTTCTGACATGTTAGCTTGGCTTACTTAGAGCTCAGTTTAAGTCATAATCTGATGTACAAACTGTTACGCTTAGAAATCAGAAGATTGAAACAAAACTGACAGAATGTGGGCGCTTCCTTTGATTAATTTAAAATAACTTCTTGGTTGGAATGAAAACTTTCTGCCTGCCTCTTGAAAGTATTTTTGTTTCCACTTGGCTAATGATGTGACCTTTCCAACAACTCTCAAAAGGAAGATTTTCCTGGCTCTCATTTTTAACTCAACTAGTTTTTTGTTGCCTTTTATGTTTTCTCAACTCAACCAATTATCATGTGATGTCGCATCATCTGGATGTTGGTTTGTTAGCGCAGCCCCGCCCGTAACTGGATGTTCGCTTCAGCTCCTGCAGCACCAGCTACATGTAGAGATGACTGACAGCTCAGATATTGCTGTGTAGTTTTTAATAACAGTTGCTGCGCTGCCACAAGAGACGCAGCGACGAATGCATCCTTATCAGATGTTTGGATCATCTCTCAGGTTCTCCTGCTGATGCGCACAGAAAAGAAACAGCACGATGTTTTTTTGTTTTTTTGCATGTGCGTTCCTTTGAGCCATTTTCAACAAAAATGGGGGACATGATGGTGATGTGGCGAGATTGCTTGTCACCTTGTTTTGCTCACGTTTGTTGTGTTTTTCTGGAAATTCGGAGTACTCTGTGACCTTCAGGCTGTGTTAAAATCAATAATGAATAAGGCTCGGCTCCATTTTTGATAACCTGTCATGGATACTCGACTTTTAGAAGCCTGTTGTGATCATGTCAGAATTTACTTTGACAGATAAAACCTCATTTTCACCCCATTTTCTCTTCTTTCCATTTCAACATGCTTTCACCTGGTCTCTCGTTCATGCCTCATGTCAGTCAGGCCTTCATTCTGTCAGACACTTTATTCTCCAGACACTTTTGTTCTTTTCCTATTCCTTGTTTTCAGAATCCACCCTTAACTTTACCGCCTTTTAAAATTTCGTCTTATTACAACAGACTGTTTCACCATTGCTTAATTGTCTTTCTCTCAAATTTTATTTGTACTTGGTCAGAAAATCTAAAATTAAAGTCAGTTTTATTTTCCTTTTTCCTCTTTTGTTTTTTCTGTGCTTTTTGTATTCATTTAGTATACTTTGACACAAGGTGGCAAGGTATTTAAATGTAAAGAATAAACCATGTGATAATTTTTTATACACTATTTTTCTCAAATTTATCTGTGTAAAATTGTATTAATGGTTTAATCTCAAAAGCAATTCCTCACTTCTTAAAAATCACACTTGCAACAGCTTTAACATTCTAGCGAGATCTGGTAAGAAAAGCTTAAAGTTGTAGCTAAATTGTTATGTATTTAGCATTTTCATGATTAATGAATAAAATATTTTAGGATACTTTGATACATTTGCACAATTAGATAAGAATGTTAGTTTATCTGTGAATTAATTTTCACTGATGTGACGTCCCACCTCTGAAGCCCAAATTAATTTGATATTTTTCCTTTCAATATCATGCAATAAATGTCAGTCAATATGCAAAACAAAAAAAATGCAGAACCAGACAGTGTTTTGTGACCAAACTACAAAAGTATTTAAAATAAGGCATACATTGGTCTTAAAAAAAGAAGTCAGATCAGCAGTAACTGCATTACTTCAGTGGAGAAATGTTAAACTTTGAGAAAAAGTCTGTCTTTAAAGTCTGTGTTGTAAGAAATGTTAGATATAATTTTGTTTGTATTCTTTTTGGTGCCATTTCTGAAAGGAAGTAATGAAAAGCCTAATGGGATTTTTTTTTTCTCGCAGTTACTATTTCCAAAGCAAAGTGAATCCAATATAGTTTGAAGTTTTTGGAAAAATAGTAAGTCTGTGTATCCTCTGTTCTCATGGAAATGGAACCAAAAAGTTAATAATATTTTTCTGTTGAACTTGGAAAACTTAATATGAATGGACTTCTTTTTTTTTAACGTTGCTTTTATAGTGACGTCAGAAACCCAAACACGTTCCCTCAGGCACCGTAAAAACAGATTTTCATAATTCTGTGAAAGATAATTACTAAAACACAATATTTAATGAAACTACGGTACATATTACTTTTTAATCTGAAATGAAATTGTGTACTCAGATTGCGTAGTTTCTGAGCATGTAATAAAGATGGCACGTCGGAGCGGGATAACCGCAGTTGGAACTAATGAAGTTAATTATGTCCACATTCCAGTTCCACGCCTTTCATAACAGGCTTACAGGCTGTGTCATATTTTACAGAGGCACATAAGGAATAGCAGCTTGTGATTTATGCTATACATCCCTGTTTTCTTTATATATATAGTGAACAAAGCCTCTTAAAATGTAGAGTCAGAAGAGAAAAAAGCCATGGAAAAAGTATAAACATCAGCAAAACAATGTTTTTTATATTTATTCCAAAAAATATAAAGTGATTTACTATGAATAATACTAGGCTGTTTTCTTTTGATCATAGTTATCTAGGCATGACCAGATAGTGACCTACTTTCAGCTTTTTGGTTAATTTCTGAAAACTAGCACTTTGCTGAGTGTTGTGTGTTAAAATACATGGATTTAGCGATGTATTTGTTGTTTTGTTATCCAAAAGTATATCTTAACTAAAATAGATAAGACTAAAGGACATCAAAATGCTCCATTAATTTACATTTTTAAAGTTTTACCAAGTTTTATCACGTAATTATAAAGGAAAAAGAGAACAGAATATTTAAAAAATACGTGAGTTTAATAACTATTCAATATTCCAGTTTTCTAAGAGATAAATATATTGTTTTAAGCTCTAGATTCCCTCATATTAACTTTATAATGATCAACTCATGGTAGGCAGCTTCTAGCTTTAGCATGGTACCTGGAACCATTGCTTAAGACTTGAGAAAGTCTTAATAAATTACATACTTGTGATGTTTACTGCACAATCACAGCTGTATTAGTGTTGTTGTTTCTTCAGAATTGAACACATCTTTTCCAAACAGTCTGTCTGCAGGCGGTGCTGCTGCATGCCACAACCTGTTTGCAATAGTGTATATTGTGTCGCAATAAAAATCCAGGTATGCAGTGGGTTGCATCCACTGCTCTTTCACCATTCCATTCTTAGATAGTTGCTGCTCTTCAGCAGAGGAAGACAGAGTCTTACAATAAAAGCTTATTGCCGAACATAAACTTTGATTGCTCCTTCATTTGAGCCGGTACTTCTCAGGTAAGGAACACAGCTTTACTCAAACACATTTACTTCAGGAGGCCAGCGATTGTTTGGAGCCAAATTAGAAGTATAGCCTGTCCTGTAATCATGCTTCAATGAGTTATAATTATGCTATTTTAACTTCGCCTCTACCTGAGGTATAACCGTTGTATGTACTGTAATTTACTTTACAGATAATTTACTTTTCTGTCTATAAAAACCTTTTTTTCCAGCTCTGCTTACTCCACTTTTCCCTCACTTTCCTGGAGGCTGAAAGCTCTCAGATACCCAGAAAGTCAGGTTGTTCCCATAGCTACCAACATGCTCACCTGTTACCATTGGTCCTCAACTTTAGCAAAAAAAGCAAAAAGCAAAGGGTGAAGAAGAGTTCTGAGTAGAATGAATAATGTAGATGTACATACAGAGAGAATACAGTGCAAGTTTAACTATGAAAAATGTTAAGTTTTTAGGATTTAGGGAAAGAATGACCTCAAAATATTTCAATGAGTAGTTGTGCAGATTTACCATTACTATTCTATGTAAAATAAATGACATATTTCTCCACACAAGTAAATTTTCAGTGCTTTGAATCAAAAGTCAAAGCGTTTTTTTGTTTAACTTTGCTGCTAGCTGCAAATCTTATTCAAAATTACAAAAAAATACAAACAAAAAAACTAATTAGAAACCAAGCAGTTCTAATATGTGTCCACACTCCATTAGCATGTACGTCTCAAACCAGCTTTTCAAACACCTTAGCTTGTTTAAACAGGTTGAACTTTAATATTTCAAAAATGTATTTTTTTTAGCTGATAGTTACTTTTTAATTAGTTGCTTCCTATAAAGAAATGCACAATCCTACACTAATGTTATTCTCCACTGAGGAGGTCAAATGTGATGGCACCAATAATTTAACAATATTGTTAAATTATTGCTACATCATTTTAAAAAAAGTTGCTTCTTCTAAGTATCACCTGGTTTCAATATGTGAAATAGTGCTGTGTGAAAATGGAAGCAAAGGTTCAAGCAAAACCTGAGTTTTCGGAGGCGACCTGGGAAGAAAAAGTCTAAACATGATTGGAATAATCCTAGTCAGCAATAAAACTTTACATTTTTTGACACTTATAAAACCTAAGCAGGTTTTATAAGTGTATATAAGGTTTTATAACCTGCTTATAAAATCTTTTATTCTGATTCCTCTGGATAAGTTAAGCAATTTTTTTGCCCATTCAGGTTTTTTTTTTATTGAGATACAATAAAACTATTTTAAATAAAAATGAGCTCATATGATGGAGTTCAGCTGTTTTTGCAACATGAACTTCTTAGTTATATTTCCCCTAATGTCAGACATTTCCAAGTTTTGCTGGTATAATTGATGCTTTAACAACATGGACCAATTAAATATGAACTAAATACATTATTGAACTGCTGGACTGAGTAATATAAGTATTTAGGATTAAAGCTTTTTCAATTTGCTCAGTGCTTGTCAGAGCTTGGTTTGCTGTTGGAGATGAGATGCTGTCGGCTCTATTTCGATGGTTGTGAAATGTGTGTGTATACACAACCATCTTAAAAACACACACCCCGGGGAGAAAAGGGAGGAGTGGAGCCAAATGTTTCACTACACCTCCTAAAATCAGCAACAAAAGGATAACTAGAAAGATTTATGAAGTGCAGTGTTGTATTTTACCAAAATAAATGTTGTGAAGACCTGACAGAAGAGTTAGGGTGTAAAAATGTGGCATTTTACGTCTCATTTATTGAAAAAATAAAAAGAAGTTGTTTTCCTGTCTGAGCTAAATGTGAGAACCTGCAAAAAATCAAACCCCAGACAGTTTGTCGGCTTCTCAGATCTCTAACAATTTGTTGCTAAAGAGGGCAAAGTTGGCAATACAAAGAGAAGTTTTCAAATTCTGATAATTTGCTGAATTTTAACCACTTGGCCAGTCAATGCAATTAGTTCTACCAAAAGAACCTTTTAGTTTCTGTTGGAAATTACATTTCGAGTCCGACTAACACTGAAGAATGAGTCTCATCTTCAGGCCTGGTAAACGGCGGGCTGTTAATGGATGTTCTTTGTGCTTTTCAGACACAGCAGACAGCACAGTGGTGCAGTGAAAACGCAACACTCACATACTTGAAATGAAATGAAATGGCTCGCTGTTCAAGGGCTAACATCATTATTGTTCCATTTAATCACTGTTGGTTAAGTTTGTCACTTTGCTGGGGATTTCTCAGAAAAACCGACTGGCTTTGTTTTGTCTTATAAAGATGTTGCATATGTGACTGCATGAGGCAGCTTCGAAAGTTATATTCAGTTTGTGCAATTATTTATTTAAACTATTTGAACTCTGACCCCAAAATCCACTGAAACATCTGTTAAATAATCCACTTGCTGCTAACTAACAGCCTGAATATGGCATATGATACGATAAGTCTTTGGTATTTATTGTTCTTTTTAAGTTTTATATATCTTAAAACAGCCCAAGTACTTAAAAAACAGTAAATTAATGTTTTTTTGGTGTGTGGAAAATTAAACATTTCAAAAACCTCTTGATTGTTGAGTCACAATTGACTGGCTCTGTACTGTTGCCTAGCAACCCCAGCAGAGCTCCAGCACTTCCTCTGCACAGTGGCTGCTGGAAAAATCAGGTGTTTTATTGTTGACTTACCGTCTAGAAACCACTTGCTGCATTCTCGTTGGTTGCGCAGGAGCATCTACTAATGCTTTTCAACAAAGTATGGTTGTATAATTGCATATATTTTCACGTGCAAGTTGGCAGAACTGAGCGGACTAAAATCTCATTATCTAAGAATGATTTTGTGCAAAAAATGTGATGAATCTGTTGTAAAAACCTAGTCTATCCTGTTCAATGAAGGTCACTTTTTAAATAAATCAATTCTGTGTTAATTCATATAGGCATGTTCAAACTGTAGGCAGAAGATGATTATCAGCGGTGACTTCCAGGAAGATTAGTAATTTAGTTTTCCGTGTCTTTTCTGCAGACGACGGGACCTACCAGCGAGACCCGCCCCATCTCTGCTCTTCCTCCAGTTCAAGTCGTCTCGTTGGAGAAAACAGAAAAAGTCTCGTCCCAGAGGAGTTCGCAGGCCTCCTTCATGGATCCTCTCCGGCTTGTGAGCCGCCGGATACGCCTTATCACCTTTATAGCCCCAAGCACTTTAAATACGCTTCTTCAGAGGTGCAGGGCAGCGTGCTGCAGACTCCTGAGTTCAGCATTGTGATCGGCGGCGGAGCCTCTCAGGGTTTCTCTAGAACTGAGAACAAATCGTCTCCCCAGAGGTCCCAGAAGCCGCAGGTCGTTTACCGAACCATCTTCCACACCCAGGTCAATCAGGACCAGCTTCAGCCCAAGAACTGTGAACAGGCGGGCCTACCTGGTGGATGGTCGACGCTAAACCACCCGTCCTCTTGTTCCCTGGGACAAAACGGAGACGTAGCAGAGCTACAGGGGAAGCAGGTGGGGGGCGAGGTCAGGGACGGCTACGAAGAGAGAGCCTGCACTCTGGGGAGGATGAGATCCGTCCCACGCAGCGTGTTAGACCTGCAGCTCTCCAAGTCTCTGTCCAAGTCCGATTCCAACCTGGTGGCCGTGTCCCCCATTCAGGTGAGACCTTTTTTCTTTCTTTTTCTTTTTTCTCTGTTCAGTCTCAGTTACAAAAATCATACCTACTCCTGTTAAAATGTCAAGTCAGGCAATCATCTCATAACTTGTTGTAAATCTAATATTGTATATTTCCCCTACAAAAGGGATTTGCTAAACTTCCCATGGGATATCCATCAGCAGAAGAAATTAAATCCCACCAAGAGGCTGATAAGAGCACTGAAGAAACTGTCTTTGCTAATCACCAGTATTCTTCAAATGTTTGGACTGCGAAGTTGTATTACCTGACAGAACCAAAGAAAACATTCCTACATCACTAAAATCTCCCAAAGTATACGGACCAGTGTCTCCTCCAGCATAGCAGTCACAAATCAGTTGAGATTTGAAATAAATATTTGAATTTAGAACCATTTTTCTATAAACATGTCACTTTAGTTTCCAAAACAAAAGGAATGTTCTGCATCACCAAAACACCACCTTATCAGCAGAAAAGCGCAGTAGCGGCAGCATTTTTTAACACTGGTAGATAATGCTGCAAGTCAGTGACTCAATGTGGAGCATTCCTTAGATAGAAACTTTTAAATCTACTTACTGCACTGTTTGATAACTAGAATTAATTGGAATTGGATTTTTAGTATTCACAGTCAGTAAATGTAATCATGACTTCACCAGAAGAAAGTGAAAGTTGTGAAAGTCATAAAAGACTAAATGTTAGTTTCAGTTTAAATGACCAAATTGTTGCAGATTTTGTGTATTATTCACTTAAATTGTGACGCCTCATTAAAAACACGACATTTGAAAAGGGGTGTGAACTCTTTCCAGATGCACAGTATGTGAGACTTTAAGGCTACCACAATAGTTTTTAAAAATATTTTGTCATTTGTGTCCTATTTAAAGAGAAAAAAAGTTCCTGTTTGGTGCATTTTCAACTATTTAGAATATTCATGTGTATAAATCAGAGTTTCTATGATGTGGCTTCAGCCAATGAGATAACTCAAGAATCTGGGCCACAGTGTTCCAGTGGCTGGCGCTTCATTTGAGATTTGTTTAATTCAGCCTAAATAAATTATAAACTACAGAAAATACATATTCCGTTTGATGAAAATAAAGCTATTAGTGATAAAGTCTTTTTTTAGTTTTTTTAAAGAATTTTAAGCTCAAAGATGTTTTTAAGTTTTTTTTTGCAAGTCATAAGTTATGTGTGAAAGTGTTTTTTTTTTATGTGTTGTATTTTCCTCAGGAGGAACACAGCTGGGGGTCTGGGTCCCGGGGCCAGGGGCCAGGAACGCCCGGCTCCAGAGAGGGAGCCAGCCCGGAGAAACGACTGGAGCGGACCCCGTCCTTCACCGCCGAGTGGGAGGAGGTGAGATGATGCAGACAGTTTAAGATCTGAATTATCTAATCAATGGCGATAATAAAGGAGGAATAAAGATTCAGATCAGTGGCTGTGCTGCGACTCGTGTATTCTTACTATAAAATTGATTAAAGCAAATCAGCATTTGGTCTCTGCAGGAAGGAAAACTGCAGCCTCAGCATCGAGCAGCATCATTTACTTTCCTTTGAAACGTCCTCGACTTCTACAGCGCTAACTTACTGTGTTCCCACTCCAATGTTCCTGGACCTTCAGAGAATACCAAATATTTGAAAGTAGTTTGATTTGTGGAGGGTAAAGGTCAGGGGTCAAGGCTGCTGTGTTTTAGTTCCTGACATGAAAGTTATTCAGCTACTTTTTTTAAACAGGCATAACTTTGAGAGATATTAAGATATTACGAGTCTTTTTTTAAGGAAAAAATGCAAATGTAACAAAAAATGCAGATCTAATCATATAAATAACCTGGACTATTTTTTAAAATGATGCTAATGATGCGAGTGAAAGCCCATTAGTGTATGCTGTGCCACATTTGCACGTACATGTTAATTAATTACCCAACGCAACTCCTGACTTGCTGTCTTGATGAATTACCATCAGTGTTTTTTTGTTTTTTTTCCTATTTATGGTAACATTTCTTGTCTAATTTAGTGTTATCTAAATGTTATCAGATGGGAAAACACAAAGCAGCAGATGGAAAGAGTTGCATTATTTGCAAGAGACGAGTCACAAAAGATCCTCAGGATTCAAGCAGATTTAATTTTTGATTCAAATTTGGTATTTGTACATCATGTACTACTAATTACTGAAGTTATTTGTTAATAATTGTCATTTAGGCATAGACTGTTAGGAAGTTCTCATGGTGTTCAGATGTAAATGCTTTTATTTAAAGAAAATAAAAACAGAATAGCATGCATATCTCAAATGAAATTAATTTGTCCTAAAAGAAATTTCCAGACTGAAATAAGGCGGCAGGCAGAAGATGTTTCCTTACGTTTTTAGACTAAATGTATGCAACAAAGCCTGCTTGGATGTTCTCAGTGAGAGCGGCGTTTTAAAACATTGACATAATTAAATATATAAGTTGCAGTAGCATCTAGTCTGTCCTTAAACTCATCTGTGTTGGGATATTTGGCAGTGCCAATTTATTTACCGTCAAATAGGGTTTGCTTCATAATCCTCTTGCGGCTTGGTTTGTCCGTGTTGGTTTTGTTTCTTGTTCTAGACGAGTTTTTCCTTCCGTTTAACTTTCCATCAATGTGCTGTGAAAAACCAGCTTCTTTATCAATGATATTATGTGGCTTACCTTCCTCGTGGAGGATTTAAGTGACTGTTAGCTGGACAACCGTGAAGTCAGCCACGATCTTCATGTTCATAACATGGAGATAATATAACATTTCTGTACTGGAAATTTGTTACTGTTGGTTAAATTTTCAGAAAAAACTATGTTTTTTTTAAGTTCTAGACATATATTATTCCTTGTGTAACGGATCTAGTTAATTAGCTTGTTGGGATGTGATTGTGATCACTGCTTGTGAGACTCTGTGGATGGCGGCTCTGCTGCCTGGTTGACAAATGAGCAGGTTGTACAGTTCAGTGGTTAGCAGCATGTCCACTCTGCTGCAGCCAGCAGTCACTCTTCCTCTCTTCGTCTCGGTTCAGCTGTCTGAAAGTTTCCGGCTGACACTCAGCATCCCGGCTGCTATAAGGACCACATTATGTGACGCATGAATCCAGAAATAGGAAATAGCTTTATTCCTGGGAAATAACTTTTCCCCCTATTAATATGTACTGTACACATTGCTACCTCTCTGTCTGTTTCCCGTCTGTTTAGATTGATAAGATTATGAGCTCCATCGGTGCAGGGATCGGCAGCGGATTGGACGTCAAGGAGGTTACCTCAGGTAAACAGCATCCAGTGTGTTCCAGTGTGGGTGACTTAAAGAATAAATCCTGGTAAAACACAAGATTGATACCTAAAATATATCAACTGTCACCACGTTCCCCAAAATTGAGCAGATATTTAGTTAAGCCATCAGATAGTTTTGCAGATCAGCATAAGAACCACGCATCTGTAAATACTCAAATAAATAGATCAGTTTGTGTTTTAAATCCAATAAAACCACAAAGCTTGATGACTGGGCTTGACAGCACAGGCAAAATATTTCAATTGTGTTTGAATACTATAGAAATGCAGCAAGTAAAGATAAATACAGAAAAAATATTTTAAGGAAAAGATCTCTATCTTATGACATACCAAAGCCAGTGTAATCAAACAGAATATGAAAACAGTGCTGGGAGAAATACACTAAGACATGAAATTGAATAAAAAAATTCAGCTTACTTAAATTTGTGAGGTAAAAGTAAATGGGAGCTGAATTTGATCTTATTTAGTTTCTCTCAGGGTTTTTTTTGTTGTTGTTTTTACTGTAGTAATATTCACACAGTCGTTCTCTCGAATGCTCACTTTCATACGCCGATGTGCAGCTTGATGAAAGCAGAAAAATGTGAGGGGAATAAAACCCCCAAACAAATTAATAAAAAGAAAGGGTTGCACTGAATTTTTCTCGATGCAGTCATCTGAAAAATAGGTTTATTTTTATCTAAAAGCAACTTGACTCTCCTCATTTTCTTATTTCCTAAAATGTTCAGGATATTCATGTAAATTACAAGCAAACTTTTGAGCTTCTTAGCTAAACAACTCAACAACTCATGGTTCAGTATAATCATTTCTACTTGGTCAACTAAACAGGGGGTGACGACAACACAAACAAAGTTTTTCTTTCTTCATAGTTTTATCTTAATTAACTCTGAAAAGTGTTTTTTTATTAATTCATCCGCTCCCAAATGCTCTTTCTTTTTATTTCACTTCCTCTAATACTATTAGGAGTATAGGCTGAATTTTGCGCAACAAATTTGTTGCTCGTTTTTAGAAAACAATGGAAGTTTTAACGGGACAGTCATGAGTAAAGACAGGTGAATGTGCCAAATTCTTAGTGTGGGTTCTTAGTCTAAGTGGGAAAAGTGGGCGTAGTGAACTTTCACATAATTATTTCTCCAAATCTCTCTAAGCCCACACATTTTAGGAATCCTACACTTTACCTCAGTTAAATGCCAGTCGTGTGGATGAGAGGTACAAATGAAGGAGAAACATTTGCTTTGTGACACATCAGTGTTTTTGTAGAAAGTAGAATAAGACTGGGAATTTTTATGCATATTCTAAATGCAAAACATCCTCTCCCTCATGCAGTTGTTATATATTATTCTTATCTAATAAACTGTCATGAATCCGTCACAGTTAAATAAACTTGGATTCCTAGTGAAGGTGAACATTAAGTAAAATAATTTGTTCCTTCTGACAGTTACCCATTGCAGATAATCTTTTGAAATAAATGATTAGAAATAGAAATTCAATTCTATGATTTTCCCCTTTTAAATTTGGGTCCATGTTTTTATAATTTTCTTCTTAAAAATCTAAATATAAAGTGCATTGATCAGCACCCCTGACTAAAATACAGTGGAGACTTCGGCAGTCGCCTAAATGGATGCCTCAGAGACTTGTTAGAGAACACAGCAGGAATAAGGATTAGAAAAAGTGTAACAAAGGGCTAAAATCTGCTTTAAATCTGTAAAATAGTTCAGTGCTGTAGGAATCTGTTCAGAGTTGAAGGGAAGAAAAATACAAAGCAGTTCTGAGTAAAATCTGTTGTCACCGTCAAGCAGGACAAACCTAAATATACAAATCAAACTATCATAGAATGGTTTAGACCAAAACATATACATCCAGAAGTACGGCCAAGTCAAAGTCCAGTCATTAAAATAATTGAAAATGTCTAGCATGACTTTTAAATTGATGGTCTCCATCTAGTCTGAATGAGTTTGAGCTATTTTGCAAAGAAGAATGGATAAAATTGTCTAGATGTGCAAAGATGGAAGAAAAAATCTGCAACTGTAATGCAGTAAAAACGATTTTAATGATTCAATCCCTTCTTTTCCAGATCACAATTTGTCTATCATAACAAATGCAAAAAATTAAGTTTGCAGTTGTAATATGAAAATAATAAATTAAGGGTTTGAATAGTTTAAAAATGTATGTCCATAAAGTACAATTCTCCTCCACCTGCACACCTGATTCCTCCTCCAGTGATGATCTGTTTTCTGCATGCAGCTCCTCTCGTCTGTATTAACTTCCACATCCCTCCACCTCCTGATCCCCCCATTCTTGTTTTTTTTCTTCTTCTGCTCTTTCATCCATCAACGCAAAGCCGTTTCTAACCATGGTTACTGTTGCCAGAAATCTGGTTTGTGCCAAAGCAGCTCCACCTTCCCATCAATGCTGCTTTCACATACAACATAGGCAAACGTGCATATGCAGGACAGCATGTATTCACTCAGGATTTTGTGTGTGTGTGTGCTTGTGTGTGTGGGAGGGATTCTGGCTTAAAGACAAAAGAAGCTGCAACTGTTGTGGCTGTTATCAACGGAGTGAGGCAGATATACGTATAGCAGCAGAGACGGCATGCAGGGTGTCGATCACCGCTGAGGGAAGATAGAGACCAGAGGGAAGTTGGTGAGGAGGGGGGGAGGCAGAGCTGAGAAAAAACGAGAGAGAGGAAGAAAGAGAGAGGAGGCTGCAGAAGCATACAGATGAGAGTGGGAGTACTTG
This sequence comes from Xiphophorus hellerii, assembly GCF_003331165.1. NCBI lineage: Eukaryota > Metazoa > Chordata > Actinopteri > Cyprinodontiformes > Poeciliidae > Xiphophorus > Xiphophorus hellerii. Next base: position 6,937,572 of record NC_045688.1, on the reverse strand, counting down.
ATAAAGAGAAATCTACAACGCAGCAGCTCGCTCTCTCTCTCTGCTCGCACACGCACACACACCGGCTAAGGGCGAGCGAGCGAGCGAGCGCAACAGCTGAAGTGAGAGCGGCGGCGGTGGCTGCACTTTGCACGGCGACAGACTCGGATCTACACTTGGCCTGATCTCTGGCAGGATTTACCGCCGCAGGAACGGATACAACTTTCAGTTCCTCCCTCCGCCTCCCGTTCTGCCTCTGGCTGGATTCTGAGAACATCTGGACATCGACGCTTTACCTGCTTGGCTTCCCTGCATGCTGACCCCATCAAACCCCATCATGCCCTTTGCCTAGCCTCTTCCCTCCCCCCCTTTCACCCTGTCCCCTCCCTCCATCCCCCTCTGACTTCCCCTCCCCTGTAATCGTCCTCGCCAACAGACTCGTCCGAAAGCATGGCGGGCTCCTTCGACAGCCACTTTGCCCGCCATAACATGATGTGGCAGTGCCAGCTGTCTCAGCCGGACTGCCGCTGCTACCGCGTGGACGGCTACTCCCTACTGAAGCGTTTGCCCCTCCACCCCCTCATAGGTCCCCGCTGCCCGCTGCAGTCTGTCGGACAGTGGCTGGACTCCATCGGTCTGGTCCAGTACGAGAACCACCTGCTGGCCAACGGATTCGACAACGTCCAGTTTTTGGTGAGTGTTTTTATGATTTAAATTTCATTTTGAATATTTTGATGAATGGGAATCATCTTCTTTTGATTGCATGTTTTTGCATCATCTGGATGTTTAGAACTGGCTATATTTCTTTCTTTTTGTGATTCTTTTCCTCTCTATTTTTCTGTTTTTTCTTGTAATCACTGCTGCCTCTCCCTACTGATGCCATGTGAAGTCCCTCCTACGCACAGAAATCCTTCAACATATCTTCACCAGCAGCTCTAACTGCACACATCACAGAATCGAGCCGCATTCATTGTATTATTTGCTGAGATTTTGTGCTTCCAACCACCTGTAGCCTGTGGGTACGAGAGCGGACTGATCCTCTTGGTTTGCTCCGGCGATCCCATCCTGTGACGTAGGAAAGAATCTCGTTTGGGTCACTTTTTATTAGAAAATGATGTGCATCAGTGAGAGGCTGAACAAGTTGGAAATGAGGAGAAGTGGGGAGGGCTGGGGAGATGCGATGAAGTTAAATTGGGAGAAACTGCAGCAAAGGCAGAAAGACACAAAGCGCAGGGATGCTGACTGTACGAGTTTCCCCGGAGATTGGCCCCGGCCGCGGTAGAGCCAACTTTAAAAATTCAACAAGTTTGACTTTTTATTTCCGTTTGATGTAAACTAATTGCCAGTTGCTGTCTCTGTTATGAGAACAAACAAAAGGTATCAGGAGAAATCTGTGCAGACATGTGTGTGTGTTCTGGTCCTTCACTCTGAGTGACCTGCATCTGTTACTGTGGCAACCGCATAAAATCCAACTTTCTCTATTCCTCTGTGCTTTCCCCACATGTGGTAATCGTTAATCTGTTTGTTTTAGCTCCAGTCAACAAGAAACTGTTGATTGGATATAATTTTCTTACGTTATATATGCGTTTCAGACTTAGCTTCCTCTTCCTCTCATGTTTTTATCATTAAAAATATCTAAAGAGACAAAATTAACAAAAATCTGAACTCGAACTCTGCACTTTTGGACTAATTTTCAATCATATTTTGTAACTTGTCTTGCAGACTTCTAGCCTTTCTGCTACAGGTGGTCATGAAGTTTTAGAGTCAGAGGCAGTGAGAGATTAATCACTATAAAATAACATTTTACTTTTTTCTAAATAAGACAAAATGAATTTCAAACTGTCTGTAGCATCTATTATTAATATGTATGATTAGCATGGTTAGTTCTGTTTACTGTGAACAACAACCTTTGATTTGAATTTGCTTTGGAATAAAAACTTTTACCTTTAAGTTAGAAACAGCAGAGCTACAGCTAACATTTAACGTAACATTTGCTAATAAAGATTGCAGTGATCTTTGCTGCTGCTTGAGCAACTTTGCTATTCTACATCTAGAAGACTTTTGTTGCAATGGCAAAATGTTTTTAAACCATTTGTGCGTTAACATAAAAACTTAATTTTAGGAGATCCTAAACATTTCTAGTTACATGGATTTTAGTGAAAAGTTTGCCATCATACACTAATTATTAGTGATGAAATGGCTCTGAAACTTTAAAATGTCTAGACTTCTTCTCTTTCAATACATTTATTTTAGGTGATGTTTGAAATATATTTTATATAGAAAAAAACATTACATTTGTCTCAAGTTCTTGAAATTATGCATTTCAATTAGGAAAATGTGTTTGAAAAATAGTGCAGATGTAACCATGGAGACTTTTACCAAAAATGTCTCCAAAAATTAGATTCATTTGTACTTCAAGAACATGGAGCTCAATTTGTTTGTATTTTTAACTTTTTTTTCTCGTTCATTCAGAGTTCATTTTCAGCTGTTGTTGTACAAGTGTGTTCGTTTAAAACCTATGGATATTAACACAATGTCTTCAATATATTTTAGCTGTTTTTCGTGGTGTTACTGTAGCTTAATCTGATTCTGTAGAACATGTGTCAAACTCAAGGCTTGGGGGCCAAATGTGGCCTGCCGTAGCTTTTTATGTGGCCCTCTAGACTCCAAATTACACCAACAAGTCCTTCCAGTTTTTGAACAAATCTGCAAAATTCACACAAAATCAACACATTTCTACCTTTTTTCATATTTTACTGCAAATTTTTTCTCAATATTGGCCACAAACGTTTGGTTTAAATGACTGCTGCCTCCTTGATGTCAAGTTATACTTCGTAATCAATACAGCGATGAATAAAAAACCACGTTTAACACATACATATCATAGAAATTCCTTACAAATATTTCTAAATTAGCGCCACAAAATCTATAATTTTGACTCCAACAAAACCCCCACAAAAACAATCACAAAGTCCTGGATGGACTGATCAGTGTGAAAAGATGTTCAATATTATTTAATTTTAAGAAACGCTTACTGAATGCCGAAACAAACCGCTGTTTATTGATATTTTAACAGTTGAATTGGTTTTATCAATACAACATGGCACAACGGGCCCCTTAAGAAAATCCAGATTTTTTATATGGCCCAAAATGAAAATGAGTTTGACATTCCTGCTTTATAATATCTTATTAGGAAGACAGAGTAATCACTCCAGCAGCTATTAACATCACACTGGAATGTATTTTCATTCAAGAAAGTAACAATTACTCCATTTAACCCCCATTGATTTGATTATGTGTATATATGACTGATTTGCTACCTAATATGCAGCAGATGACAGACGTTATTTGTGGATTATGGAGATTTGGGGATTTTTTCACCTCCTGTTGTTGCTTCTTAGGTGTAGAAAATGTTCTAAATAGGTTTATTACAGTAGATATAGTGACTTCAAAGATTTCCTCCTGAGTGGCACCGCTCTTGGGATTAAAGGTTTTCTTTCTGGAGAGCCTTTTTGTCATTTTCATGACTAAACATGCCAAACAAACCTATTCTGTCGCTTAAATTCAAAATTACTCCCTAAATTGCCCTGCAGTGATATCTCAGTAATTCAGAACACCCTTTATTATTGAGTGCAGCTCCTTTTAAGTTTAGGGTCAAATTCATTTTGTCACAACACAGTGGTGGGAATTTAAGATAAACGCCAAGTTCAAACCACAAAAGTCAACAGATTTAAAAGTCCGAGCTGCTCGTCCTCTGTTTCAGGGACAGTTCAAGTTCATCTGTAGACCTGATTGCTTTTGCAAATGAATTTGACCTCGATTTTCATCTGTGTCTCTGTATGAATAGAAAGTATGTGCTGCAGGAGTGCACATGTAAATGAGCACAGCGATCCAATCTACCATTACTGTCTTCTGCTAAAGGGGGCCGTTAAAGTGGGTGTGTCCGAGCGCTTGGACCAGCCAGTGAGGCTGGATTGATGGTCAAATAAAAAAGGAGTGGACAGTATTGACTGCATTTCTTCTGAAGGACACGAGATAATGGCCAATCTGAAATGATGTCACTGTAGAAACGCCTGACATCAACCAACAGAACATTGTGTGTAACAATCAGATATACTAATAGCATTCTGTTTGGCTTTACCAATTTAAATGCCCATCTTGTACACATTCTTTGCTACTTCATTCCTTTGTGGTTCTATAAATACTTATTTATTTCCTTTAGTGGATCAATTTGCTCTCAAAAACTTTATAGGAAGGCTCATAAAAATGTTCATGTGTTTTGTATATCTTCCCATCAAGCTGCTGTCAAGTAAAGGCAACTAATGCCATAAAAATCTTTTATTATTATTATTTCTTTTATTTTCTGAGAGCTGCATATATTATCAACTGATCCTTGCTTGAAATGGGACACATTATGCAATTTATTTATTTATTTTTTTAGCCCTTTGATACATTTTGAGTCTCTAGCAGTGCAGAAAACTTTAATTTAGTCTCTTCTGGTCATTCTTAGATTTCTTTATATTCCGTTTGGATCATATTTCTCAATGCACTTAGTTTTTACATTTTTTTTAACAATTCATAACTCAATCCCACAGTGTCAAAACCTCTTCAAACTGGAAATGTACCCCAAAAGAAAGCAAGAAACATATTTAGGTAAAAATAACTGGAACTGGTTGTTTTGTATATGCAACATGTAAAAAGTGAACCATAAGGATAGCAAATCATTTTCGATACCATAGACATAAATATTCTATTCTTAAACTACAAACCTTAACATTTAAAGATTAAATGCAATTAAAGACTAAAAGAAAAGTCAACCTGATAATATACACATACTTTTTTTTTACATAAATATAATTTACAAGATAAATGTTATGATGCTCAAACCAAACTTAAAACTTTGTGGATTTTAATCTGAGGTGTCGTTTTTTGTAAAACTGTTGAAGAAAGAATCAAAGAAAATATAAATAAATTTTTTAAAAAGTTATATAAATGAAGAATGAAATTTTGCTATAAATGTGATGTGATGAAAAAGAAAACCTTACAAAATATTTTATTTGCATTATTTTATCACAGTCCCTGATTTATTATTTTATTGCTTTTATAAATTATTTTTCATTAAAAAAAAAAGGCTGCTGACTTAAAAATGGTGAATATTTATGCAGTCACTTGTGTTACGTTATATATTTTTGTTTAACTGTCATTTTGTAGAAATGAATTTTCATTTTTCATTATAGGATTTTTTGTATTTTTTTTTTACAAAAGACAAATTTTGTTAATTATTATTGATCTAAAGATGTTAAAACAACCAAAGAAGTGAGTACTTTTTATTGCGCTACATTTGGTTAAAGAAACTTCATTTTGTAAGCAAGGCAGACATTCTTGAAAGCAGAAACTGAATAAATAAACTAGAAGAAAAGACAACCCTGCATTTATGATGATGATGGAAGTCATGATTTTCCTTTGGTTTAGTGCTCTCCAAATATGCCTGATTTTAAATCGCTTTTAACAGAGAATTTGTTGACCTAAAATTAGAAAACATTTGAAGGAAAATCTGATCTAGCAGCATGTTTTCCACTCCTGAGAACTACTCCAGGAATGGACGGAGCTAATGTAAAGACAGAGGAGCAAAGTGGACAAAATAGGTTTGATAAAGAAAGGAAACCTTCAGGATCTTCATCTCTCCGCATCAGGACCCCAGCAGGGAGCAATTAGTCATGCCTTTGAAGATCCATACTCCACCACAGCATCCCAGTCTCCAACAATTTACTCCGCTCTCACTCCGAGAGTCATTACTCTGCTGTGCAGTTGTAGCTCGGTCACTCCACCTCTATTAATCAGCCTGGGAGCTGATCTGTGAGCTGCTCTCCTCTGACAGAGGAGCCGGCGTGCAACACGCAGAAGCAGAAAGCCAGCGCAAGTTCAGCTGCAAAATGAGCCCAATCAGCTGTTGCCTTTGGTTACTTAGTTCGGTTTCAGACCCGGGGAGCCCTGGAGATCAATTTGGATTAATTTTTTCCCTGAGAACATACCTTGGCTTTAAGGGATCATTTATGTGTGCAAATGTTTTAAACCTTCAGCAGAAAAGTTTCAGATGACTGTCTAATGTCGCAGTGAGGTGAAATAAAACAATAACGTAAAATAATAACGTACAATAAGTTTTTGAAAAGTTTCCACCTCTGCATTTCTCTCTATAAGATTAAAACAAAAACTATTCTTTCTACTAGTCCAGCAAATGGTCGGTTCAAAAAGTAGCGTCAGGTATTTGGTGTAAAACGTGTGGCTTAGTGGTAGAAAAACAGAAAACGTTTACTGATTTTTAATTAGATAATTTGGTTTTCTGTTTGCTTCAGAAGAACAAATTCAAAGAACTTCTCATCTTGGGACCAAATCACTGCTTTTTAAATTTTTTATTGCAGAAACAAGTGGTGCTATGATCCATCTCTTTATCCAGAATATTACTACTGTTTCTACTACAAGTAGCATCAGATGACTGTTTCTGGAAGTAACTGTTTAAAAATACCAAAGTAACTGTATTTAAATGTAAGTATGTATTTAGATTTACATTAAAATACGTATACTCCAAACTTTGTATTTTTTGTAATAGTAAAATCTTAAAACATTCATTTATATATTGATCTGTTGAAATGCTAAACCACAATTTGCATGAGAATTTTGTCTTTTTATTAGGTAGAAATATAAGTTGTATATTCTGATTATGTTTGCTGATTTTTTTTTTTCTTTTTGGTGATGCTTACATCATCATCATCGTCGTCGTCTAAATGATCATTATTCCACATATACAGCTTGCAGTCTCTTGATGTAACTTCAGAGTTCTGCTTGTTCTTTTTTGACCTTTCTGTTTTTACACAAAAAGAGTCCAAACTTCTGCTCTCAAATATTTTATTACCTTTTTTATTCCTATATGCCACAACCAACATCCAGATGGTGTTGTCTGTTTTCTTGATGTTGAAAGCTTGTCAAACTATGCAGGTCTTGTTAAAGTAAACATGCAGCATTTACAGTGCTGCTCAGAAGTTTACATACACTGAGAATGTAAAGTTGCCGAAATTTCACATGCTAAATATCTATCAACATTAAATTGTTAATCTTTTATGCGAAGTAGTCCAACACAAAGATCTTTATCTTTGTGTTTTAAACAGTTTAGATGTGCGCTTTGGATCATTGTCCTGTTGGATCACCAAGTTGTGTCTTAAGATTTAATAATCACATTAGTAAATCTTAATAATAATCATCAAATAATTATTAATAATTATATAATTATTAATAATCATCATCAATATCATAATAAAAATGATGATAATCATCATTTTGGCCATTTTAATAAACCATCAAAAGTCAAAAATTTCTGAAAATGCCTGAGATTTAGAGTGACCTGTTTATTTCAAAAGTAAACTTTAAGTGGATTTACTTTAAATGTTTTCTTTATGTTTTCAATGATTTTTGAAGTCAGATCTAATCATTGCATCCCTGACCAGTATGCAGACAGTTTAAGAGTTACTGGTGGGTGGATTCCCCATTCCTCCCTGGATCTGTCTCATAATCATCGTCCTTTTCCTGATGATGCTTCTTTGCCAGAGTTGTCTGTTCTGCTCCAGCCTGCGGTGAATCCTGTAATTATGTGTGTGAACCCTCTCTGCCTCTCCAGAGGGGGCAGGACTGATAGCTCTCTCATGGCTTCCTGCTGGAGTAATTAAAGGTGAACGCTGCAGGAGACCCAAACAGGCTCTGGTGTTAGTCTGATTTAAATATCACATCAAATGTATCATCGTTCATTGTAATCTGGTTTATTTGGAGAAATACTGTCTCAGAAAAGTGGACTTTAATGTTTTGCCTTTTTGATAGCTGATCTTAGTGTTGTTTAATGTACTAAGTTTAAAGTTATTCTGCATCAGGGGTGTCCAATGTGCAACAGGTGGTTGATGCAGATAAATAAAACTATTACTAACAAATTAGCATTTTCTGTAATGGCATATATTAAGTATAACATAAAGTATTTTGTTTTCTCTTTAATTTCATAGTTAATAGAACAACATCTATCAACTGACATCTACTTAAGAACAGACTTTAGAGAAATCAAATCTGCTTTTGCTTAATTTATTAAACCAGCAAGGTTTTTAAAGAGCTTATTGCTGAGAATAAACTGAATGATTTTCTTTTAACAATGTGAAAAACTCTTAATGCTTTGGATCTACAATGATGCAAGCTTCACTTTCCAACAAAAAAATATTGTTTGTATTTGTTTAATTGAAAAAGCAGTGAAAAAATTACATTTATTTGGCGTTTTTGGCTTATATGACAAAAAGTTTGAACCCCACTGTTCTGCATAATTAAGAAATAAATGTAGCAAAAAAGAAATTTCATTACTTTGTAATATACTGGACCTGTTTCGTGTGAAAAGTGTGACTTTGAGGTAGTTCTTGTAGTGGTTCTGGTTAGGTTTTAAGTATTGCTTCATAAATTCATGTTTTCATTTTTGAAAAGTGTTATTACAAAAACCTAAATGGAGTTACAGCTTTATGATCTGGTATAGAACATATAATTATTGATTGATTGATCGATTGATTGATTAACCTTTTACAGTAACTCATAAGTTCATGCAGCAGAAACGTTTCTTTTTTTCTTTCCCAAATTATTTATGCTCATGCAGTGTGGATAGATGTTAATATTAATTATGCTAATCAGAGTTGGATTTAGGTCTGTACTTTAACTAGACCATTTTAACCGATTGATAGACTTTGTTATAAACCTTTGATAAAAGTCCACCATGGGTTTTTAGCTACAAACCAGTGGCTTCGTTTTTACCAGGTGTGCACGTAAAAACGTGAGGATCTGCCTCACCTGTCTGCTGTGCTTCTTGGTTTTTACGGTGCTGTTTGTTCATTTTCCATAACAAATCTTTCACGAAACAGCTGGATTTATTCTGAGATTAAAATACACACAGCTAGACTCTTCACTGATTCTATCTTCTGAATGCAATTAGTTTCTGAATTTGATTTACCATGACCTCCTGGTGACGGAGTTACACCAGAAATCCAGGACTGCCTCCTGACAAGTTCTTCAGCACAACTATGAGATGTTTATTGAATCGGTTGTAGTTATAAAATACAAGATGTTAACTCTGAAACATATCCATGTTCTACAGGAATCGGCTTTTAACCACCACTTGATAATTTAATTAAGTAAAAGCTGTTGAAGTGAAATAAAAATATTATTTAAATGTACATTTAAGAAATCAGCTAAAAACTATTTTGCAGAGACAGTTTAACCTGTACAATTTAATAAAAATATGGGTTACTTTCTAAATCTTTAAGGGCTAAATTAACCGTTTTTAGATGGATATGCTATTTTTTCAATATATCAAATCTGTTTTTGTTAGAGCAGATTTTTGATTGATTGATCATGGAGGGAAAAAGTCGTCTCACAGAGCAAATTAAACAGGAACTCCTTAATTTATCTGGTTGCCAGGCAGAAACAGTTGCAGGGTTCTCTAAAGATTCGTCCGGCTACCCTAAAACCAAAACAACAGCTGGTGTTTGTTTTATTTTGGATATGTTTAGGCATAAATAAAGCTGTTTTGGTTTTATTTTGCCAGATAACTCTGTAATGAGGATCAAATGGTCAGTTTCAGTGACTAACCTTTTTTACATTTGTTTTTGTCTTACAGGGAAGCAATGTGGTGGAGGACCAAGACCTGCTGGAAATAGGGATCCTGAACTCTGCCCACAGACAGCGCCTCCTGCAGGCCATTCGGCTGCTTCCCAGGGTCAGTTCACCTCATATTTAACACAAAATGTCATGAAAGTATCATCATCCATCCTGAAAGTTAATTTTTATTTTCATTCATTCATTGGTGGTATTATTTTATCCATTCTTCAACCTGACCCACCGTGCTGTATCTCCAATATATGGAGGTCCAAACTATTAACTTACAGGAGGTGCTGCTAATATTTTACTACCTGATATCACAGCACATGTTCAGATCAGTAGAAGGAGAGATGGCAAAAATGGTGTTATTCATGATCTTTGCATTAAAGCTGAAATTTCAAAAAAAAAAAAAAAAGTATTTAAATTTATCATTTGCTGCATCGACAACCTACATAAATCCATGTTAATCCAAAAATGTGGAGTTTACTGCTTTTTTTCTCTTTGGAAACCTTTAGATAAA